>NC_138778.1:84281877-84736877 GCF_965119305.1 Pelophylax lessonae
AATGTGGAAATGTGTGGGGGCGTGTCCAGCGCGGGACCGTAATGGACGTGTGATCCCTCGCTTCGGCTCCAGCGTCCGTCATTCAGCGACATCCTACCAGCTACGATTGGCATCCGTCTACAGCACCCTCACCGCTGCAATCTTGGAACTCTCCTGCATCACGAGCCATGACGGGGAAGCAAAAAGGAGTGAAGGGGCCGCAGAAACTAACAGCCTTCTTCCCGCCACCATCCCGGAGCTGTCAACAAGATGGCGCCGGCGGCTCGGGCCTTGCCGCTCCGGAGAGACAGCGGGTACACTTCTCGGACCTACCGGATGAACAGCAGTCCGGTGATCTCCGGCAACCAGGTAATGTGTCCCCCTGCACACCTGAACCCTCCAGCCCCGACCTGCTCCAGTCCGGCCAAATCCAAAATCAGGCTCGACTCACAGGCCCAGGCCTCACTACTAGGCCGCTCTGCAACCTCTCTGCTCCCTGTAACTTTAGGGGCATCTCCTATAGCAGACTTCCCCACTGTGGGGAAACCGATCCTGGACACCGCTCTAAAAGATATGATGTTCACTTTTCATACATCCCTGCAATCTGATATTATGGCCTTGGCTAATAGATTTACAGCGGAAGTCCACTCCCTGGGAGAAAGAGTGCATAATGTAGAAACATCTATGACTGACATGGTGACCACAGTAAACGAGCTAGTAGACGCCCATGAGGAAAATTTATCGGAACGCCAGTGGGTTAAAGCTAAAATAGCTGATCTTGAGGATCGCTCCAGGAGAAACAATTTAAAGATCCGGGGCATTCCTGAATCAGTACCACCGACAGAGCTACACAAATTTGCCCTGGAAGTTTTCACCGCCCTCCTGCCTGAAGCGTCCTCTTTGGATCTAACCATAGATCGCATTCACAGGGTTCCAAAACCTCCCTTTCTGCCTGAACATATTCCTCGGGACACATTACTGCGTGTACACTTTTATCACATCAAGGAAGCTCTCCAAACACAAATCAAGGGTGATGGGCCACCAATATATACCAATGTCCAACTGTTTGCGGACTTATCCAAACACACCTTAGATATGAGACGGCAGCTGTCCACGATTACAAAGGCTCTTCGGAACCACATTATCCCCTATAAATGGAAACATCCCTCTAAAATTGTAGTGGAGAGAAACGGCTCCTCGCACAGCATCACATCTCTGGAGAGAGGTCTCTCGTTGCTACAATCCTGGGGCATCATCCCTGACCCTGCACCTCCGGCTGGAGCTAAGAAATCCCCAAGTCGCATCCCCCAGCAATGGCACACAGTGCAGCAAGGCAACACACACAACACCTGATGTCCTATCCCGGCTTGTTACCAGCCGCTACACCTACTGTATTTTGCCTTATTGTGGATGCCAGTTCAATAAGTGGACTGTCTGGAGCCCCCTCAGCCCGATTGGCTAATAACTGTTTACCCCCCCAATGGGAGACGGCTATATTGCCACTGATCTCCAATCTCTCTGCTTGCTCCAGCAGTTTGGTCTTGTTTTTCTTCTGCTTTTTTCCTTTTTGCTGTTTTTGTTTTGCTTCTCCCCTTCATGCAGGCATCTCCACATCTACCAAGATGAAAGTTTTCCACCAACTACCGTCACTTGCCAACTCATCAAGGCTTCTCACGGTACACAGCGGCCTCAGGAACTTCGTTGCAGCTGTCATCCTCATGTACCGCCAAGTACTCGTGGGTACCGACAATTGTTGCTTGATTACTTCAGAACAGTGAGTAGCTACACCACACGTGGCCTTTTAGTCTCCAATGACAGTTAAAGTGCTGTCACTGAACGTTAACCGAAGCATCCGAAGCAAGCCTCGCTCTGGCGAACAGCACTCAAACACCGTGCACAGATAGTATGCGTTCAGGAAACCCATTTCTTACTACCCTATGGTGTATACAGCCTCCTGCTCCAGGAAGAGGAAGGGGGTAATGATAGCCATCCACAAATCTCTGGACTTCACAGTTTGTTCCACTATCACGGATCCCAATGGACGCTACCTTGTACTAACATGCACCATAGACGGCATGTCTCTGACCATAGCCTCAGTGTATGCCCCTAACGTCCATCAGCTAAGGTTTCTGAAACGTACGCTTAGCACTATCAGGCCCAAAAAGGCCCCCTGCTTATCTGCGGGGATTGCAATTTGCCACCGGACAGGACTATGGACTCTTCCGCTATCTCCACTAGGCTCCAGCCGTCCCTGCAGGGTTTTCTAAATAGCAATGATTTGTATGATGTATGGAGATGCCACCACCCATCTGATAGGATGTATTCGCGTTATTCTGCAGTTCACAACTCATATGCTCGCATTGATGTTATATTGTCTGATAAGTCGATTCTCCAAAGGTCCGTAGACTCTGAGATAGCCCCAATAACCTGGTCCGATCATGCTCCAGTAAGAGTTTCCTTTACGGTATCCCCCAAGACCCGCTCGGCTAAACCTTGGCGGGCGAGAGCTGAAGTACTCAAACTCCCTGCAAATGCTGACCTTCTTAACCACTTTACCACTAAGTACTGTAATAGTACTGCGGCAAAGTGGCTCGTTCCCATCTGACGACGTAGACCTACGTCGCCAGACTCCTCCCCTGTAGGCGCGCTCCCGCTGTTTTCATTCACAGCGGGAGTCGGGCCAGGGGAGGAGCAGCGGCGATCGCCGCTGCTCTGCCTCGATCGTCGGGGATCTAGTGTGGAGATCTGCCCGCCTGTGTAAACACAAGCGGGCGGATCTCCTCAGTGACAGGGAGTGACAGACCGGAGTGTTCAGCATAGCTGGACATCCGATCTGTCCCTGTCTCACACAGTCACCTCCCCCCCACACGTCAGTAAGCACCAGGCATACATTAACCCCTCCCTCTCCAATAAAGTTAACCCCTTCCCTGCCAGTGTCATTTTTACAGTAACAGTGCATATTTATAGCACTGATTACTGCAGTAATGTCACTGGTACCCCCAAAAGTGTCAAAAATGTCAGTCAAGGGTCCGATCTGTCCGCCGCAATGTCGCAGTCCCGCAAAAAAAATCGCAGATTGCCGCCATTACTCGTTAAAAAAAAAACACCAAAAATGACATAAATCTTTCCCTTTGTTAGTAAACGCAATAACTTTTGCGCAAACCAATCAAAATACGCTTATTGCGATTTTTTTTTTTTTTACCAAACATGGGTAGCAGAAAACAAATTGGCCAAAAATTTAAAAAAAAATTGGTTTTTACATCTTTTTTTGGGGGGAATTTCATATAAAAAAATGTGAAAAATATTGTTATTTTCTCAAAATAAACGCTCTTTTTTTGTTTATAGCGCAAAAAGCAAAAATCGCACAGGTGATCAAATACCACCAAAAGAAAGCTCTGTTTGTGGGAAAAAAAGGACGTCAATTTCATTTGGGTACGGCATCGCACGACCGCGCAATTGTCAGTTAAAGTTGCACAGCACCGAATCGCAAAAAGTGGCCCAGACGTAAGACAGCAAAATGCTCTAGTGGTAAAGTGGTTAAACAATCAGTCACAGAGTTTTTCCAGAATAATGCGGGGTCGGTATCGGAGTCTGCGGTCCTTTGGAATGCCCATAAGGCTTTTAGTAGAGGGGTGTTGATACAACTGCAACATAAAATGAATAAGCAGCGTTCGAAAGCTATTGATGACTTGACTAGGGAGATCGCATCGATTGATGCCCAAAACCAGCCCCATCTTTAGCCTTTCAGCAGAAATTAACGGTACTCAGGCAGGAACTTCGATCGCACCTTCTAGACTCCTATGAGCGTAACCTCCATAAATCCAAAGCTAAATTTTATGCCACTAGCAACAAAGCAGGTAGAATGCTCGCCGCCAAGCTGAAAGGTCAACGAGTCCAACATAAAATCCACTCCATCAAACACCCCTCCACGGGAATTAAAGTACATGACCCCTAGTGTTGCTCATCTTAGTTTAAAAAAGTAATTAGTTACAGTTACAAATCACTTCTCCCAAAAAGTAATTGAGTTACTGACTCAGTTACCACATTGAAAAAGTAATTAGTTACTCAGCAAAGTAACTGACTTTTTTTTTAATATTCTATAATGCTATTACGTTCTATAACATCTTTAATAGCAAAGATGTTTATATTAACTGATTGAAGAATAAAAACACTATATACAGTATTTTAGAACATTTGGTATGGTGACATGGCACACTGGTGGTGACGTAGGCGTGGCACACTGGCGGTGGCGTGGCACACTGGTGGTGGTGGGGGTCTGAGTCCTCCTGACTTAACCTTTTTTTTGGTACCTGCTGGCTGCTGCTGTCTCTGGACTGGCTGGCTGCTGGTGGTGGTGTGGCACACTGGTGGTGGTGTGGTGGGTAGCTGGTGGGGGTCTGATTCCTGACTCCTGTCCTGTCTGTGGCTGACTGTGAGGTTTTTTTTTTTTTGGTACCTGCTGAGCTGGGCTTGCTGGTGGTGGTGTGGCCTCTGGCCTGGCAGGCACACTGTTGTCCGGGTCCCTCTGGCTCCGTCCTCCTGCAGGCCTCAGGCCTGCCTGTCTCTGTGCCTCTCTCCTCTTCTGGGCTGGCGTTGGACCGTCGTTGGTGGACTGGTGGTGGTGGACTTCCTGCTGGCTGCTGCCCAGTGCCCTACTGCCCTGTGGTGGTGGTGGACTGGTGGTGGAGTCTCCTCCTGGCCTGGACTATATAGTTTTGTAATTGTAACTGCCACTGGTTGACTTGTTATAATATTTATATTATATTTTGCCAGGCAAAAGTTAAGTCACACAAGTTATATACTGCAGTGTCTAGTGTGGTGGTGGGTGGCACTGGCAGACTGGCACTGTGGGCGGCAATGGCTGGGCTCTCCTCTGTCCTCCTGGCGCGCTGTTCTGCTGCTAAAGTCAGTGTCACACAACAACACAAGTTATATACTGACAGTCTGACACTGTGTCACTGTCTACTACTAGTGTGGTGGGCGGTGTCAGGCACTGGCAGACTGGCACTGTGGGCGGGCGGCAATGGCTGGGTCGGATCGCCAGACTCTTCCTCCTGGCGCGCTGTTCTGCTGCTGCTGTGTGAGCCTGAGGCTGTGACTGTCCGACTCCGAGTCCTGTCCTGGCGCCGCGTGACGTGACTCACTCGATGAGTCTCCTCTTCTCTCTCCAGTACCGCGGTCATAGAGGAGAGGGGGAATACAATTACATCTACTGCCATCTAGTGGTGGTAGATGTAATTGCGGTAACGCAGCCGGAAGTAGCGGCAGCGCCGTTACAGGGAGAGAACGAGGAATCTGATAGTTTACTCGTTACCCTGAAAAGTAACTGCGTTAAGTAACGCCGTTTACTTAAACGCAGTTACTTCCAACACTGATGACCCCAAAGCCATAGCCGACGCATTCAGTAGTTACTATGACTCACTATACAATCTACAAGCGAACCTCACGACCTCTCCTACCCCGGAGCTTATTAACGACTTTCTCGACACTATAGCGCTTCCCACACTGAGCCCACAGCAGACAGAATTACTGAATCGGCCCTTTACGGTCGAGGAGGTACTGTCCGCCATTACCTCATTGCCGTCTGGGAAATATCCAGGCCCGGATAGCATGATAAATGAATATTACCATCAACTAAAAGCAGTATTAGCACCACACTTGTGTTCAGTTTTTAATGAGGCTGCATCTTCGTCCTCGTTTCCCCCTGAAATGCTCAAAGCAACAATAATCACATTGCCCAAACCAGGCAAGGAACCCGACACACCACAAATTTTTCGGCCGATTTCGTTGCTAAATACAGACGTAAAAATATACGCGAAAACGGTGGCCACTAGACTCATAAAATACTTACCCCAACTCATTCATAGAGACCAGGCAGGCTTTACTAAAGGCAGGCATTTGGCAGACGCAATGCGATGGCTTATTAATGTCATCCACGCGGCTCGCACTGACAGAACGCCTTCTCTGCTCCTCTCTTTAGACGCAGAGAAGGCGTTTGACAGAGTGCATTGGGGATACCTACGGGAGGTCCTCAGGCGCTTTGGCATTGTGGGCAGAATGCATTCTGCGACCATGGCATTATATGCCGGCCCCTCAGGCTCAGGTGCTAGTGGACGGCACTCTCTCGTCTCCGTTTGTGATCACGAATGGGACGAGACAGGGCTGCCCGCTTTCCCCTCTCGTGTTCAATATGGCAATGGAACCCCTGGCTCAGAAAATAAGGACTGATCCCAACATTACAGGCATTGACATAACCTCCCAGGAACACCGCATTAGTTTATTCGCAGACGATGTTATTCTCATGGTCTCTAACCCTACCACTTCACTGCGCGTATAAGACAAATCTTAACCGATTTCGGGAATATATCCCTTTATAAGGTTAACAATGCCAAATCATGTATCCTGGATCTGGGTGTCGATGGCACTACGAGAAATCTCCTCACCCGTTCATTCCCATACAAGTGGTCTGACTCGGGCATAACTTACCTGGGAATTAAACTTACTCTACCAGCAACCTGTTCCAGGCTAATTATGTCCCACTAAAATCTCAACTGGCTAAAGAACTCCAATCCCTCGCTAAATCGGAACTTACATGGTCAGGGAGGCTGGCAGCCTTTCAAGATGTGTACCCTTCCCAAGATCTTGTACGTGTTTAGATCACTACCGATCCCGGTTCCCAAATCATTTATACACTTCCTCCAAAGCATGGTGTCTAACTACTTGTGGCAAGGCAAACGTACTAGGTGTGCAAAAAGCATCCTTATGAAGACTAAAACAGTGGGGGTGCATCCATGCCGAACCTGATGGATTACTACCTAGCCACAATTTTATCGCAAATGCGTGCGTGGTTCCAGCCGACCCCGGAAACTCTCTGGGGCCTGATGGAACAGGCAGTAACTCCGGACCACAATCTGTTCACTTGGGTGTGTAGTAGGAGACGGGGGGCTCGCCTTCCACAATATGTGTCACCAACGATTCGGGCGACGGCATGGCTGCACCTTACACACACCAAATGGAAGAACACGCCATTAGTAACAATCCCATTTCCGGTGTCGGGTCTGAATCAGATAGTACCTGACATGGACCTTAAAGCTTGGCATATAGACTTAGTCAAAAGACAAAAGGCATTAGCATATACACACCCATGGGGGCTGTCCCATCTGGTTGATACCCCCCCTGCATCACCACTCCCAACTCAGTTTTACTTTGCCTAGCATCAGGAATAGTCAGGCTACCTTGTGCTGGGGCTTCAGTCTCAGCCTTCCTAAATCTTTTATTTGATTTTCTTTAAAAATGTCAGTTTTTTCTCTTACTTTACTAGCTGTTTGTTTTGTCAGCTTTAGTGTTAGTTTATTCTTCGGATGAAGATGGATCATGCGGGCTGGAATTCGGACTGACCACCCTGGTTCTCCAGGGCACTGAGGGTCAGATGGACCCCCAGCCCACCATCGAGCGTTCAGCTATGGTTCGCCCTGGCATTAAGAATGACCCATCCCTGTTAGCTGCAGGGATGCAGCCGTGTGGTGGCTACCTCACAGGACTCGTCTGCGGTGCTGCAGCGTCATGTCCCTGGCTCACGGCACTCCCTGTCAGATGAGGACAGAGGTTTATCCGTGCATAGAGGCTCCCCCACGCCATCGGGTACAGGTAAGTACTTTTCTGTGTGGGGCCTCTGTCTGGGGTGGCAGTCTGTGTTGCTGTGTGTCCCCATGTCTGTGCCTGTGTGACTCCCTGCGGGGTTCGTTTTGTTGCAGATCTGTATGTTTGCCGGGGGTCCCTGTCCCTGTGTCACCTAAGTGCATGTTTGGGGGTACAGACTTATGTGTTGTGCGGCGACCGCTGCAGGGGACAATTTGCGCCGTCCTCCATTTTTTACTGTGCACACGTGTATAGCCTCTCGGCGAATTTGCAGGTCTTTTTGGCGCCATCCGCCGCCATTTTGTGGGCGGTAGAACGATCGGTGCGGCCGCATGTCGGCGACCATCTTGGTGTAGCCTCCTATTCATCCCTATGGGGCAGCCATTTTCCCTGAGGTCTGGCTTATAGCCAGCCCCCTCCAGCAGCATTTCCTTTTCCTCTCAGGCAGCAAGGGCCCAGGTAGCAACGATCTGCAGGCTCTGCAGTTTGTCTCTCTGTCTTCTTCTGTATACTGCTTCTGGCTCAGTTTCTTTTCTCCTTTGGGGGTCTTCATAGCTGTGACAGTAGCGGTGGGCTGCGCACTCCGCAGCGCTATTTAAGGGAACAGTACGCTACTTTTTTGCACTGTAGTTTTTTATTATCTTGAGCCATGGATTCTCGGGAAAGCAAGTTTCCTCCAGCTTTAGTGGGGGGGCCCCAGTTCTCCTGTGGCCCCGCTGCGACCTGATCTGGCTGCTGTAGTTGCGACTTTAGTGGCAAATATGGAAATGCTGATGTCTGAACGGGCTGCGAGAAAACGGCCCAGGCTGTCTCTCTCTTCTGATTCAGATGGGGATATGGCTGCTGCTGCGAGCGCGCCCTTTTCAGGGTCCCACTCATCCTTAGACCCCCTGGGGTCTGAGGGGGAGGCTGAGGTGGAGGGTGTTGATACATCCTCCTCAGGGTCACCGGAAGAACGGGCGACCATGGATTAGTTGATTATTTCGGTTAAGGATACCTTACATTTGGAGGATGAGCCCAGTCCTCCTGGCGTTGTGTCCTCATTTGGGATGCACAGGGCCCGCAAGTCTGTGCAGGTCTTCCCCTGCCCAGCTGAATTTCATTACACGGTTAATGAAATGTGGCGCACGTTAAAACGTCCATTCCTGGTACCTAGTCGGTTCAAATTGCTTTATCCTTTTGCGCCGGCTACGGAATCGCGATGGTGTGTGCCTCCACAGGTAGATCACACGGTGGCCGTGCTGAACAAGGCTACCTTGGTTCCTACTGAGGATACCCCGGTTTTCCGGGATCCCACGGACCGGCGGTTGGAGTCTCTAGCCCGCCATTCCTATATGGTGGCGGGTTCGTTGCTCAAACCCGTTTTCACGTCCGTTATGGTGGCTCAGGCGGTGGCTGATTGGATTAAGATGCTTAGAAGCAACCTAGTGTCTGATGACGTGCTGCCTGCCCGACTGGAAATGGTGGACCAGATCCACCAAGGAGTCATGTATTTGTGTGATGCTGCTCTGAATGAGGCTCCCTTGGTGGCTCGCCTCTCGAGTGTCGCGGTACTTAACCGGCGACTGATATGGCTGAAGAGCTGGTCGGACGACCAGTCCTCGCGGAAAACAGTTGCTGATTTTCCCTATGCTGGCTCTCGCCTTTTTGGCGAGGCGTTGGACACCTTGGTAAAAGGCGTCACAGGGGGCAAGAGCACTCTGCTGCCCCAGAACCCGAAGAACAAGTCCTTTCATGGCAAACGGGGTTCTGCGCCCAGATCCACTCAGGGGTCCTTTCGTGCCTTTCGGAACCAATCCAAGGGCAAACCCTTCAAGGCCCAGGGCAGTCAGAAGAAGCCCTGGGCGGGTAAGCAGAAGTCCGGCAATGCCGGCGCCTGAAGGGGCGCCCTCACCCGTCTCAGGGGTGGGGGGACGTTTGAGCCGTTTCCTCCAACCTTGGCTGCTCCGGATATCGGACAGGTGGGTTCTGGAAATTGTTCGATCAGGATACAAGATCGAGTTCCTTTCCCGACCGGCAGACAGATTCTTTGCCTCCAATCTTCATCTGCTTCCCGGGCGTCTGCAGGACTTGCATCAAGCGGTGCAGGACCTTCTTGCTCAGGGGCGATTGTCCCGGTGCCTCATCGGGACAGGTTTTGGGGGTTTTATTCAAATCTGTTCACTGTGCCCAGAAAGGAGGGCAAAGTGTGTCCTATTCTGAACCGCTAAGTGCGGGTTTGGAAGTTCCGTATGGAGTCTTTCCGTTCAGTGGTGGTCTCCTTGAGTCCAGGGGAATTCCTGGCCTTGATAGATCTGAAGGATGCGTACCTGCACATCCCCATTTTCAAGGGTCATCAGCGGTACCTTCGGTCTGCGATCGCAGACGATCACTACGGTGCTGCTTCTGGGCCTACTGAGGGCTCAGGGCATTGCGGTCTTGGGTTACCTGGACGATCTACTTCTGAGATCACGTGCCAGCCAGGACCTGGTGCGCGATCTGTCCACCACGGTACAGACGCTTCAGGAGTTCGGATGGGCTATCAACGTTCAGAAATCAACGTTGTCTCCATCGCTGCCCCTTCCCTATCTGGGAATGATTCTGGATTCCGCTCAGGCGAAGGTGTTCTTGCCGGAGGACAAGCTCCGGACTTTGCGGGACGAACTCGGGTCCCTTAGGGACAATCCGTCCTTGTCTCTCAGGACCTGTATGCGGGGCCTGGGGTTGATGGTATCGGCCTTCGAGGCGATTCCCTTTGCTCAGTTCCACACGCGGGCTCTCCAGACGGAGATCCTGGCCAGGTGGGACAGACTTCCTCAGTCCTTGGATCTGGAGGTCTCCCTGAGTCGCCAGACCAGATTGGCTCTTCTTCCGTCGGTGATGGAAGGCAAGTCCTTCCGTCCCTTAGTGTGGACAGTGGTTACCACGGATGCCAGCCTGTCGGGCTGGGGTGGAGTCCTGGGCAACCTGTCTGCCCAGGGCACTTGGACGGAGGAGGAGGAGTCCTCCCTCCCGATAAATGTGCTGGAGCTACGAGCGATAAAACTCTGTCTTTTCCAGTGGTCGGATAGTCTCCGGGGCCTGCTACCGCGGTGGCTTACATCAACCACCAGGGGGGCACCAGGAGTGCTCGTGCAGCTCGGGAGGTGACCGACATTCTGTCTTGGGCCGAGACTCATGTCCCGGTGATCTCGGCAGTTCACATTCCTGGTGTGGAAAATTGGCAGGCCGACTATCTGAGCCGCCAGACCCTGGACCAGGGGGAATGGTCCCTTCACCCGGAGGTCTTTCAGATGCTGTGTGCGAAATGGGGATCCCCAGACGTGGATCTGTTCGGCTCCCGGCTAAACCGAAAGGTGGAAAGCTTCGTGGCAAGAACGTGCGATCCGTTGGCGGACGCCTCGGATGCATTGGTGGCCCCTTGGCATCAGTATCGTCTGATGTACGCCTTTCCTCCGATTCAGTTGCTATCCCGGTTCCTTCGCAGATTGGCCTCGGAACCGCACATGGTGATTCTGGTGGCACCGGACTGGCCATGCCGATCCTGGTACGCCGACGTTGTTCACCTGGCAGTGGCACCTTCGTGGCGCCTGCCTCTGCGGGAAGATCTCCTCTCTCAGGGTCCGATCTTCCATCCTGCTTTACAGTCGCTGGCTTTAACGGCCTGGCTGTTGAGACCCAGATCTTAAAGGACAAGGGTCTATCCCCTGAGGTTATCCGTACCCTGATCAAGGCTAGGAAATCCTCCTCTGGTAAGATCTATTACCGTACCTGGAACGCCTATTTCACCTGGTGTGAGTCCAGGGGGTTCTCCCCTCGTTCTTACTCGGTGTCGAAAATCTTGGCTTTCCTCCAGTCTGGTGTGGATCAGCGCCTGGCGCTGGCCACGATAAAGGGCCAGGTGTCAGCACTGGCTGTCCTTTTCCAACGCCCTGTGGCGTCTCATTCCTTGGTGCGCACCTTCATTCAAGGTGTGCGACATTTGGCTCCCCCCAGGAAGGAGCCTTTAGGGGGCGTGGCGACCGCTGGCTAAGATGGCCGCTTAGACCTTGAGCTCCGGCGTGTACCCGCTCTATTCAATCTCCACAGCCTACCACAGAGATGATCGCAGCCCATCTGCACCATTTTCGGGCGTCCGAAGTCCCGCTGCATCCACCGATCATGGCAAGGAGGAAGCTGGAGCAGCCTGTCGTGCGCAAATTATCGGAGTTCTTCAAGCCGGCCGCCGCCGGTCTTAACAAAATGGCGCCGGCACCTCTCCCCTGCCTCAGCGCGTCCTCCCTCTTGCGGCGGCGCGCACAGATGACGCGGCTCCTCCTACGGCTCCCGGGCTCTCCACCCAGCCGAATCCAATGCGGCCATCTCGCTCCTCGGACTCCTCGCCCTCTACACCCTCCACACAAAGCCCGGCTAAGTCCCGACCGAGGTGGGAGGAAGCTCTGCCGGCCCTGGAACACCCGGATATGGAGGTGAGCGCTGCTGCCAGCCACACTACCCACACTGAGGCCTATACCCCCTCACCTGATCCCTTTGCATCCCTGGTGACCACAGGCAAACCTATTTCGGACACAGCCTTAAAAGACATGATGTCTATGTTTCATGCTTGCCTGCAAGCTAATATCTCTGCCTCAATAGCATACTGCCAAAGAGAACTGCATGGGATGGGAGATAGAGTACATACCATTGAGGAGAAAATGGGAGAATTTACAGCGTCTTATAATACCCTTGTAGACTCCCACACAGCTCAACAAACTGACATTCGCCACATCCAAGCCAAACTAGCGGACCTTGAAGACCGTTCACGGCGAAATAACTTGAAGATTCGCGGTATTCCGGAGTCTGTCCTCCCTAACCAATTGCCTACCTATGTGAGAGATCTTTTCCAGAAATCGGTACCTGAGCTTACTAATGCGGACTTGACAATTGACAGAATCCATCGCATCCCCAAGCCCTCCTTCCTCCCACAAGAAGTTTCCCGGGATGTTTTGCTTAGGATACACTTTTTTCAGGCGAAGGAAAAGATTCTTGAGACTTTCTGACGCAGGGACTGCCTGCCTGAACACGCCGCTACTCTCCAGGTACTCCCTGATTATTCCCAATATACGCTACAGCAATGACGTAACCTTAACTCTGTGACTTAAGCCCTCAGAAATCACAAAATCATATATAAAAATGGAAGTATCCAGCCAAACTTTGCATCACCTACCAAGGATCGACGTCCCAAATAACTACGATTGACCAAGGGATACGCCTGCTACAGCAATGGGGTATAGTCTCAGAGCCTCCAGACCATTCTCCAAGCAGCAGTGCCCCACTTTTGCCTACTCACGTCCAACCGGATTGGCAACTCGCATCCAGATCGTCCAGACCATCTAACCGTCACAAGTGAATTCACCACATGTCATCCTGACGGGTACGCCCGGCTCCGCTGTCTCTGATGGACACTCAACACCGTGTCCATGAACCCCGCAATCTCCGCAATACAGATTGCTCACCTGGTCCCCATGGGCCAAGTTCTTTTTACCTTCCCCTCCCTCCTTGTTTGTCGTGTCTTTTGTCCTATGTTTTGTCTATCCCCTTTTTTTTCTCTCTCTCCACAACTCCAGGTAGAGACTCGGGTTTTGCATCCATCCGCTACACACGCAGCTGGACTTCGCTCACTATCTCGATTCAACTTTGGTCTTGTCACGGCTTTAATTCCTCTGCTGAGTTCTTCATCGCCTGCAATCGATCTTCAATGACCGTCTCCTACTCAGGTACTTTTTTCCACGGTGCTGCTCATATCCCTGTTGGATTATGGCCTTGCCCCTTGTCCCTCACTTTCTATCCACCACTGATGGACTTGCCTCTATGCCCCGAAGGACTGCCTCTCTTCACTGACCCCGGCACCTCTGTGTCCCCTTATCCACCCCCATGACGCCCTTGCATTTCCTCTCACTGAACGTTAAGGGTCTCAACCACCCGGCTAAACGCTACTCCTTGTGGCAAGAAGCACTTTCTTCCAAGGCGGACATTCTTGCAGTCCAAGAGACTCACTTCAAGCTGGGATCTACCCCCAAATGTTCCCATCAGGAATTCCCACACGTCTTTCTAGCATCGTCCAATGAAAAGAAGAGGGGGGTGTTGATAGCTGTCCGTGCCTCGGTGTCCTTCGCTTACTCCAGGGTGGTGCAGGACACGGAGGGACGGTACCTCATTGTTAATTGTACTTTGGATGGCTGCCATTACACGTTAGTTAATGTATATGCGCCTAACACTCACCAATTGCGTTTTCTACGTAAATTATATGCTAAGGTTAAAAAATTAACGGTGGGCAAATTGATCATCTGTGGGGACTTCAATTTGGTGCCAGACCGCGTCATGGACTCCTCCTCCAATCCTAAATCGAAGTTGCCTTCACTAGCTGCTTTAACACATGCCGAAGGACTCCATGACGTGTGGAGGTACCAACACGCGGAAGAAAGAGGTTATACTTATTTCTCACCCTGTCACAACACTTACTCCAGGATCGACTTGTTCTTGGTAGATTCTGCCACTCTGCCCCTAGTAGTTGACACTGACCTTTCCCCTATCACGTGGTCCGACCATGCGGCAATACACATGACCGTTTCCACCGGTCCTGCAAACCCATCCTCCTATATTTGGCGTTGTAACAACTCCATCTTATCTGACCCTGACTCCCTTAAACATTTGCAATCACAAATGAGAGAATTCTTTGAGACCAATGACACACCAGATGTCAGCCCAACCACCCTCTGGAACACCCACAAGGCGTTCGTCAGGGGAATCCTCATACAGCTGGGCTCTCGCCTAAAAAAGAGATATCAACAGAAGTTAAAGGACCTCACTGCAGAAATTCACTCACTGGACACTATCAATGCCACCGCACCCTCCCCCGCTAATGCATCCAAACTCACATCCTTGAGATTAGACCTCCGGCGTCTCCTTATTGACCGTCACGATAAAATGTTGGCCCGACTGCGTTTACAGTATTACTCGTCCCATAATAAGGCAGGCAAATTCCTGGCCTCTCGGCTACGTGCCAAACGAATAAAATCCAGGATAGACTCTATTACCCACCCACACACTGGCGAAAAATTAACCCACCCCCGAAAAATTGCTGATGCCTTCGCAGACTACTACGGATCCCTATATAACCTGCGTGATGACAAAGACACCCCCCAACCCAGCGCCTGTGACATACAATCATTCCTTGACCGCCTTGATCTACCAACACTCTCTACCGACTCCCTTGCCTACCTGAACCGCCCTTTCTCAACCCAAGAATTGCCCAAAACTCTTAAAGCCCTTCCCCTCCGCAAATCCCCAGGTCCGGACGGCCTGACAAATGAGTATTATCACACCATGCAAGACACCCTAATTCCCCATATGCTCCCCCTATTTTCCACGGCCATCCAAACCGGTACTCTTCCGTCAGAAATGCTCCTAGCTAATATCACCACCCTCCCCAAACCCGGTAAACCACCATCCACACCCGCGAATTTCAGGCCCATTTCGCTATTAAACACTGATGTAAAAATCTATGCCAAATTGATAGCCAATAGACTAGGTTTTGTAAAGGGAAGACAAGCTCCGGACGCTACCAGAAGAGTAGTCAACCTGATCCACCACGCGGAGCACTCTAGAACGCCTTCTCTGCTCCTCTCTATAGACGCAGAGAAGGCGTTCGATCGAGTCCACTGGGGGTACATGGAATTGGTGCTGCAGAAGTTCGGCTTCTCGGGCCCGATCATGTCCGCTATACTCTCCCTTTACTCTTCACCATCGGCTAAAGTCCTATCAGCAAGAGTCCTGTCTAAACCATTTTTTATAACAAATGGCACCCGTCAAGGATGCCCCTTATCTCCTCTTATCTTCAACCTGATCATTGAATCACTAGCAGCCTCCTTTAGACAAAATTCCCTGGTCTCCGGCTTTAAAATTAACCGCTCGGAACATGTCATTACACTATTCGCTGATGATGTGATTCTTAGTCTCACAAACCCTATCGTATCCCTCCCGGCTGCCCACGACATACTACAAAATTTCAGTCGTCTCTCATATTACAAAGTCAACTTTAGTAAGTCCGTTATTCTCAATATGGGCGTACACAATACAACGCGTACTCATCTACAAACCACTCTCCCATACACATGGTCTACGTCACCGCTCCGCTATTTAGGCATTAACCTCACGTTTCCCTCGGCCAACTTAGTCACCTCCAATATCAAACCTCTGATCTCGACTATCTCCGCAGACATAGCCAAACTCACGTCGGCAGATCTTTCATGGACTGGCAGGATTGCTGCATTTAAAATGGTCTGCTTACCCAAAATTTTGTATCTCTTTCGTACTCTCCCAGTCTACATTCCCCAGAAGCTCATCAAACCCCTTTCGTCGCTCCTCCGCGTTTTTGTTTGGCAAAAAAAGAGGGCCAGATGCTCTTATGCCCACTCGACTCGCCACAAATCGGTTGGAGGCATTGGTATGCCAGACCTTCTGGATTGGCAGAATCCAAACAGGGAAGACCGCTCTAGGTGAGACTGGAATCAGGTGCCGGTCGGATCCGCAATCCAGGATAGCTTCAAACAACAAACGGAATGACCGCACTTCCGATAAGTTTCAAGAAAGGAGTGTCTTTATTCCACATCAATCGAATTGGCAAATACAGATACACACTGTGAGTGCAGGACAATCGGTGGACGCGTTTCACGACTGGATGTGTCGCTTATTCATCACCAAGTGATATCTAACCCCGTACCGACTTTCCAAAATTTTTCGATGCCCAAAGCCCCCTCTGCTGGCGTAACTGTGACCAGGTGGGCACAATTCTTCACATCTTTTGGCAATGTAGAAGTCTGACCAGTTGTTGGGGAAAGATCTTCGAAATCATATCAGATGTCACTGGCATTTTAAGAAGCACAGACCCGGCCTTAGCACTCCTCTCCTTGGGCATAGACTCATTTCCACCCGCCATGCATACTGTTATTACCCATATACGAATTGCAGCCAGGACGATTATAGCCAGATGTTGGAGGCAGCCAATCGCTCCTTCACACTTAGAGGTCATTAGACAGATTACCTCCAATTTTCTTTGGAGAAAGCTTATGCCTCTGCTGTTCTTCAAAGCCCTAGGTTCCACAAACACTGGTCATTCTGGATGCAAAGCAAGTACTTCACCAACCCTTGTTGACAGTTCGTACTTATATGACAGGAATTACCTAGTTATGTTGTTCCATTTACCTCTACACCAGTTGTTATACTCTCGCATTGTTCGTATTGTATAATCTTTGTTAAACCTACTGATTGTACCAAGATTGATGCAAACCTATGTACTATGTAATGTACATCACACCCTTCCCCCCCCCCTTTTTCTTTGTTCCCCCCCCCCCCCCGTGTACTTTGTTATGTTTACTTGTGTTTCTGAAATTTCAATAAAAAACCATTGAAAGGAAGGAGCCTTTACCTCCATGGGACTTGAACTTGGTTCTGTCCGCATTGCAGCGTGCTCCCTTTGAAAATATCAGGGATATATCGTTGCCTCAGCTGTCGAAAAAAGTTGCTTTTCTGGTTGCGATCACTTCGGCTCGCAGAGTGTCGGAGCTGGCGGCGTTGTCTTGCCGCTCCCCTTATTTGATAATTCACAAGGATAAGGTGGTTTTGCGACCACCCCCATCCTTTCTTCCTAAGGTGATCTCTGAATTTCACCTTAATGAAGACATTGTCCTGCCTTCGCTTTGTACGAAGCCTAAGCATCCAAAGGAGAATGCTTTGCATTCCTTGGATGTTGTCAGGGCGATCAGGGTTTACCTGAAGTCTACGGAATCCTTTCGGAAGACGGATTCTCTCTTTGTCCTTCCTGAGGGACCTTGGAAGGGCATGGCTGCGTCCGCAGCGACTATTGCCAGGTGGATCAGACAGACCATTGAGCAGGCTTACGCCTTGAAGGAACGGGTTCCGCCCTTCCCTGTTAAGGCGCACTCTACCAGGTCTTTGAGTACTTCCTGGGCCTGTTGGCATCGGTCCTCAGTGGCCCAGGTGTGCAAGGCGGCGACTTGGTCGTCGGTGCTCACTTTTTCCAAGTTCTACAAAGTAGACATTCTGGCATCAGCTGATGCTTCTTTTGGCCGCAAAGTTCTCAGTGCGGCTGTGCCATGATGGACCCTTGAATTTTTTTCTCTGGGTCCCTGGCTGTTGGCATTTGCTTTCCTGGGCTGTTGCTCCTGTTGAGCATTGTTTTTTTTTCTGTTGCCCAGTTGGTTCTTTCAGTGCATGTAAGATTCCTTTCTCTGATGTGGGTGCTGTGTTGCCTTTTTCTACGGTTGCGTCTCCCACCCCTCATGTCTATACTGCTTTGGGACATCCCAATAGTGATGACTTAGAGGAGGCGGCGACTGTCCTAGGACGTAAGAGAAAACGGAATTTTTGTAAAATCTTACCTGTAAAATTCCTTTCTCTGAGTCCTCCGACAGTCGCCGCCCCCGCCCCTCTTTTGGGGTTCTTATTACCTACTGCTATACTACCAAACTGAGTTGGGAGTGGTGATGCAGGGGGGGGTATTGACCAGATGGGACAGCCCCCATGGGTGTGTATATGCTAATGCCTTTTGTCTTTTGACTAAGTCTATATTCCTAGCTATTCCTACGGATAGGTGGACAATACCCAATAGTGATGACTTAGAGGAGGCGGCGACTGTCGGAGGACTCAGAGAAAGGGATTTTACAAAAATTCAGTTTTTCGTCAAATCTCCCCCCTTATTAAAGTGGGAACAGGACCTAGGGTCCACATTTTCCACGTCCCAGTGGACAAAAGCAATTGTATTGAGCAATAAAGCTACATTGAGTGCATCCCTAAGAGAACTCTTATCTTAAAGTCACCCTGCGGTGGTATATGACCCCTACCGTGATTGTGCGCTTTGCGCCTGCAGCATTGCCCACATGTTGGAGGGGTTGTGGGGCGCACGGCACGTTAGCACATATTTTGTGGGAGTGCCCACCTATTCTAGCATTGTGGAAGGAAGTGTTTGGATTGATCTCTACTGTTATAGAACACCAGCTGACCCCATCCCCTAGCATGGCTTTGCTCCATGTCCCGATTGAAATAATCCCCCCAAAAGTTTGCAAACTTGTGATCAATGTTTTGCTCGCTACTAAGATTAGTATTACCAGGAAATGGAAAGAGGTTTGCCCACCTACAGTGTCTGAAGTGATAGCTACAGCCCAAACACATAAAACCTTTGAACTGCTCATGGCACCCACCGTGGGCAGGTATCATAGAGAGGTGCAAGAGTGGCATCCGTGGGCACAGTGGTACAATACTCATGAAGTAAAGGCTAAGAGTGTGAAACCTATAGATCAGCTCCACTAGATGGCGCTATAGCACAAATGTGAGTGCAACAATTATAGTTCATGGTCATATACTTCTTATTGTTGATGGTTGTTGTTGTTGTAGATGATATGACTATTCTGTATTAACCTTATCTGAGAAGATACCTATGTACTACGCCTGTACGTTTATTTTACCCTGAATGTTTTTTTTCTTTACCCTGTATGTTTGAAAAATCGAATAAAAACATTTGAAAGACAAATGTGTAAGTCAGCGCTGCTCCAAGTGCAAAATTGTTTCAATAATAAATATATAAATAAAAAACCAAATACATAATTATAGATGTGAAAACTGCTAATATATAAAGTGCTCAGTGCAAACCGTGTTATAATATATGTGAACCATAAATCTATAAATCAATGTCCATTAGTGCATGAGTCCATATAAAAAAACTTTTGATTTCAGTGTGCACAATAAAGTGACTGTGCAGGAAAGTATTCCAGTGCTCTGCTGCATACAAAGTGCTGGTGCTCCCCTTTGGTGATCCTACTCACCGGAAAGTTATGTGTGAACAGCCTTATACACAGATACTTTGTTCCTGGTAATGCCACGCTGTTCCTCTGTCCTACTGCAGGGACTGCTGGACTGCTCTTGGCTGTTCAATTACTGGCCGTATATCCCCTCAGTGATACAAGAAAATAATGCTTGCCATAGTGAAGTACGTTTAAAGCATTTATTACTCCTGCAGCATGCGTTCCACCGACCGGAAAGGACGTCACAGGAAATTATGTCGTATACTCTCTCCCTTGCTAGATGCGGCGTTTCGCCCTCCCACTGGGCGTTATCAAAAGTTGGCTAAGAGAGCGTATGTGTCGAGCTTAAATAGTGGGATGCTCCTCCTATTATCCTCCGTGCTAGCCGGAAGTAATACAGTATATTCAATATACTATAGGCCCTCAATTTTCTCTTAAACACTTTATTATTCTCTCATTATACAACTCTAAAATAACAGGCCATGAAAAAACCTATATACTCCTATTTTGTGTACTTTTTTCACCTACTGTTAAAAAAACGATGACCCCTTGTGGGTAATTGGTAAATCTTCATCCTTATAAAATCATACATAGAACTTTTATACTGGGTAATATAACCATGCTAAAACATTAAAATATAATGTAAGTTCACCAAAATACATAGTATCAATAAGACGATTATGAACCCTTATGAGCTAAATAGAATTTGCCCTCAGGAATATTTTATGTAAACATCTCAAATTAAAATGAATACATAAAAACTAATAAATATGTGTATATAAATTACCTAAAAATCACTTAGAAAACAATTGATGTCTATATCCACATTCAACCCAAGATTAGTTTAGTGAGGAACAATGTCTTTCCCAGCATGATAGAGCACCTTGCCATAAGGCAAACGTGATAACTAAGTGGCTTGGGGAAGAAAACATCGAAATGTTCGGTCCATGGCCAGGAAACTCCCCAGACCTTAATCTCATTGAGAACCTGTAGTCAACCCTCATGATGCGGGTGAACAAAAAAACCCACTAATTCTGACAAACTTCAAGCATTGATTATACAAGAATGAGCTGCTATCAGTCAGGATGTGGCCCAGAAGTTGATTGACAGCATGCCAGGGCGAATTGAAGGGGTCTTGAAAAAGAAGGGTCAACCCTGCAAGTTATGATTTTGTATAAACTTAATGTAATTGTTAATAAAAGCCTTTGACACTTCTGAAATGCTTGTAATTATACTTCTGTATACCATAGTAACATCTGAAAAAAAGATCCAAGAAAACTGAAGCAGCAGACCTTGTGAAAATGTATATTTGTGTCATTCTCAAAACTGTTGGCCATGTCTGTAGGCACCCTAACATACTAGAACTGTTTTCAGAAAAATTCAAGACAAAGGGGTGATTTTTTTTTTGACTTGTACTTTAGCACAATTAACATTTCTAAAAGTTCCCTGTAAAGTAGCAAATCTTCACTTTTTAAGTGCACGTCCACTTGGTGTTTTAAAAAACAATATATAGAAGTTATAAAATCACTAATTGCTTATTCTATGTTATTGTCCAGATATCCCAAAAAGCTAGTCCAGACATATTCTGTCTTCCCAAATCAAGATGAAATGAGTGATGTGGTTGTGCAACCGTACAATTCTCTACTGACTCTAAAGAGACTGACCCAAAATGCGGATTGTGTGGTAAGATAGTGGTTCTCTGGCAGCTTTTTATGGAATAAATATTTATTTAGGAAATCATTCATCACATGTTTTCACACCTTTTAGGTGGTTTTGGACAACACGGCACTCAACAGGATTGCCACAGACAGACTACACATACAGAACCCATCTTTCTCTCAGATTAACCAATTGGTGAGTACATTTTTTGTGCATAGTGGTCCTTTAGCTAATCCACTTTCCAACAAGCATCTTCTTGATAACAGCCCTTACACACAGGAAGCTTTCTATTTTTAAATTTAAAGCTGAATTGAAGGCAGATATAAAAGTCACAAAATGAAGCTCTGTGTTTTAGTGATACATCATTATATGAATAGTCTTCAATGCAGGCACAGGAATTATGGCTTGGTTGCAGTCCCTTGTACAGTGAGCTCATGCTTTGAGCGGGAAAAGCAGCTCTAGGAGACTGTCGGTTCTTATGAAAAGCTCATGTGCTAACAAGGGACAATATTGATGGGAGGAGAGAGCAGATGGGTTAATTTCTTTTTCTCTTACGTCCTCCGACAGTCGCCGCCATCTTCATATTCGTCACAATGGGGTATTAGACTTTGCTCCGAAGGAGTAGCTAGGCAACAGAATATGTTAACATTAAAGCTTTTAACATATCCCACCCACAGGGGGTGGTCCCCTCAGTCAATACCCTCCTACTTCCTGCATCCATATCTCAGTTTCAATGTCTAGCTTGTCAGGAGTAGCTGGATCTCTCTATGCTGGGGCATTTTGCCTCAGCCTTTCTCTTCTTTTTTGATTTTTTGTTTGAGTTTTTTCTCTCTCTTTACTTAGCTGTTCTTTTTGTCAGCATTAGTTAGTTCTTCTGATGAAGAGGATTCGTGCAGGCTGGGTCTCTGGCTGATCCCCCTTGTCGCAGGTTGTGGGTCAGTGGCTTCCCAGCCTGCCATCGAGCGTTCAGCCAGGTAACGCTCCTGGCACAGTGAACGACCCATCCCTGTTCGGTGCAGGGATGATTGGTGAGGTGGCTACCTCACTGGACGCTGTGCGGTTTCTTAACCCCGATTTTTTGCGTCCTGGATGCGACTCTCCCTGCCACATGTGCAGCGGCTTGTTCGCCTGTGCGGGTTCCCCACGCCATTAGGAGGTAAGTGTATCTATGTGGGGACCTGTCTGTTGGGGGGTGTCAGTCTGGGACTGTGTAACCTGCCTCTGTTCACACTGTTTAGCTCCCTATCGCTCTGGCTGCACGCTGTGGGCTGCAGGGGGGGGGGCTGTGCGGCACTGTCTGTGTCAGACTGTGGAATGTGTGACATTTTACTTCTGAATCCCTAAATTATTGCATTGACCATTTAACCAACCCTCAGTTCTGACACCTGAACAGAACACCTTTCACGTATGCTTGCCCCGGTTAGGTCAGACAAGTATTATTTAAATACAGGGACCCATAATAGCAATTTATAACCATATGCTCCTTACCCTCACCTTATATGTGTGCTGTGGGGCATGTTTTTGTCATGTTTGGGCACAATACAGCGATCGCTGCGGCGATCCGCCATGTTTTTTACATGTGTAGTGTTATACTGCGGTTCTCACAGTAGTGGGGGAGCGGCGTTTTCGGCGCCAAACGGCGTCATTTTGGCTGCGCTCGCTCCGGCCGCATGTTTTCACTGCGGGCGGCCATTTTCTTGTAGCCTTCCATAGGCTTTAATAGAGCGCCCTAATTTCATCACTTCCTCTTTCCTGGGTGCACCGATCGAGGCGGCAGCAGTGGTCTCTTCAGGTTTTTGTCCTCTGTTCTTCCTATATCCATTGCCTGTGTTCAGTTTTATCCCTGTGGGGGTCTCATTGTGCTTGTGTGTGTGTGCGGTGGGCTGCGCTCGCCGCGCTTGTTAAAGGGGCAGTTATCCCCTTATTCTCTGGCATATTTTTTTGGGCAATGGATTCTCAGGAGGGCAAATTTCCTGCCACCTTGGTGGGAAGCCAGGGGACTGATGTTTCCCCCCCAGGGGGGGGGGTTTAGCTGAAGTGGTGGCTAACCTTGCTGCTCAGGTGCAGATGCTGGTGGCTGCTCAATCCACTAAAAGACCCAGAGTTTCTATTTCCTCTGATTCTGAGGGTGATGGTGATGGGGCTGCTATGGCTGGGGCCTCCTTGTCGGGGTCCCGTTCCTCCCTGGATATCGTGGGGTCCGAGGTGGAGGCTGAGGTTGAAGGGGTTGATAATTCTCCCCCTGGCTCGCCTGAAGAGCTTGCAATCATGGATGAATTGGTTGCTTCTATAAAACAAACGCTGCGTTTGCAGGATGAACTGTGTCCTCCTGCTGCCCTGGCGGCTTATGGGACGCAGAAAAGACGCAAGACATCGCAGGTCTTTCCCTGCACTGATGATTTTCAGCGCGCTGTTAAGGAACAATGGCACAATTTACGCAAACCTTTTGCTGTGCCAAGTAGGTTCAGGCTGCGTTATCCTTTCACGCCTACCACTGATGAACGGTGGTGTGTGCCACCCCCGGTGGATCACGCGATTGCGGTTTTGAATAAATCCACTGCGATTCCTGCAGAGGATACTCCGGTGTTCCGAGATGCCACGGATAGGAGAATGGAGACTCTTGCCCGTCATACTTATTCTGTTACGGGTTCGATGCTAAAAGCTCTGTTTGCCTCTCTAATGGCAGCCCAGGCTGTCGCAAGTTGGACGCAGGTGCTTAGGCGCGTCTTAGTGGCTGACTCGGCCTCACCGGCGACATTGGATATGGTGGATCAAATCCATCAGGTTGTCATGTATCTGTGTGATGCGGACTTGGATTTAGTGCCGTTGGCTGCACGTGTACAAAGCGTGGCGGTGTTGTCTCGCCGCCTGGTTTGGTTAAAGTGTTGGTCTATGGACCAATCTTCGCGCAAGACCTTCGCCAATCTGCCTTATGATGGATCTCGCCTTTTTGGGGAATCCTTGGATACGTTGATAAAGGGGATCACGGGCGGTAAGAGCACTCTCTTGCCCCACTTCCCCAAGGCTAAGGGGGCTCCTGGTAAGAAGCATACTAATTTTCGGCCTTCTCAGGGGTCCTTTCATGCCTTTCGGTCGCACTACAAGGGCAAACCGTTCAAGGGTCAAGGCTCCCAAAAGAAGCCGTGGTCTGGTAAACAGAAGTCCGGTCAGTCCGGACCCGCTGCCCATAACAATGCGGCCTGAAGGGGCGCCCTCACCCATTTCTGGGGTGGGGGGACGCTTGCTCGGTTTTCTTCAACCCTGGCTGGCCCGCGTGCGGGACCGGTGGGTTCAGGAAATCGTTCAATCTGGCTACAAGATCGAGGTTCTCTCTCGGCCGGAGAGCAGATTCTTTCCCTCAAATCTTCAACTACCCCCGGAGCGTTTGCGGGATCTGCACCTAGCGGTGCGGGACCTGAGGGCTCAGGGAGTGGTGGTTCCGGTGCCTCATCGGGACAGATTTCGGGGGTTTTATTCAAATCTGTTCACCGTGCCCAGGAAGGAGGGCAAGGTTCGTACAATTCTGGACTTGAAGGCTCTGAACCGCTTTGTGCGGGTTCGCAAGTTCCGCATGGAATCCCTGCGGTCAGTGGTGGCTGCCCTGGTTCCGGGGGAATTCATGGCCTCCATCGATTTGAAGGATGCGTACCTCCACATCCCGATTTTCGAGGGTCACCAGAGGTACCTTCGATTCGCCATTGCGGAGGATCATTACCAATTCGTGGCGTTACCTTTTGGTCTCGCCTCGGCTCCACGGGTTTTCACCAAGGTGCTTGCACCCGTTCTGGCTTTGTTGAGAGCCCAGGGCATCTCTGTCCTGGGGTATCTGGACGACGTTCTGGTTCGGTCTGCGACCAGCCAGGGTCTGGAAAAAGACCTGTCCGTCACGATGCAAACTCTGCAGGAGTTTGGACGATAAATTTTCCAAAGTCGACGCTGAGTCCCTCGGTTCGTCTTCCCTACCTGGGGATGGTCCTGGACTCGGTCCAGGCGAAGGTCTTCCTACCGGAAGACAAACTCGGGACTCTTCAGGAGGAAGTCAGGTCCCTCAGGGACGTTCCGCACTCGTCTCTGCGGACGTGCATGAGATGTCTGGGATTGATGGTCTCGGCCTTCGAGGCGATTCCCTTCGCCCAGTTTCACACGTGGGGTCTCCAAGCGGAGATCCTGTCCAGGTGGGACGGGCGACCTCAATCTCTGGATCTTCAGATTTCGTTGAGCCATCGCACCAGAAGGGATCTTCTGTGGTGGCTCCAGTCCCCGATGGTATCGGGGGGCAAGTCCTTTCGTCCTATCTCATGGACAGTGATCACCACGGATGCCAGCCTGTCGGGCTGGGGTGGTGTTCTGGGCATTCTATCCGCCCAGGGAACTTGGTCGGAGGGTCAGTCCTCCCTTCCGATCAACATTCTGGAATTGCGTGCGATAAATCTCTGCCTTCGTCGCTGGACGGACCGGCTGCAGGGCTGTCCGGTTCGGGTGCAGACGGACAATGCCACGGCGGTGGCCTACATCAACCACCAAGGGGGCACCAGGAGTGCCCGAGCGGCTCGGGAAGTGGCCGACATTCTGTCTTGGGCCGAGATTCATGTCCCGGCGATAACGGCAGTTCACATTCCGGGGGTGGAGAACTGGCAGGCGGACTATCTGAGTCGCCAGACCCTGGATCAGGGGGAATGGTCTCTCCACCCAGCTGTCTTCCAGATGTTGTGCGCGAAGTGGGGTCTTCCAGATGTGGACCTGTTCGTGTCTCGTCTGAACAACAAGGTGAGAAGGTTCGTGGCAAGGATGCGCGACCCTCGGGCAGACGCATCAGACGCGTTGGTGGCCCCGTGGCGTCAGTACAGACTGATGTATGCGTTTCCACCGATTCAATTGCTGTCCAGGTTCCTTCGCAGGTTGCACTTGGAACGCAGCACGGTGATTCTGGTGGCACCGAACTGGCCTCGCCGATCCTGGTACGCAGACCTCGTGAATCTGGCGGTCGACGCCCCATGGCGTCTACCTCTTCGAGACGATCTCCTGTCTCAAGGGCCGATATTCCATCCTGCTTTACAGTCGCTGGCTTTGACGGCCTGGCTGTTGAGACCGAGGTCCTGAAGGATAGGGGTCTCTCCCCTGAGGTCATTCACACTTTGATCAACGTGAGGAAACCTTCCTCAAGGAAGGTTTATTACCGTACTTGGAAGGCCTATTTTGCCTCGTGTGAGTCCAGGGGGTTTTCACCTCGCACGTACTCGGTTTCTCGAGTGTTGTCCTTCCTTCAGACGGGTGTCGACCAGCGTTTGGCGCTGGCTACGATCAAGGGTCAGGTGTCTGCGCTGGCCATTCTTTTTCAACGTCCTGTGGCTTCTAACTCCTTGGTTGGCACTTTTGTTCAAGGGGTGCGGCATCTGGTCCCTCCTAGGAGGGAACCTCTGCCTCCTTGGGACTTGAATCTTGTTCTATCTGTGTTACAACGTGCTCCTTTTGAACAGATCAGGGAGATCTCGTTGTCTATGTTGTCCAAAAAGGTCGCCTTTTTGGTGGCGATCACTTCGGCTCGCAGAGTGTCGGAGCTGGCGGCTTTGTCCTGCAAGTCTCCGTATCTGGTCATTCACTTGGATAAGGTGGTCTTGGGACCTAATCCTTCTTTTCTTCCGAAGCGAGTTTCGGAATTTCATCTCAATGAGGATATTGTCTTGCCTTCGCTTTGCGCGAAGCCTAAACATCCGAAGGAGGTGAGGTTGCACTCTTTGGATGTTGTTCGGGCGATAAGGGTTTACCTTAAATCGACTGAGTCTTTTCACAAGACGGATTCTTTGTTTGTTCTTCCGGAAGGTCCTCGGAAGGGCATGGCGGCGTCTGCTTCTACCATCGCCAAATGGATCAGACAGACCATTGAACAGGCATATGCTTTGCAGGGAAAAGTTCCCCCTATGCCTGTGAAGGCGCACTCTACTAGATCTCTGAGTACGTGTTGGGCCTGTCGTCATGGGGCTTCTGTAGCCCAGGTGTGTAAGGCGGCGACCTGGTCGACCGTACACACTTTCATAAGATTCTACAGAGTGGATGTTCAGGCATCGGCAGATGCTTCCTTTGGCCGCAAGGTTCTTAGTGCGGCAGTTCCTTAGGGTCCCTTGTTTTGGACCCCTGGCTGTTTGGGATATGTTTTTTTATCCCTGGGTTATTTGCTTTTCCTGGGTTGTTGCTCCTGTTGAGCAAGTTTTTTTCATGTTTTATAGGTTGTTGGTACCTCAGGCCAGTAAGAAGTGGGACTTTTAAGGCAAGTATGGAAAATACGAAAAATTACAAGCAAAATCGATAATAGTAAAATGGTATTTAATCCTTAAAACATATGTACAGTGAAGTACAGTAGCGTGAGAGGGTTATAGACCCTTGTGAAAGTGTGTAGTAGATGGAGGATTAGTGACACATGGTAAATGGTGACTTTTAAGAGTATATCTCTGTCATTCCCTGCTGTTAAGCTTGGGTTGCCCAGATCAGAGATGTCTCCTATATCCTACGCGTTTCGGCCCCTTAAGGAGCCTTTTTCAAGGTTGATAGTCACCATTTCTGTTGGTAAAATGCAGATATGGTGTTAAATATTTATAAGTTTCACCACTTTTGTTAAATATATAAATTGTGGTGAGTTTATTCAAAATAGTACATACATATTGTTTTCTTTAAATCCTTGTATGTTGGAGTGGCTCCCTCTTTAGCACAGCGAGAACCTATGCGGTTTCCTGAAAAATATATAGGGTTCAACTGCGTGGTTTGTAGTGATGTTTGTATGGTGATTCTACAAGTGTGCTATTTTTTGACTTACATAATTAGCCATGTTTCATATCTGGGGTAGATCATGTGAGTCTCCCCTGGTGGCTATTTTTGGTTCCGGTATGTATGAAACCGGTCCCTTTCAAGGATGTCCTTGTGCCTTTAAATGGTACAAATCTATGTGAAACAGGTATATGTAGTTAGATAAATAGATATGATACAGTATATGAGCGTTTTCTTGAGGGGTAGATGTTATTACCTTTAATCTTGATTTGCAACAGTGGAGTCCCTTAAGGTTTTGTCTCCCGCCAGATCGCACTTTAATGAAGGAGATTTCCCCCTCTTTTATGTGCTTCCTTAGTGAGGTTCCGCATTAAACAGATGTATCAGGGTTTAAAAACTTACATTTGCTTTTTCAGGTGCGCCGCTCTTGGTCCTCTCTCATCCCCGTTCAGTTGGGGAATGAGAGAGGCAGTGGTTCCCCTGCCTTTTTATCAGACTTGCGCATGCGCTGTAAGCGCCGCACGTCTGAAGCCTGATCACACACAGCTGGTGTGTGTCTCTGGTGCGCCTGCGTCTGATGGACGAGTGCGCTTCCAGTTTCCACCGCTGTTGCTCACTGGCGCGGCCGCCCACACGGAGAGGACACAGATTTCAGACTGGCAAGTCTGAAGGGCCGATGTCGCTGGCTATTGGGCTGTGCCTGTAATTTGCCCCTGGGGGAGAGAAGGGGGGGGGATCCTCCCAGGGGCTTACCATGCCGGGTGTGCTATAGGTTTGGGAGAATTATCATGCAAGGATTCAGTACATAGCATAAGTGCATAATAATTTGAAAAGAAAAAGAAAAAACATTTCGTATAATTAATTCAAATATTGATAGCAGTATAGTTTATGGTCAGGTTAAAGGGGAAGGAGGGGATTTCTCCGGTTATATCCATATTGGAAAAGGGTGAGGAAGGTCTGTCCGAACGGTTTTTCTATGTATATGCTTAAAAGGCATGAAAAATCTGGGAGGCAGGGGAATTCCTCTCTCGTCAGATCCTTTTTATTAGCTTGTACAGTCATTGTTGGAGGGTTATTAGGTTTCCAAAGAGTTTTTTAGGAGATCATATTCATTTTTATCTCCAGCTGATGTTCTTTTCTGGTAAAGGATAGTTGGACAAGTTTTTTTGTGAATGGATTTGGTTCTGAGAGGTTGTATATGTATAATAAAGGGTGGTATGTGAGCTTAGGGTGTACCTATGATCACTTCATTATGTTCTGTCCCCTCTTGGTGGGGTATTGTTTGGGTGGTGTTTTTTTGAACGAGAGTTTTGGTGAATGGACTTTCCAAAGTATCTTGTCATTTTTTCAGTGAGTGTTTCTCTAATCAGTTTTTCCTGATGAAAAACCTTCTAAGAACGGGGCATAGCTTTCTGCTTCGTTTAGGCCTGGAAAGGTGGTTGCATTGAGACGTTTGATCCATCTCATCTCCAATTGAAGCAGGGTTTTGTTCCATTCGCCCCCCCTCCTTGGGATGTGGATCTGTTCCAGGGCCATAAAGGATATTTTTGGCATCTTGTGAGCGTGTTTATAGGCCACGTGTCGACCCAGTGGTAGGTGGAAGTTGCACATTTCCATTGAATTTACGTGTTTGTTAATCCTCTTCCCAAATTCCTGTCTCGTCTTGCCTATATAAAACGCATTACACTCGCATCTCATCATATATACAACACCTTTAGTCCGGCAATTGGTGAAATGTTTGGGTTCGAAGGTTTCTCCGTTTGGTAGTGTGGTTTTGGTGCATTTTCTTATGACTTTGCATTGGTCGCATGACCCGCATGGGTACGTGCCTTTTGTCTTACATGGGTCTTTGCGTGTTCCTTCTTTAAACTCGCTATGAACTAGTCCTTGTTTGACAGATCCTGCCTTTCTGTATGTGATTGGCAGGTGGTCGGTAAGAAAGTCCTTCACTGTTGGGTCCTCCTTCAAAATTGCCCAGTGGTTTTCCAAAATTGCTTTTATTTTTTATGTTCATTAGTGTATCTTAAAATGATTCGCGTTTTTTGGTCTTGTTGTTTAGGATCCTGGGGTGGTTTTTTAAATAGTAACTCCTGTCTTTCCTTTGAATTGGCCTTGTTATAGGCCTTCCTAAGTGAGGTTTTTGTGTAGCCTCTTTCCATAAGTCTTATGGTGAGTGCGTTCGCTTCTTTTTTGTATTTTTCTGTGTTAGTCTGTGTCAGTTTCTTTTAATCCTCAGGTATTGACTGTAGGGTATTGCTTTTTTTAGTGGGGATGGGTGAAAGCTCGTGGCATGCAGGATTGAGTTACCTGCGGTTTCCTTTCTGTAAAGTGTGGTTTGTATACGTCCATCATGTTCCTTGTAAATCCATGTGTCAAGGAATGGTACTTTCTTGTCACTGTAATTTAAGGTGAAATACATATTGTATGTATTGTTGTTTAATGCATTTTTTAGATCTTTGATTTGGTTCTCTGGTCCTGTCCACACTATCAGGATATCGTCTATGTAGCGCTGCCATAGGAGGATGTTATCAGTTAGCCAAGCATTTTCTTCTTTTATGAGGAAGTCTTCTTCCCACTCTCCCAGATATAAATTGGCGTAGGTGGGGGCACAGCTTGTGCCCATCGCCACCCCGCAGGTTTGAAGGTAGTATCGGCCATCGAACGTAAAGAAATTCCGATTTAGGATGAATTCAAGCATGGTAATTATGAAGTTGTTAAATCCTTCATCGCGTGGGCTTAACTGGCTGAGAGCGTTCTTTATTGTTTCAAGTCCTTTGTTGTGAGGTATATTGTTATATAATGCCTCGACATCCACAGTGATGAGAAAAGAATCACTGGGAATGGTCATGTCGTTCATGATTTGTAGCAGGTGCATCGTGTCTCTAGTGTAAGAGGTCAATTTTGAGACGTGTGGTTTTAGATAGGCGTCAATCACTTTACTTATGGCTTCAGTGATATTACCATTACCTGATACTATTGGTCTAACGGGTGGGTCGGTCAGGTTTTTGTGAATCTTCGGAAGTGAATAAAACGTTGGTGTCTTTGGGTGTCTTGATCGAATGTAGTTCCTACATTGTTACCCGGATGGAAAACACATCCAAAACCTCACGATCTCTATAACACCTCACCTTTCCCATATTCACCCACGGTAGTTGATTAGCAGGACTACTGTCTCACTATACTTTATCACACACAAGTGGAATCATATAGTGATCTCTTCCAAACTGTATGCCCATGGGCAGTAACAACAGAGAGGAATCAGATCAACGAAACTCCACTGTGTAGAAATCCAAGACACCCAACCAATTAAATAATAATAGTTGTCTGTGGATCACAAAGGATAAAGACAAAATGGAGGAGGAAACAAGCGGAAATCTAATTGGCAACGAGTGGGAAAGTCTCATGACGGGGATTCAAAAAGACTTTCAAGGCAATGAACAACAAAATTCCGACGTTACGGCACTTTTCAATACATTACGAAGACATCTCGAACGAAAATCAGCCTTGTACTGGCACATCAAATCATTTCAACGTTACATAAAGGAAAATATTAACCCAGTGGGACTTAGAATACAAATCTTCCCCACCATGGACAATATCACTATACAAATGAAAAAAGACTGGGAGACCATACTCAACGAGTGTTCAAAAAATTTGATGATACTCCTACAAAGCGAGTACGAGAGACAACTTAAAAACTTAGATGAAGACATAAAAGAGATATATGATCAGCTGACTCCTCTCAAACCACTACCGTTATACTCCGAACAGGAAAAAAAAGCTAAAAACACACATCGAACAACATAGTTTGGACATCCTAAGGAAAAAAGAAAAAAGTACTGGCGTGACAAGAATGCCTTTGGCCAAAATAGGGCATACCGCTGGAATAACAACAAAACTCAGAGGAATAAATCACTGTTTGGACAAAAAAAGAACCCACAAAACTATAATTCTTCGGACTCATCGTCCTACACATCAGGAACGGAAGCAAACCCTCAGAGGAGAAGACTCCCCAAAAATAGAGAACAAAGGGAAAACCAATATGAAATAGAAAGATCGAATGAAGACCCACCAAACACGGATGAGGATAATGAAACCACAGAACAGAATACACAGGAGACTGAGGAGACTAACCCCCCAGCGAAGCTTCATAAAATCTTCACAAGATCTCAACGCGAAAATCAGAGACTGCAACCCCAAAGCAAACAGGGGCCTTTTTTAGGGAAGGCGCGGAAACAGACGAAAGAAAAATAATATACGGTAAAAAATTAAACACACAACCGAACAAAGAAACCATCACGATAATCAACCTTTCCTCACATACATTAACTAAAGAACAAACGGAAGTCCTCACATTAGGACTCTCCTTTTGTCCCAACAAACCGGTAGACAAATTTGAGGCTATAAAAGATGTTAACCTCTTTGCAAGGAACTTACTACAAAAAATGATGTACAGCAAGAAACCCGAGACAACAGAACCTCAAGCATCACTATCGGCAGCAGAATACAGGGCTATACGGGACCTAAACCTCCTCCTGGAAGAAGGGGGATTAGAATGTTGGACTGACAGCGATGAGGAAGAAACAATAACCCCCACCAATACTAGCAAGGCAGCAATTGAAAATATTAATGCACAGTTTAAGAAAAAATCACACAAATTCCCGTCGATCAACCAGAACCCTGCTATAGCCCTGTTCGTCAGGGAAACCACAAAAGACCTTGAAAAAATGACCAAGACAAAAAACCAACAAAATTTAACCAAAACTCAAAGAAAAGCCCTAAGAGAATTACAAGACAATGAACATATAACCATCAAACCCGCAGACAAAGGGGGGAATGTTGTCGTGATGGACAACATGAAGTATAAAGATATGTGTGAAAAAATTCTAAGCAACCAGAAGTGTTACAAACAAATCATGCCGATCATGATTGAACAATACAAAGAGGAATTTTACGCCAAAGTTGATAAAGCTGGAAATGAAGGAACCATCTCTCCCACACTATGGAACTACATTCGATCAAGACACCCAAAGACACCAATGTTTTATTCACTTCCGAAGATTCACAAAAACCTGACCGACCCACCCGGTAGACAAATAGTATCAGGTAATGGTAATATCACTGAAGCCATAAGTAAAGTGATTGACGCCTATCTAAAACCACACGTCTCAAAATTGACCTCTTACACTAGAGACACGATGCACCTGCTACAAATCATGAACGACATGACCATCCCCAGTGATTCTTTTCTCATCACTGTGGATGTTGAGGCATTATATAACAATATACCTCACAACAAAGGACTTGAAACAAAGAACGCTCTCAGCCAGTTAAGCCCACGTTATGAAGGATTTAACAACTTCATAATTACCATGCTTGAATTCATCCTAAATCGGAATTTCTTTACGTTCGATGGCTGATACTACCTTCAAACCTGCGGGGTGGCGATGGGCACAAGCTGTGCCCCCACCTACGCCAATTTACATCTGGGAGAGTGGGAAGAAGACTTCCTCATAAAAGAAGAAAATGCTTGGCTAACTGATAACATCCTCCTATGGCAGCGCTACATAGACGATATCCTGATAGTGTGGACAGGACCAGAGAACCAAATCAAAGATCTAAAAAATGCATTAAACATCAATACATACAATATGTATTTCACCTTAAATTACAGTGACAAGAAAGTACCATTCCTTGACACATGGATTTACAAGGAACATGATGGACGTATACAAACCACACTTTACAGAAAGGAAACCGCAGGTAACTCAATCCTGCATGCCACAAGCTTTCACCCATCCCCACTAAAAAAAGCAATACCCTACAGTCAATACCTGAGGATTAAAAGAAACTGTACTAACACAGAAAAATACAAAAAAGAAGCGAATGCACTCACCATAAGACTTATGGAAAGAGGCTACACAAAAACCTCACTTAGGAAGGCCTATAACAAGGCCAATTCAAAGGAAAGACAGGAGTCACTATTTAAAAAACCACCCCAGGATCCTAAACAACAAGACCAAAAAACGCAAATCATTTTAAGATACACTAATGAACATAAAAAAATTAAAGCAATTTTGGAAAAACACTGGGCAATTTTGAAGGAGGACCCAACAGTGAAGGACTTTCTTACCAACCACCCGCCAATCACATACAGAAAGGCAGGATCTGTCAAACAAGGACTAGTTCATAGCGAGTTTAAAGAAGGAACACGCAAAGACCCATGTAAGACAAAAGGCACGTACCCATGCGGGTCATGCGACCAATGCAAAGTCATAAGAAAATGCACCAAAACCACACTACCAAACAGAGAAACCTTCGAACCCAAACATTTCACCAATTGCCGGACTAAAGGTGTTGTATATATGATGAGATGCGAGTGTAATGCGTTTTATATAGGCAAGACGAGACAGGAATTTGGGAAGAGGATTAACAAACACGTAAATTCAATGGAAATGTGCAACTTCCACCTACCACTGGGTCGACACGTGGCCTATAAACACGCTCACAAGATGCCAAAAATATCCTTTATGGCCCTGGAACGGATCCACATCCCAAGGAGGGGGGGCGACTGGAACAAAACCCTGCTTCAATTGGAGATGAGATGGATCAAACGTCTCAATGCAACCACCTTTCCAGGCCTAAACGAAGCAGAAAGCTATGCCCCGTTCTTAGAAGTTTTTTCATCAGGAAAAACTGATTAGAGAAACACTCACTGAAAAAATGACAAGATACTTTGGAAAGTCCATTCACCAAAACTCTCGTTCAAAAAAACACCACCCAAACAATACCCCACCAAGAGGGGACAGAACATAATGAAGTGATCATAGGTACACCCTAAGCTCACATACCACCCTTTATTATACATATACAACCTCTCAGAACCAAATCCATTCACAAAAAAACTTGTCCAACTATCCTTTACCAGAAAAGAACATCAGCTGGAGATAAAAATGAATATGATCTCCTAAAAAACTCTTTGGAAACCTAATAACCCTCCAACAATGACTGTACAAGCTAATAAAAAGGATCTGACGAGAGAGGAATTCCCCTGCCTCCCAGATTTTTCATGCCTTTTAAGCATATACATAGAAAAACCGTTCGGACAGACCTTCCTCACCCTTTTCCAATATGGATATAACCGGAGAATCCCCCTCCTTCCCCTTTAACCTGACCATAAACTATACTGCTATCAATATTTGAATTAATTATACGAAATGTTTTTTCTTTTTCTTTTCAAATTATTATGCACTTATGCTATGTACTGAATCCTTGCATGATAATTCTCCCAAACCTATAGCACACCCGGTACGGTAAGCCCCTGGGAGGATCCCCCCCTCCTTTCTCCCCCCCCAGGGGCACATTACAGGCACAGCCCAATAGCCAGCGACATCGGCCCTTCAGACTTGCCAGTCTGAAATCTGTGTCCTCTCCGTGTGGGCGGCCGCGCCAGTGAGCAACAGCGGTGGAAACTGGAAGCGCACTCGTCCATCAGACGCAGGCGCACCAGAGACACACACCAGCTGTGTGTGATCAGGCTTCAGACGTGCGGCGCTTACAGTGCATGCGCAAGTCTGATAAAAAGGCCGGGGAACCACTGCCCCTCTCATTCCCCAACTGAACGGGGATGAGAGAGGACCAAGAGCGGCGCACCTGAAAAAGCAAATGTAAGTTTTTAAACCCTGATACATCTGTTTAATGCGGAACCTCACTAAGGAAGCACATTAATGAAGGAGATTTCCCCCTCTTTTAAGTGCGATCTGGCGGGAGACAAAACCTTAAGGGACTCCACTGTTGCAAATCAAGATTAAAGGTAATAACATCTACCCCTCAAGAAAACGCTCATATACTGTATCATATCTATTTATCTAACTACATATACCTGTTTCACATAGATTTGTACCATTTAAAGGCACAAGGACATCCTTGAAAGGGACCGGTTTCATACATACCGGAACCAAAAATAGCCACCAGGGGAGACTCACATGATCTACCCCAGATATGAAACATGGCTAATTATGTAAGTCAAAAAATAGCACACTTGTAGAATCACCATACAAACATCACTACAAACCATGCAGTTGTACCCTATATATTTTTCAGGAAACCGCATAGGTTCTCGCTGTGCTAAAGAGGGAGCCACTCCAACATACAAGGATTTAAAGAAAACAATATGTATGTACTATTTTGAATAAACTCACCACAATTTATATATTTAACAAAAGTGGTGAAACTTATAAATATTTAACACCATATCTGCATTTTACCAACAGAAATGGTGACTATCAACCTTGAAAAAGGCTCCTTAAGGGGCCGAAACGCGTAGGATATAGGAGACATCTCTGATCTGGGCAACCCAAGCTTAACAGCAGGGAATGACAGAGATATACTCTTAAAAGTCACCATTTACCATGTGTTACTAATCCTCCATCTACTACACACTTTCACAAGGGTCTATAACCCTCTCACGCTACTGTACTCCACTGTACATATGTTTTAAGGATTAAATACCATTTTACTATTATTATCGATTTTGCTTGTACTTTTTCGTATTTTCCATACTTGCCTTAAAAGTCCCACTTCTTACTGGCCTGAGGTACCAACAACCTATAAAACATTTGACCAGGGACGACGGCAAACCCGACTATACATAGGGTCATGGAGATCAAAACCCCTTCTACTAAGTTTTTTTCATGTTGCCCAGCTGGTTTCCTTCCTTTGGTAAGGTTCCTTTCTTTGATGTGGAGACTGCGTTGCCTTACGGCGCGGCTGCGTTTCCCACCCCTCATGTTTGCACTGCTTTGGGACGTCCCCATTGTGACGAATATGAAGATGGCGGCGACTGTCGGAGGACGTAAGAAAAAACTGAATTTTTGTAAAATCTTACCTGTAAAATTCCTTTCTCTGAGTCCTCCGACAGTCGCCGCCCCCGCCCCTCTTTTGGGGTTTGGTTGTATACTCTACTGCTATTCCACTGAAACTGAGATATGGATGCAGGAAGTAGGAGGGTATTGACTGAGGGGACCACCCCCTGTGGGTGGGATATGTTAAAAGCTTTAATGTTAACATATTCTGTTGCCTAGCTACTCCTTCGGAGCAAAGTCTAATACCCCATTGTGACGAATATGAAGATGGCGGCGACTGTCGGAGGACTCAGAGAAAGGAATTTTACAGGTAAGATTTTACAAAAATTCAGTTTTTTTTTTTTTTTTTGCCTTATCTGAATCCTGGTGAGCTGCTACTATGAAAAAGATTTTCTGCCTTCTGTAATGTACACCCTTTCTTGTGAAATCAAGGAAAATACTTGTGGGAGGGGCTAAGGTCTCCCATGCAGCATCATTCCGATCATAATGTCTGTATCCACCCCCTTCTTCCTCTTCTGTATGACTGACATCAGCTCCTGACAGTCTGTGCGCTTCGGAGACTTCAGCAGTGCTTCAGCTCCTCACACACCTTCTCCAAATCCAGGCTGTTCTCTGAGTTTCTTCACACAGGTAGCTTCTCTTTCCCTCAACTCTCCCTCTCTCTCTTATCAAGTCCGAGGAGTGAAGCTGCTTTCTCCCTCCTTTCCCCTCCGATCCTGGCTGAGCTCTCCTGGATTTATCTAAAGCAGAGCTCTCCAAACTGTGGTCCTACAGCTGTTGCGGAACTACTACACATCCCATGAGGCATTCTAAAACTCTAACGTTTACAGACATGACTAGGCATCATGGAAATTGTATATCCTGAACAACTGGAGGGCCATAGTTTGGAGACCCCTGACTTAAAGTGTTACTAAACCCACAACAGTAAAATGAGTCCGTATAATGCAGTAAAGCATGCTGGTTATTCTCATTGTGGGTTAAATCCTGTGCATTGTGTAAAAAGGCTGGTTGATCCAGTCTTCTCTGAGCCTCCCCTTCTTCCACAGTCCCCAAACCATCTCCTGATAGAACAGAGCCTTGGGGCAAGCTGCACGTGCTTAGTTGGTGTGTATTGCTGGGGAGTGCATATGATCAGCACAGGGCCAATCAGCACTGTCCACACAGAGGGTCAGGGGTCTTGCAGCCTCATAGGGCAAACAGGGGAAAGTGAAAACTTTAACCAGTGTTCTGCTGGACACTGATAGAAGTCACAAGACGCTTCTAACTGCTGAAGAAATAAGGTATTTAGCAGTTTATATTTACTAAAACGATTACATTTCCCTGTTCTGTGTAGTGTGGGAGACCAGATATAGTGAATATCTGGGTTTAGTAACAAGTTAACCATTTGCTGACCACCCGCCGCAGTTATACTGCGGCCAGGTGACTCGGCTGCGCGAACCAATGTAACTCTGCCTGCCCGCCATCCCCGCGATGTGCTGATTTGGTTCAGAACCAATCAGTCATCAGGTCCAGGCCAAAAGTGATCTGTTCTGACCAATTGCAGCATGTCCTGTGCCTGTGTAATGTAAACACAGGAAATGATGCAATCTTCTCTCCTGCAGCCCTTTTCGGTTCCACTGTGAGAGAAGAGAACATCAGATAGTACACAAGCGCTACGCTCCCCCCAGTACACATAGCCACATTTGTCACCCCCTGATCACCCCCCAGTTAATCATTTTACTCCCTGTCACAGTGTCACTATATACAGTATACAGATAATTTACTGATCACTGTATTAGTTTCACTTGTGACACAAGTTAGTTTGAGAGGCAGTTAGTGGTAGTTAGTGTCTGTCCCAGATAGGTTTAGGGTACCCGCCATATATTCCCTAATAACTATTAAACCCCCTGATCACCCCCAGTTATCCCTCCATTGCCCTGTCAGTGTCACGATTATAGTGTACAGATCTTTTTTCTGATCGCTGTATTAGTGTCACAGGTGACATCAGTTAGCGTTAACGGTAGTTATCAATTCAGGACAGCATCGGATTGATAGTATAGTTTTTAAACGGATCAATATCTTTTAATCTGATGAGAAATATACTAGCATCCTCAACAGTTTAGTAGAGTGTTCCCAAAACGCAGCGTTAGCAGGATCAGCCCCGACACCTGCCAGCACCTGTGCTTAGCCCCTCCATCCAGCCCCCAAGAAGTGCAATATCAGCAGATTAATTTCACTTCCAATACACAGCATGCTAAACCCCAGCATTAGCAGAGTCAGGCCTGATCTCTTCTAGCAGTTACATTTTTTGGTAGCGGTTCAAACAGTCCTTGACAACCAGGTGCTTTTTTTACCTGTGAGTCACACTAGATACCTATACATTTCTCTTACGTCCTCCGACAGTCGCCGCCTCCTCTAAGTCATCACTATTGGGTATTGACTTCCGCTCCGCAGGAGTAGCTAGGCATGAGACTTAGTCAAAAGAACAAAGGCATTTGCATATACACACCCATGGGGGCTGTCCCACTGGTCAATACCCCCCTGCAGTGACCACTCCCAACTCAGTTTCTTTCTGCCTAGCATCAGGAGTAGTTAGTCTTCCCTGTGCTGGGGCTACAGTCTCAGCCTTTCTAATCTTTTTTATTTGATTTTCTTTGAAAATGTCAGTTTTTACTTTAATTTATTAGCTGTTTATTTTGTCAGCTTTAGTTTTAGTCGATTCTTCGGATGAAGATGGATTCATGCGGAGCTGGGATTCGGACTGACCACTCTGGTTTTCTAGAGGGACCCCCAGCCCGCCATCAAGCGTTCAGCTGTGGTTCGTCCTGGCATTATGAACGACCCATCCCTGCTCGCAGCAGGGATGCAGCCGTGAGGTGGCTACCTCACTGGACACATCTGCGGTGCTGCAGTGTACTGTCCCTGGCTAACGGGATTCCCTGTCAGATGAGGACAGCGGCTTTCCGTTCTGAGAGGCTCCCCACGCAATCTGGTACAGGTAAGTACTTCTGTGTGGAGCCTCTGTCTGGGGTGGCAGTCCTGTGTTGCTGTGTGTCCCCCATGTCTGTGCCGGTGTGGGCCTCCCTGTTGGGATCCCTCTGGGGGTCTTTTTTGTACATACGCTGCGCTATGGTGCTGTTGTGTTTGTGGGAGCCCCTTTCCCTGTGTCACTTAGGTGTTTTCACTGAGGGTGCAGACGATGTGTGTGGCGGCCGCAGCGGCCATTTTCCCAAAGTCTCCCATTCAGTTCTATGGGCAGCCATTTTCCCTGATTCCTTTGCAGCTTAGAGGTCAGCCTCTTATGACCTCACTTCCTTTTCCTCTGAAGCAGCGATCTAGGTGGTAACACTCTGTGGGGCTCTGCAGACGGTCTCTACCATAACCTTCTGTTTTGTCGTTTCTGGCACAGTTTTCTTCTTCTATTGGGGGTCTTTTGTCACTGTTCACATAGCGGTGGGCTGCGGCACTCCGCAGCGGTGTTAAAGGGACAGTACCCTTTTTATTGCACTATTATTTTTCACCTTGGGCAATGGATTCTCATGACAACAAATTCCCTCCAGCCCTGGTGGGGGACCCCAGTCCTGCTGTGTCCCCTGTTATGCCTGATTCGGCCGCTGTAGTGGCGTCCTTAGTGTCCAAAACGGAGGTGCTGATGGCTGAACGTGCTGCTAGAAAGAGGCCAAGATTATCTCTCTCCTCTGATTCAGATGGTGATATGGCTGCTGTGGCGGGCGTGCCCTTTTCAGGGTCTTGCTCATCCTTAGACCCGCTGGGGTCTGAGGGGGAGGCGGTGGTGGAGGGGGTTGATGATTCTCCCCCGGGGTCGCCTGAAGAACACGCGACCATGGATGAATTGATTGTTTATGTAAAGGAAACACTACATTTGGAGGATGAGCCCAATCCTCCGGGCATTGTGTCCTCATTTGGGACACACAGGACCCGCAAGTCGGCGCAGGTTTTTCCCTGCCCCGCTGAGTTTCATTACACTGTTAATGAACGCACTTTAAAACGTCCATTCCTGGTACCTAGTCGGTTTAAATTACTTTATCCCTTTGCACCGGCTACGGAATCACGATGGTGTGTGCCTCCACAGGTGGATCACACTGTGGCCGTGTTAAACAAGGCTACCTTGATTCCTACTGAGGAGACCCCGGTTTTTCAGGATCCCACGGACAGATGGTTGGAGTCTCTAGCCCGCCATTCCTACACGGTGGCGGGTTCTTTGCTCAAACCTGTTTTTGCGTCCGTTTTGGTGGCTCAGGCGGTGGCTGATTGGACGAAGGTGCTTAGGAGCAACCTCGTGTCTGATTCTGTTCCACCTGCCCGGCTGGCTATGGTGGATCAAATTCACCAAGGAGTCATGTATTTGTGTGATGCGGCCTTAAATGAGGCCCCTTTGGTAGCACGCCTCTCCAGTGTTGCGGTGCTTAACTGTCGACTGATCTGGCTGAAGAGCTGGTCGGCTGACCAATCATCTCGGAAAACAGTTGCTGATTTTCCCTATGCTGGTTCTCGCCTTTTTGGTGAGGCATTGGATACCTTGGTAAAAGGCGTCACGGGGGGGGCAAGAGCACCTTGCTGCCCCAGAACCCGAAGAACAAGTCCTTTCGCGGCAAGCGGGGTTCTACTTCTCGATCCACTCAGGGGTCCTTTCGTGCCTTTCGTAACCAAACCAAGGGCAAGCCCTTCAAGGGCCAAGGTAGCCAGAAGAAGCCCTGGGCAGACAAGCAGAAGTCCGGCAATGCCGGCTCGGCGGGTCAATCCGCCTCTGCCTGAAGGGGCGCCCTCACCCGTTTCAGGGGTGGGGGGACGTTTGCGCGGTTTCCTCCAACCTTGGCTGCTCCGAATTTCGGACAGGTGAGTTCAGGAAATCATTCGATCAGGGTACAAGATCTAATTCCTTTCCTGGCCAGCGGACAGATTTTTTCCCTCAAATCTTCATTTGCCTCCAGGGTGTCTGCAGGACCTGCATCAAGCGGTGCAGGACCTTCTTGCTCAGGGGGTACAGGTTTCGGGGATTTTATTCAAATCTGTTCACTGTGCCCAGAAAGGAGGGCAAAGTACGTCCTATTCTGGACCTGAAAGCGCTGAACCGCTTTGTGCACGTTCGGAAGTTCCGTATGGAATCTCTCCGTTCGGTGGTGGCCTCCCTGAGCCCAGGGGAATGCCTGGCCTCTATAGACCTGAAGGATGCGTATCTGCACATCCCCATTTTCGAGGGTCACCAGTGGTACCTTCAGTTTTCTATCGCAAAGGGCCACTATCAGTTTGTGGCGTTACCTTTCGGTCTCGCTTCGTCTCCAAGGGTCTATACCAAAGTGCTGGCACCTGTTCTGGGCCTGCTAAGGGCATGGGGCATTGCGGTCTTGGGGTATTTGGACGATCTCCTACTAAGATCGAGTGGCAGCCAGGACCTACTGCGCGATCTGTCCACCACGGTACAGACCCTCCAGGAGTTCGGATGGACCATCAACGTACAGAAGTCGACGTTGTCTCCATCGGTTCGTCTTCCCTATCTGGGAATGATCCTGGATTCTGCTCAGGCAAAGGTGTTCTTGCCGGAGGACAAGCTCCAGACCTTGCAGGACGAGATCAGGTCCCTCAGGGACAATCCGTCTTCGTCACTCAGGATCTGTATGCAGGGCCTGGGACTGATGGTTTTGGCCTTCGAGGCGATACCTTTTGCTCAGTTTCACACACGGGCTCTCCAAGCAGAGATCCTGGCCAGGTGGGATAGACTGCCTCAGTCCCTGGATCTGAGTGTCTCATTGAGTCGTCAGACCAGATTGGATCTTCTGTGGTGGCTCCAGTCCCCGGCGGTGTCGGAAGGCAAGTCCTTCCATCCGTTACTGTGGACAGTGGTTACCACGGATGCCAGCCTGTCAGGCTGGGGTGGAGTCCTGGGCAACCTGTCTGCCCAGGGCACTTGGTCGGAGGGGGAGTCCTCCCTTCCGATCAATGTGCTGGAATTGAGAGCGATCAAACTCTGTCTCTTCCAGTGGTCGGACCGACTGTGGGGCCGTCCTGTTCTGGTACAGACGGACAATGTTACCGCGGTGGCTTACATCAACCACCAAGGGGGCACCAGGAGTGCCCGGGCGGCCCGGGAGGTGACCGACACTCTGTCTTGGGCCGAGACTCATGTTCCGGCAATTTCAGCAGTTCACATTCCGGGTGTGGAGAATTGGCAGGCAGACTATCTGAGCCGCCAGACCCTGGACCAAGGGGAATGGTCACTACACCCAGAGGTCTTTCGAATGCTGTGTGCGAAGTGGGGATCCCCGGACGTGGATCTGTTCGCGTCTCGTCTAAACCAAAAGGTGGAAAGGTTTGTGGAAAAGACACGCGATCCTCTGGCAGACGCCTCGGATGCGTTGGTGGCCCCCTGGCATCAGTATCGTATGATGTATGCCTTTCCTCCGATTCAGTTGTTGTCCAGGTTCCTCCGCAGGTTAGCCTCGGAACCGCACCTGGTGATTCTGGTGGCGCCGGACTGGCCACGCCAGTCCTGGTACGCCGACGTTGTTCACCTTGCAGTGGCGCCTCCGTGGCGGCTGCCAATGCGGGAAGATCTACTGTCTCAGGGTCCGATCTTCCATCCTGCATTACAGTTGCTGGCTTTAACGGCCTGGCTGTTGAGACCCAGGTCTTGAGGGACAGGGGTCTCTCCCCTGAGGTCATCCCTACCCTGATCAAGGCTAGGAAAACCTCATCTGGTTACCGTACCTGGAAAGCTTATTTCGCCTGGTGTGAGTCCAGGGGGTTCTCCCCTCGCTCTTACTCGGTGTCGAGAGTGTTGGCCTTCCTCCAGTCTGGGGTGGACCAGCACCTGGCGATGGCCACGATAAAGGGCCAGGTGTCTGCACTGGCTGTCCTTTTCCAACGCCCTGTGGTGTCTCATTCCTTGATTCGCACCTTCATTCAAGGTGTGCGACATTTGGCTCCTCCCAGGAGTGAGCCTTAACCTCCATGGGACTTGAACTTGGTTCTGTCCGTGTTACAGCGTGCTCCCTTTGAAAATATCCGGGAGATAACGTTGCCTCTGCTGTCTAAGAAGGTTGCCTTTTTACTGGTGATCACTTCAGCTCGCAGAGTATCAGAGCTGGCGGCGTTGTCCTGCCACTCTCCTTACTTGGTAATTCACAAGGATAAGGTGGTCTTGCGTCCACATTCCTCTTTTCTTCCTAAGGTGGTCTCTGAGTTTCACCTTAATGAGGACATTGTCATGCCTTCGCTTTGTACGAAGCCTAAGCATCCTAAGAAGGTTGATTTGCATTCCTTGGATGTTGTCAGGGTGATCAGGGTTTACCTGTCGTCTACGGAATCCTTTCGGAGGACGGATTCCCTCTTTGTCCTTCCTGAGGGACCTCGGAAGGGCATGGCTGCGTCTGCAGCGACTATTGCCAAATGGATCAGACAGACCATTGAACAGGCTTATGCTTTGAAGGGATGGGTTCCACCCTTCCCTGTTAAGGCCCACTCTACCAGATCTTTAAGTGCGTCTTGGGCCTATTGGCATCGTGCCTCGGTGGCCCAGGTGTGCAAGGCTGCGACTTGGTCGTCGGTGAACACCTTTTCCAAATTCTACAAGGTAGATGTTCTGGCATCAGCTGATGCTTCCTTTGGCCGCAAAGTTCTCAGTGCGGCGGTGCCATGAAGGACCCTTGTTTTTTTTTTGTGGGTCCCTGGCTGTTGGTATTTGCTTTCCTGGGCTGTTGCTCCTGTTGAGCCTTGTTGATTTTCTGTTGCCCAGAAGGTTCCCTTACTGTGCGGGTAAGGTTCCTTTCTCTGATGTGGGTACTGCGTGCCTTTTCTACGGTTGCGTCTCCCACCCCTCATGTCTACACTGCTTTGGGACATCCCAATAGTGATGACTTAGAGGAGGCGGCGACTGTCGGAGGACTCAGAGAAAGGAATTTTACAGGTAAGATTTTACAAAAATTCAGTTTTCTCTTACGTCCTCCGACAGTCGCCGCCACCTCTAAGTCATCACTATTGGGTATTGACTTCCGCTCCGCAGGAGTAGCTAGGCATAAAGACTTAGTCAAAAGAACAAAGGCATTTGCATATTCACACCCATGGGGGCTGTCCCATCTGGTCAATACCCCACTGCAGTGACCACTCCCAACTCAGTTTCATTCTGCCTAGCGTCAGGAGTAGTTAGGCTTCCCTGTGCTGGGGCTACAGTCTCAGCCTATCTAATCTTTTGTATTTGATTTTCTTTTGAAAATGTCAGTTTTTTCTTACTTTACTAGCTGTTTATTTTGTCAGCTTTAGTTTTGGTCGATTTTTCGGAAGAAGATGGATTCATGCGGTGCTGGGATTCGGACTGACCGCCCTGGTTCTCCAAGGCAGAGGGACCCCCAGCCCGCCATCGAGCGTTCAGCCGTGGTTCGTCCTGGCACTATGAACGACCCATCCCTGTTCGCAGCAGGGATGCAGCCGTGACTGGCTACCTCACAGGACACATCTGCGATGCTGCAGTGTCATATCCCTGGCTAACGGCACTCCCTGTCAGATGAGGACAGCGGCTTTCCTTTCATAGAGGCACCCCATGCCATCTGGTACAGGTAAGTACTTCTGTGTGGGGCCTCTGTCTGGGGTGGCAGTCCTTTGTTGCTGTGTATCCCCCATGTCTGTGCCTGTGTGACTCCCTGATGCAGTCCCTGCGGGGATCGCTTGTGCATGCGCTGCGGTACTGTATGTTTTTGGGGGTCCCCTTCTCTGTGTCACTTCGGTGCTTGTTGGGGGTGCAGACTGTGTGGCGGCCGCAGCGGGGTAAATCCGCGTGGTCCGCCATTTTAGGTATGGGCAGGCATGTTTGGCTTCTCTATGGGCAATCTACATGCTGTTTTTGGCGCCATCCGCCACCATTTTGCGGTAGCAGAACGATCGTTCCGACCGCATGTCCGGCGGCCATTTTGGCGGAGCCTTCCATGCAATCCTATGGGGCAGCCATTTTCCCTGAGTCATGCAGCCTATAAGTTCAGCCTACTCTAGCAGCACTTCCTTTTCCTCTGAAGCAGGACACTCGGTGGCAACACTCTGCGGGGCTCTGCAGGTTATCTCTCTCAATATCTTTCTGTATTGTCCCTTCTGGCTCAGTTTTTTCTTCTCCTGTTTGGGGGTCTTTGTCACTGTTGCTGTAGCGGTGGGCTGCACACTCCGCAGGGGTCTTAAAGGGGCAGTACAAAATTTATTGCACTGTTGTTTGTCACCTTGAGCAATGTATTCTCAGGACAGCAAATTCCCCCCAGCTTTGGTGGGGGTCCCCAGTTCTCCTGTGGCCCCTCTGAGACCTGATTTGGCCGCTGTAGTGGCGACCTTGGTGTCAAATATGGAAATGCTGATGGCTGAACGTGCTGCTAAAAAGAGGCCCAGGTTGTCTCTCTCCTCTGATTCAGATGGTGATATGGCTGCTGCTGCTGCGAGCGTGCCCTTTTCAGGGTCTCTCTCATCCTTGGACCCGCTGGGGTCTGAGGGGGAGGCAGAGGTGGAAGGGGTTGATACCTCCTCCCCGGGGTCGCCTGAAGAGCGGGCGACCATGGATGAATTAATTGTTTCTGTTAAGGAAACACTACATTTGAAGGATGAGCCCTGTCCTCCGGGCATTGTGTCCTCATTTGGGATGCACAGGACCCGCAAGTCGGCGCAGGTTTTTCCCTGCCCGACTGAGATTCATTACACTGTTAATGAAATGTGGTGCACGTTAAAACGTCCATTCCTGGTGCCTAGTCGGTTCAAATTGCTTTATCCCTTTGCACCGGCTACGGAATCACGATAAAACAATAAATATGTCAATCAATATGGATGAGAGGTATAAAGTGTCCAGTGCAAAAACTCAATTTAAATATCAAGGTGCTAGGTGGATAAAAACAGTGTTCAATAGACTCAATATCAAAGTGATCAGTGCTCCAAGAGGAATAGTGGGAGAATGTAAAACAAATTATGTGCAGATAATGAGCAATTGCACAAGTTCCATAGACCCAGAACTGGCCAAAAGCTCAGACTGAACCAATTAATATATATAAACCAATAAAGTAATTAATTGAAGTGCCATAAGAAATGTGGGTTGCTGGTAGCTGTGAGAGATGCTAAAAACCGCCTTGTGACCTAAAAGGAGCGAGTTGCACAGCTACTATAAGCAGAGGAACTGGTCACAAGCTCTGAAAAGAATGTGGAAATGAGAGAGATGTGCCCTATAAAGAGCGAACTAAGGGAGTTCAGTGAAAATGGTGGTGCAGTTTAAAAAAGCAGTGATTCAAATCAATAAGTGAAATCAGAGAATAATTCTGAAATATAAGGGTGCACACTGCCCTATGATGGGCGAACCCCTGTGAAAAACAATAATTTTGAAGAAAACGAGAAATAGGTCATAATGATTCAAACGTGGTAAGAGTGTGAAGCATGTACAATTCAAAAAAATGTGGTCATAATAATCAAGTGTAAAGAGTCCAATATATATATCTCCAAAAATTATAAAGAAAAGTTCATCAGAAGTGCGACTAACAGCCAACGATAGTTTGTGATCCCAGTGCCAAAGGTGAGTGAGCAAACGAATCCTCAAAATAGGTGCAATGGCCGCTCACCTTCTCTTACATATAGGCGTATCAGGTGTCTCTCGTCAACCTGCAGACCTTTATGGGCAAAAGCAATTTCCCAGGCATAAACGGAATCTCCACAGGCGATATGGGAATCAGGGTCCTGGTCCTATGGGCTGGTCTGTGGTATTCTTAAGTATATTGCCCAGACACTCGATAATTTAGGGGAAGAGATGGAAAGAGGGTCTCATAGCATAATCACGTTAAAACGATGTTTATTTCCAGATAAAATATAAATGACAAACTCACATTTAAGCAGATCAGTGTGCGCATATAATCAAAAGCCAAGCCGCCGATGCGGTTCCTGTGTTCTCTCCCCAACTTCCGGTCTCGGCCGTAGACCAGGAAGTGATGTCACCACGGCGTCCCGACGCGTTGCGTAACCAATCAAGTTACTTTCTCAAGGGTAGCCTGATAGGTGACGTCTCGTGGACTATATAGCGGCACGGTCTCCATAGGAACTGGCGGGAAACACATCACTCGTACTGTTAACCCCATATAACACAGGCGGCTTGTGGAAACCACTCAGAGGATAAAAGGAACACCAGTCTGTACTTTGATTAGCGGATAATAGAGATATATATGGACAATAAGCAGATGATATTTAAAATTAGAGTACACAAATCTCTTTTTTTTTTTAAAAAGTGCCGATATAGATCAATGAATAAAAACTCGGTAAAAAGCGACACCTAGTGTTCAGAATTGGGAATGACTCATAAAATTTTTTAAAATACTGGTATATTGGGTTAAGAGCATTGAGCATCAAGCAAACATTGACATGATAAAATATGGAGGACCCAGAAAGGCAATAATTGCCAATACATTTTTTTTTTAAAAAAACATAGAATAATGATGCATATTATGTATGGTGAATTGAAAGGGGGATAGTAGGACAGAGAGATTAAAAATCAGAAAGAAAACAGTTAAGGTTGAATTCTATGTTTAACCCTGCAGGTGCCAAAGTCTGTAATTCAAAGATCCTTCGGGATTCAGCCTGACTTAGTGTTATGATTTTATTGCTGCCTCTCCAATGGGGTTTGTATTTCTCTATACCCCAAAATTGGAGCGATGATGGATCTTTGTGGTGTTTTTCTGCATAGTGCCTGGATACACTATGCTTTGGGAACCCCTTTTGTATGTTTTGTACATGCTCCCTAAGCCTTTTCCATAGTGGTCTCTTTGTTCTGCCCACATATTGGAGCTGGTATGGACATTGCCGCATATAAACCGCTCCTTCCGTTCTGCATGAGGTGAATTCACTTAGTTGATAGGTTTTTCCTGTTTTTGTTGATTGGAATGTAGCTTTTTTCTTTTTATTACCTACTGTTCTCTTACAAGCGTAGCAACCTTTACAAGGATAAAAACCCTTTCCTTCAAAGAAGGTGAAGTTAGCCTTTTTTGGCTCATCCACTATATTTTTGGCTATAAGGTTCCTCAGGATTGGAGCCCTTCTATACGTGAACCTGGGGACCCGTGGTAGAAATTCTGCAAAACTTTTATCGGCTAAAAGGACCTTCCAATGTTTTTTAACAATATTTTCAATCTTCTTATGCTGTATGTTCTTCTTATGCTGTATGTTAATGTTCAGGATAAGGGATGGGTTCTGATATGCATTTTCCTGTTTTTTCTTTTTTTCTTCCAGTAATGATTTTCTATCTGTATTACCCACTTCTTCTATTTTTTTGTCCAGGAATTCTTTGTCGTATCCTTTTCTTATAAAGCGATCTTTTAGGACCTTTGCTTGTTCCTCATAATCCTTTTTATTGGTGCAATTCGGTCGAATTCTCGTTAATTGTCCCTTAGCCTGACTGTATCAAAAAATGTGTTATGGCCTGAAGTCCTACATCATGGGGTATAGAGGTGTAGAGTGACGTCCAGGGAGGCTCACATATAGTCATCCTCCCATGTGTAAGACTTCAAGGCATCAAGGACTTGGGACAAATCCCTTATATATGAGGGTAACTGACAACGAGTGGCTGAAGAAAAGAATCAATGTACTTGGAAACTCCACTGGTAAAACTATTGGTACTAGCCACGATTGGCCTCCCTAGTGGTTGTACAAGTGACTTGTGTACCTTAGGAAGATGGTAAAAGTAGGGGGTACTACATTCTCCCGGGAGTAAAAATTTATTTTCTTTATCGTTGACAATACCTTGGCGCCATGCATTCACAACCAGGAATTTAAGTTCCTGTTGGAATCCAGGGAGCGGATTACCAACTAGTTTGGTATAAGTCTCTGTATCTGCTAGGAGGCGACTGGCTTCACAAAGGTAGTCAGTTTTGTTTTGAACTACCAAGCTGCCCCCTTTATCAGCCTGTTTCACAATAATGTCTTTGTTATCTGTAAGGTCTTTAAGGGCTTGTTTCTCTATCCTACTTAGATTGCCTCGAAAAGCATCCCTGGGTGATTTACAAAGTTTGCTAAGGTCTCTATATACTGCTTGATAATAGGTTTCAATGTAAGGGCCCTTGGAAAGGTAGAAATAGGTTTGAAACTACTAAATCTAATTTCTGGGTCCATAAAAAGCGTCATGGACGATTCCGGGGTGTGGTCACCTGATCATAGTTCCTCAAATCTTCAGAGCCTGCTCATCCAATGCAACTGGGGAACCAGCTCCAGGGGTCTGAGATGGAGAAGGCTCTGCTAGGGCAGATATGCGCTTATCAACCTGATTATTGGCATAATGCCTTTTAATCGTCAACTGACGAACAAATCTATTAAGATCTTTAAAAAGATTAAAGTCATTAGGACCTACAGAAGGAGAAGTCCTTTTCTAAAGAGCGATGTTTCTGCCTCCGAGAGCACATAAGTTGATAAATTATAAATTTTAATAGTTTCATAGTTTATTGGGACCCTATTCTTTCTTTTTTGTTTTTCCCTAAATCGATAACCTCCTCTTCTACCTCTTCTAATTTTCTTTTTTCTTTCGTGGCACCCCTTGGAGCCAAAACCTGAAAATCCTGTCCGTTATTATTGTTCTTAGTATTAGATGTGGTGTCACTCGTATTGGTTGTGATACCTGTTAATTTAGGACACCCCCCCCCTCCCTAATGAAACCATCCAAATCCCTAGCCAGTGGACTATACCGGTTATGAATTGGTATGGATACATTAATGGAGTCTTCGTTATGAATAATATATACAAAAAGTTATTTGGTTCCTCAGGCCAGTAAGTGGGACTTTAAGGCAATAAAGAAAAACGTATCAGCATGAAGGCGATTTTAGATTTTATCGTAAAAGATACATGAATTACAACATGTTTGCTTCATAAATTATATAGTGCAGGGTGGGTAAGAGACCCATCCGTGATAGTGCAAGAAGGTAAAGAAGTGACACTGTGAGTATTGGTGACTTTAGAAACACAAGAATCCTGCCATCCGTCTGTATTGGATGTTGCAGGGAGCGTCTCAATTCCTACGCGTTTCGGCTGCCTAAAGCGGCTATGCCTTTTTCAAGGTATCACCATATCTAGAATGATATTTAGACATTGTAAGTGTCATTGTTGCACTAAATACTTGGTTTGTGTAATCTAGGTTAAATAAATAGCTTACATTTTGTTTTTTATATATACAGTTTCTCGGTCGTTGTTTGTGGAAAATGCCCCTCTTTTTCCCAAGATAGTTACAAGATCCCCACAAAGGAAAGGAGTAACAGTGATGCAGGCACTAAAAAGACCAAATTGCTGTTTCATAAATATCCATGACATACATTAATTCTTAACCACTTGGAGTTCTCAGGGGTACTCACATGGTCCAGAGTAACTGGTTTCCTCATTCGGAGTCCCTGATGAAAGTGGTAACTGTCCCTGGAAATATATGTTTATTTTGTATATCCAAGGATTGTATATTGGACAGAAACATAATTGGGCTTTTGACAGGTGAAATTACCTCCTCTGCTTCAGGTCTCGGGGGATACAGGGTGGTATCTATATTAAAGAGACATGAGAAGCATATTTGGTAGTTGGTCCCGGTTTTAACTAAGAGACAGTCCTAGTACAAAAAAGGGGGGGAGGGGGAGGTGGTTTAAGTTATTTTTACCTCCTCTGCTCCGGTCTTGGGGATACAGGGCCGTATCTGTATGAAAATTATGCATGGCAAATTAGGGATTTGTTCCATGTAGTTGGTGCATGATTGCACTAAAAGAAGTTTTGGTGTAGTAATACCTTTGTCCAGTAAGGGTAGACCGAGTATGGTACACGGGACCGATGATTGTTGCTTCCTCTGCTCCAATCTTAGGGATGCAGGGCCGTATCTGTGTTGCAAAATATATATTGCAGGTTAGGGATAAATTCCCTGTAATAGTACAAAGTTGCCCTGAAAAGGGTTGGGGTGAAATGATACCTTTGTCCTGCAGGGGGAGGCCGAGTGCGGTACAGGGAGGCTGATTACGTCACCGTCGTCCAAGAGTGTTTCCTCTCCGGCATCCGGAGATGAATGGCACTCTTCCGGGGATCCCCGGCGCCTTATATATAGGCTGCGCATGCGCATTGCTGCGCAGCACGGTCCTATATGTCAGGGCGGAAGGGTTTCAACCGTACATACTGCGCATGTGCCGAAGCTCCTGTGCGAGTTGCGGCGAAGATTCCCCTCGCTGCCTGGCAACTAAGGACGCCGCCGACACGGAGAGGAGGGGCCAACCAGGATGCCGTCAGGCATTGGTAAACAAGCCATCGGGCTCGGATGGAGATGCTGGTGACCCAGACAGTGCCCCGCCTCGGGGGGCGGGGCTTACCGTGCCGGGGACTACTATTGGGTATTCGGGGGGGGGAAAAGAATTCCAAACGATCCGAGTCTGTTTGACATCGAGTGTGCATATACATCTAAGCAAATATATCTATATTATATATATATATATATTATGTACAAGTCTTTTCCATTGTTGCAGCAATAACATACAATCATTAAAGTAGGAGACAAAAAAGAAACATAGATGAAAAATTATATTATAAGAAAGACAGTCCCCAGAGCGGGGATATAGGTGGCTGGGGATTGTGTGGATACCTGATGTCAGCCAATTGGTGTAGGTGGTATGTCATAGACTGTTGATCTGGGGGTATTCACGCCTGTCAGGCGGGGCCTTGGTCATGGGGCACAGTAATGTGAGAGATGGTGTGGATAGGTAGAGGAGAGTTATATAGATGTGTGTGGGAATTGGATCGGTAAATTGGATCAATGGCTGTTGACAATAAATAGTTAATAATGAATAAATAATTAAATGAAAGAAGTTTAAATTTAATTGTTTAAATTTAAAACCTAGATATAGGCTTGTAGTGTTTGACTGGTCCCTGTTTATTTTACCAGTTATATTAGTCGGTTTTGCCCGATACAAATCCTTCGATCAAAGGTTTGAAGCTCTCTGCTTCATTGAGGCCAGGAGGTGTAGTAGCTCCAAGGTGTCTAATCCACCTCATCTCTCTTTGCAGGAGGGTCTTATTCCAATCACCCCCCCTCCCCGGGATATGTATCCTATCCAGGGCCATGAAGCTTACTTTGGGCATTTTAGATTGGTGTTTGTCTCTTACGTGCCTACCAAGTGGGAGATAGAAGTTACACATCTCCATGGTTGACATGTGTGTGCCCACTCTCTTGCGAAATTCTTGTTTCGTTTTACCAACGTAATAGGCCCCGCAGTTGCATTCCATCAGGTAAACAATTGCTCGAGTTTTGCAGTTAACGAAATGGGCCGGTATGAACAGCTCCCCATTTGGTAAAATTTTGCTTGTACATTTACATGTCCTTACAAGGATCCTTTCTGGATCCGTTTTTAAATTCACTATGAACTAGTGATTGCTGGAGGGATCCAGCTTTCTTGAATGTGATTAAGGGGTTTTCTGGGAGTAGATGTCTTAGGCTTGGATCACCGGTGAGAATGTGCCAATTGTTCTTGATAATTTTCCTGATGGAGTCATGCTGGTTGGTATATCGCATGATGATCCTGTTGGCACTTTCAGGTGGTTTATCGATTGGTTTCTTAAATAAGATTTCACGTCTCTCCTGCCCATTGGCTCGATTGAAGGCCTTTCTCAGGCATGTTTTGGAGTACCCTCTCAGTCGTAGTCGTGCGGTTAGTTTGTCAGATTCACATTTAAAGTCATGTTGGGTGGTACAGTTCCTCTTTAGCCTTAGAAATTGACTGTATGGGATCGATTTAACTAGGGCTGTGGGGTGGAAGCTGTCCGCGTGCAGAACAGTATTGCCTGCAGTCTCTTTCCTGTATAATGTTGTGTTGAGGTTGGCATCGGAATCTTTATAGATCCAGGTGTCAAGGAAACTGATCTTGGTTTGACTATATTGCATAGTGAAATGCATATTGAAGGAGTTCCTATTCATGCGTTCCAAGCATTTTTTCAAAAGATCTTCAGGTCCATTCCACAGGAGGAAGATATCATCTATATATCTCTGCCATAATATTATATGGCAAGAGTATATAGAGTTCTCCTCGCTGTGGAGGAAGTCCTGCTCCCACATGCCCAGGTATATGTTGGCATAGGATGGGGCACAGCTAGTGCCCATGGCAACACCGCAGATTTGTAAGAAGTGAAGGCCATCGAAGCAAAAATAATTGTGATGTAAAATAAAGTGTAACATGGAGATAATGAAATCATTAAATTTTTGGTCATAGCGACTCTGTTGACTGAGCGCTTGTTGTACTGCAAGAATCCCTTTATCATGCGGTATATTGCTATAGAGCGATTCTACGTCAATTGTGACAAGGTGCGTTTCTGGTGAGGTGGTCATGCCTTCCAATATTTGCAAAAGGTGGATGGTGTCCTTCGTGTATGATGATAATTTAGTTACATGTGGTCGAAGGTGAGCATCTATGACTCTGCTCATGTTTTCTGAGATGTTCCCGTTCCCAGATATGATGGGTCTCCCTGGCGGGTTATTAGCGTCCTTATGTATTTTTGGCAGAGAATAGAACGTAGGTGTTCTGGGGTGTGTAGTTCTGATGTATTCCCATAAAGTTTTTGAGATGGCCCCTTCGTTCAAGGCCTTATCGACTTTTTTATAGAATATTTCATTATAGGATTTTATCATCAATGGTGATATTTGTTTATAGCATTGTCGATTATCCAAGATGTTCATGCACATCTCCTTGTATTTCTTGTTGTCCATGATAACTATGTTCCCGCCTTTATCAGCTGGTTTTATGGTGATGGTGTCATAGCTTTTTAGGTCTTTGAGTGCTTTCCTTTGTGATTTGGTTAAATTGTCCTTTGTCTTGTTCATACTAAGTCCTTCAATTTCCTTAGTCGTCTGTTTGACAAACAGGGCGACTGCTGGGTTGAGGCTCAGTGGTGGGAATTTCTGAGATTTTTTCTGGAAGCGGGGTGTTTCCAGATCTTCCTCTTCTTCTTCACTCTTGTCTTCTTCCGGTGGTAATGAGGGGTCTTCCCAATCATCGTCGAGACCACCTTCCTCCAACAGAATATTTAAATCTCTAATCGCGCGAAATTCTGCAGCAGTGAGGCGGGGGTCTTTTGCCTCTGGTGGAGGTTTGTTATACATGGCTTGGAATAGTGTCTTTCGTGCAAATAAGTTGATATCTTTAATAACTTCAAATTTGTCTGCATTGTTTCTTGGACAGAAGGAGAGGCCTAGCCGTAGTACCTCTTCTTCATGGATGGTTAGGTTTTGTGATGAGAGGTTGATTATGGATCGTCTCTCCTCTCCGCCTGTTTCGATCCTTGGGGGTCGGTGACCACGGGAAGTTTGGTTTGTTTCAAATTGGGCTTTCCTAAAAAAGCCTTTTGTTTTTTAGGGGCTTCCTCTCTTTACTCGAAACCTTGTAGCCATTCCCTGGGTTTTTGTACCACCTTGTGTTTGACTCTCCAGTTCTTCACTTTCATTTTCAGTTCTGGTCTCTCCGTCTTCTCTCTCGTTGGGTGTTGGTGTTTGTCGTGGTAGCGGTCCTCTGGGTGGTGGCCCTCTCTTGCGGCTATCTGACCCGGAGGCATGTGATGAGGAGTCTGATGAGTAATAGGTGTTGTCATGGCTGGTGTATTTCATGCCAGGTTGTGATTTATTTTTGTAGGTCCTTCTAGGGTTGTTCCATCTGTAGGCTCTTCCTTGGGCGAAGGCTTTTTTGTCTCGCCAATACTTTTTCTCCTTTTTACGGAGAATTTGTTTGCTGTAGTTCTCCAAGTGGTCCTTCAATTTTCTTTCCTCTTCGCTGTACATCTGGACAGTTTTTAATGGTGCTAATTTCAGGTATGTGAGTTTGGTTTCTTCATCGATCTTTTTGATTTGACGTTCATATTCCTCCTGTAGTAGGATCATCAGGTTTTTGGAGCATGCATTTAGTTGTTCTTCCCATTGTTGTTTCATAAGTGCTGTTACGTTGTCCATAGTCGGAAAGATCTGAATTTGAAGTCCCACTGGGTTGATTTCCTCGGCAATGTATCTTTCAAAGGACTTAATATGCCAATGAAGGGATGATTTCTTTTCCAGTTGTCGTCTGAGGGTATAGAAGAGAGCAAGTGTATCTGATTCCTGCTGTTCCTTGTTTTGAAAGTTTGTTTCAATCTTAGACATCAGGTTATTCCATTCGTCCCCCTGTAGGTCACCCATGGTCGTTTCTTGTTTTTTTGACCTCCTTTAGTGACAGCGATCAATAAAGAGATCACTGATGCAATTTTCCTAGTTTCCTTTCACTCTGCACTGCAGAGATTGGAATAAAGGAAAAAACGTTAATTATATTCGTAGCTATCTATCATATAGCTACAATTTGATTGGTACGTATATTGCTGTAGATCTCGATTTCTCGGACGAGAAATACAGAGTAAAATAAGGAAAAGAGAGAAGAAAATTGGGAATGGAGATTCCCTATGGGCCTGTATCCCCAAGACCGGAGCAGAGGAGGTAAAAATAACTTAAACCACCTCCCCCTCCCCCCCTTTTTTGTACTAGGACTGTCTCTTAGTTAAAACCGGGACCAACTACCAAATATGCTTCTCATGTCTCTTTAATATAGATACCACCCTGTATCCCCCGAGACCTGAAGCAGAGGAGGTAATTTCACCTTTCTGTCAAAAGCCCAATTATGTTTCTGTCCAATATACAATCCTTGGATATACAAAATAAACATATATTTCCAGGGACAGTTACCACTTTCATCAGGGACTCCGAATGAGGAAACCAGTTACTCTGGACCATGTGAGTACCCCTGAGAACTCCAAGTGGTTAAGAATTAATGTATGTCATGGATATTTATGAAACAGCAATTTGGTCTTTTTAGTGCCTGCATCACTGTTACTCCTTTCCTTTGTGGGGATCTTGTGACTATCTTGGGAAAAAGAGGGGCATTTTCCACAAACAACGACCGAGAAACTGTATATATAAAAAACAAAATGTAAGCTATTTATTTAACCTAGATTACACAAACCAAGTATTTAGTGCAACAATGACACTTACAATGTCTAAATATCATTCTAGATATGGTGATACCTTGAAAAAGGCATAGCCGCTTTAGGCAGCCGAAACGCGTAGGAATTGAGACGCTCCCTGCAACATCCAATACCGACGGATGGCAGGATTCTTGTGTTTCTAAAGTCACCAATACTCACAGTGTCACTTCTTTACCTTCTTGCACTATCACGGATGGGTCTCTTACCCACCCTGCACTATATAATTTATGAAGCAAACATGTTGTAATTCATGTATCTTTTACGATAAAATCTAAAATCGCCTTCATGCTGATACGTTTTTCTTTATTGCCTTAAAGTCCCACTTACTGGCCTGAGGAACCAAATAACTTTTTGTATACCTACCAGGGATGTTGGCACAATTACACTTAGGAATCATCTACCTACATTAATAATTCCTTGAAAGGTTTTTTTTAGAGCTCAAAACTATCAAATCGCATTTCGTTATGAATAATGGGGGTGGTGGATGCAATGGTAGATGCACCCAAACATTCCATGGAAATATTGTCCACCGTATCATCATTAACTACAGTGATATCGGGAGCCCCCCCGCTGCTGTGTGTGGGCTTGAATGCGGTCTCTGGTTTATATACGGAACCTAAACTAGAAGAACAATGTGGATTAACTGATGATAAACTGTTTGGTAAAGGTTTCTTGTGTCTATTGTTCGTTTTTTTATTATTATAGGGCAGAGATTTTGAATTACTATTTTGGGTGGTAGGAACGTTATTGTTTTTCTTTCCATTTTTGGGTTCTTTCCACTCAAAAATGCGGTTGAGTTTATAATCTGATATATCACGCTCCAATTTTATAGTTTTGGTATATACCAGACTATCCTCATGCCGTTTTAATATTTTGTTCCAGCGTAGCGAACCACTTGCCATATAAACAGGATTCAAACTTGTGTATTGCAGTTGTCCTTGTCCTATCTGTTACTATTTGTTGGGCTGACTGCAACTTTCTCTCTCTGTCGAATAATAAGTTTGATCCATTTAGTAGTATAAAATTCTGCCAAAAAACGCTATTCTTTCATCAAGTCCTCGTCCAAAAAGCTACACTGTTTCTTGATTCTCAAGCCCCTGGGGGTGATACCCAATTCAATGTATTTAGTCAAGAAGGACAAATCCCACCATTCTGTATTTTCATATTGTCTTGCTTGTTGCAATCTAAAAAAAAGCTTGTCTCATCTCAACCTCAAAAGCTTCTGTATGTGGGGGGTGCTTATGTATTGGACGATTGACCTCAGTACCATTATCTAAATTAGATTTCTCTGTCGCTCATTGACAGACGTAGTCATCGTTGATACTAACAACTCGGGTTATGCTGCCCTCTACAGGAGTAGGACTAGACAGGAAAGAAAACATTCTGGCCACACCTTAGGGGCAGTCCCAGAGGGTATATCCTCTCTCTCTCTCTCTCTGCTACAGCAAATCAGTTTTTTTCTGTCTAGTTAGGAGTAAGGACCTAGATGCCTTGCTAGGATCTTCGGTCCTGGCAGGATTTTTTTTCTTAGATTTTTTAGACAGCTTTTTTCTCCAGTGTTCCTGTGAGATCTTCAAGCAAGAAAGCTGGAACTGGGCGACGGGCTGGATGTTGAGATCCAGTGGTCACCCCAGTTCAGCCTACGAGCGCGTGCAGGCCATAGCTCCGCGCTGGGTCGGCCGCGACATAGTCCCACTGGACGGGGACTAACCCTGCGAGTTAAACGTCTCGCTTAAACGCCAATGACCATGAGTCACGGCGTCCGTATTGGTCGACAGCCCTCCCACCCCGGTGGAGAGGGGTACTGTCAGGAGTTGGCGCCCGCCTGGTTCCGGTATGGTGAGTAGTATGTTCCCCCTTTTCCCCCTGACGGGTTTGTGGTGAACGCGGGCCCCTCTCTGATATGGTAAGGATGGATCTCCCCTCTATCCTATAACATGTCACAGATCCCCCTATTTGAGTGTGATTTTTGTGAACAAGAAACCAGGAGGCTTGGTTTGGGAGCTGACAATCTAATGTCATTTCAAAATTGTAAAGATGACTGAAGTCAGTGGCAGTACTAGAATATTACTGTGATAGTATAAGGTATCCTACCTGTCGGAAGTGTTCACAGGGCGATGGCTATACATGTATACTGCAGTCCAGATCGCATTCCTCCAGCAAAGGCAGATGCCTTCCGGCGGCCCACGGACCGCATACGGCCCGCCAGGGTCCGGTACCGCCGGCCAGGCTGATCACCATTAGGGTGAAGGTTTGTGGGGCCGAGATTCTCCCGCAGGAGACACGCCGTTATCCTGTACAGGCCGCCGCCATTGTCTGGTAGATCGCACGAGGCCGCCATATTGGCGTAGCCTCGTGTCTCCAGCATGGGGGCAGCCATGTTTGAGGTGACCCAAACACCTCGTGGCGCTAGGGGAGGCGCCGGAAGGCGCGCAGAGGGGCGGAGCCGCCTCCTTTGTACCCGGGAAGCCAGCCAAAAGACTTCCTGTCTGTTCTAGACAGTGCTGAAACAAATTGCATTTGAAACTCTGAGCATCAAGTAGTGAGCCTTGGGGTCTATCTCTCTCTCTCTCGCTCTGTAGGGGTCCCTAAGCAGGTAACACTGAGGGGCATTGTGACGCTGGGGGTCTGGAAAAAAAAAAAAAGTTTTATTTTTTTGGCTATTGATTTTTTCTGGGTAATATCTGGAATTATCATGGACCCTGCCACACAGGTACCCCCACCTGTTTCCCTCGAGGGGGCCGCGGGACCCGCCAGTGCACAGAGTATGGATGCATTTACAGCAGTTTTGGAGTCTTTGGTGGCTCGGGTGGAGACGGCCTGTCAGGAACGGGGGTCAAGAAAGCGACCCCCGCCTACCCCTATATCATCTGAGACTTCAGATTCAGATTCTGAGATGGTCATCGCAGCTGCAGGTTCCTCTGCAGGGGCGGTTGTCTCAGGTAAAGTTCCCTCAGACAGTGAGGAAGGACGTTCATGCTTCCACCATAACACAAGAAGAAGCATTGGTGGACGCACTAGTTGTGGCGGTTCGGGAAACCTTAAGACTTGAGGTTTTACCGGCAGAGGCAACGGAAATGGAAATTCCCTTTGGTACTAGCAAACCCACCAAGACGGTGAAGGTTTTTCCTTTACCCAAGTGTTTTGGTAATAAGATTAAAGAGGAATGGGATCATTCAAATCGTACCTTTACTATTTCCAAGCGCATTGCTAGACGCTATCCGTTTGAGGAATCCCTCATTAAGAAATGGACGGTACCACCAGTGGTGGATCCACCTATTTCCAGACTGAATAAAGCCACGGTTATTCCGGTGGAGGACGCTTCATCCTTTAAAGATTCGGTGGATCGGAAGGTAGAAGCGGAGTCCCGCACTATCTTTTCTCTGATAGGGTCAGCCTTTAGACCAGTAATTGTCATTGGTCTAGTTTCTCAGACATTAACGGAATGGGCGAGATTGGTGCGCCAGGACCAGAAGGGGAAAGGTATCCCCCAGGCAACATCTGATTTGATGGAACAGATTATACAAGGACTACAGTTTGTCTGTGACGCAGCCTTGGATGCCACCCCCCTATTAGGGCATGCATCTATGTCAGCGGTAATCCTCAGACGTGTGCTGTGGTTAAAATGCTGGTCAGCGGACCTAGGTTCCAAAAAGACCTTGGCGAATCTCCCCTTTCAGGGGAATCGTCTATTTGGGGCCACCCTAGATGAGATCATTAAGGATGCCACTGGGGGCAAAAGCACTTTTTTGCCACAGGCTGCTAAAGCTAAAGGACCTCGTAACAAGCGTGAACCTTTCTTTGCCGCCCATAAAGGGTTCGTTCGCTCTGCTGGAGCAAGCGGGAAGGGCAAAACCCCTCTAGGAGGGTTCAAGAAGCGCTGGTCGGACAAACAAAAGACCGACTCAGCCAAACCTGAAGCTAAGGCTTACACAGCCTGAAGGTGCGCCCCCACCCGGCTTGAGGGTGGGGGGACGTCTTCACCGGTATTCAGAGCACTAGATCGAGCATCGATCACTGCTACCGGTGCGATTCTTTCCTTCCAACATTTTAGTACTACAGGGAGCGGTAGTTACCGTTCCCTGAACAGATCATTTTCTTTACCTTTTCCAAAGATTAGTCTCAGTTCCCCACAGGAATCGGATCCGGTTGAGCAGACAGACCAAGGAGCCTCTAGCCGGGTGACTTCGGTCTCTAATTTTCAACCAGGAGAAATCATCACTCCTGTTAGGAATCAGTTGTCTGATGTGTGGGAACAGAAAACGATCAGACGTTGTCAGATTGCCTGGGCCAGGTAGCTCTAGTGCAGCCTGGTTCGGATCCAGTCAGGCAATATCAGGGTGATGACTTAAGTCAATCACCAAGGATTTTACCATCTGTGTCTTCTTCAGAGCATCCCGGAGGCGCGGAGATTGGTAACGCGCGTCCACGATCCTCCAGCGGACGCAGCAGACGCGCTGAACGGCCTGTAAAGCCAGTGTCAGCTATTAGAGGTATTCCCTCCTCTCAGATTGCTGCTGAGATTTCTCCGCAGGATGGAGATGGAGGGAACTCCAGTTATCCTGGAAATTCTAGGCTAGCCTCGTCAAGCCGGTCAGGCCGACTTGGACATGCTAGTCGCGAACGCTCCTTGGGAACTTCCTCTCAGGGAAGGTCTGCGGTCTCAAGGACCGATCTTCCAGTGTGCTTTACAGTCGCTGGTTTTAATGGCCTGGCCATTGAGACCCAGGTACTGAAGGACAGAGGGTTGTCAGCTTCAGTTTTTCCTACTCTAATTAAGGCAAGGAAAGTGACTTCCAGCAAGGTCTATTATCGCACATGGAAGACTTATATCGCGTGGTGCGAATCTTTGGGATTTCCTCCACGTACCTATTCGGTGACCCGAATATTGGCTTTTCTGCAAAAGGGGGTTGATCAGAAACTATCCTTGAGCACCATCAAGGGTCAGGTTTCAGCATTAGCAATCTTCTTTCAGAAGCCCTTGGCTACTCATTCCTTGGTACGGAATTTCATTCAGGGGGTGCGGCACCTGGCTCCACCAGTCCGCGCGCCCTTACCGCCCTGGGATCTTCATTTGATTTTGTCGGTTCTGCAGAAACCTCCCTTTGAAAACATCAGGGAGATTCCCTTGCTTACTTTATCCCAGAAGGTGGCCTTCTTGGTGGCTATCACTTCTGCACGCAGGGTGTCAGAACTGGCTGCATTATCATGCCAGTCCCCATATTTAGTGGTTCATAGGGATAAGGTAGTTCTTCATCCGAAGCCATCCTTTCTTCCAAAGGTGGTTTCAGACTTTCATCTGAATGAAGATATTGTGCTACCTTCCTTGTGTCCTCAGCCCAATCATCATCGGGAACATGCGTTGCATTCCTTGGATGTGGTTCGGGCAATCAGTGTATACCTGAAGGCTACGGAATCGTTCCGTAAGACGGATTCACTTTTTGTGATCACGGATGGCCCCAGAAAGGGGTTGCCTGCATCTGCCGCGACGATCTCCAAATGGATTAGACAGACGGTGGTACAGGCTTATTCTATTAGGAGTCGGAATCCTCCGTTCCCTGTTAAGGCGCACTCCACTCGAGCGCTCAGTACTTCTGGGCCTTCCGCCATCAGGCGTCAGTGGTCCAGGTATGTAAGGCGGCCACTTGGTCGTCGGTACATACCTTTACAAAATTTTATAAAATTGATGTGATGGCATCGGTGGATGCCTCATTTGGCCGCAAGGTTTTGCAGGCCGCAATTTGAGGAGACCGGTGGTCTACCTCGAGGGTTTTTTTCTGTTGGAATTTCTGTTGAGTCTCATCTTTGATCGATGAGCCTTGAGAACTTCTAGTTGGCACCGGTTGGGCCTTCTAGATTGGATTTTGGTTTTCCATTTTCCCACCCCTCATTTGTGGTACTGCTTTGGGACGTCCCGAGTTGTTAGTATCAACGAGGACTACGTCTGTCAATAAGCAACAGAGAAAAATTGATTTTTGTAAAATCTTACCGTAAAATCCTTTTCTCTTAAGCTCATTGACAGACGTAGTACCCGCCCCTCTGTTTTGAGTTGGGTTGGGTTAAATTCTCTAAACACTGCTTTGTGACATAACTGATTTGCTGTAGCAGAGAGAGAGAGGATATACCCTCTGGGACTGCCCCTAAGGTGTGGCCAGAATGTTTTCTTTCCTGTCTAGTCCTACTCCTGTAGAGGGCAGCATAACCCGAGTTGTTAGTATCAACGAGGACTATGTCTGTCAATGAGCTTAAGAGAAAAGGATTTTATGGTAAGATTTTACAAAAATCCATTTTTACCTTCATTCGAAGTGGAAATTACTTGATCAAAAATGGCTTGTAAACGTGAAGACCTATCGGTCGCCATACTATCCCCCAAGATAATAGAATCCTCAAAGGGGTTAAGGGTAGCTAAGGGTTAGCCATATTGGGGAAGCCGATGAAGGAAAAGCAAAAGAAAACCTAAAAGAAGAAAAGAGAAAAGGAGAAGAGAAAAAAAAATTATGTTAAAAGATTAATATGTATTGGATCAATAACTGAACATTGGCACTGGCATATAAATGGGTGTTGTTACGAACCTCAGCGTAAAAAGGGTTAAAACAGTTTAGGAGATCTTCCCCTTCCAGGGCTACAGGCACAGCTACTTGCAGGACACCAAACTCCCAAACTGGATACAAAATAGCACTCCAACCTGGAACCTCACGAATAGCTGCTAGCAGACGAACAGGAAAAGCATACATCAGCTTACACTCCTAGCAATCAGTCTCCAACAGCATACAGTGAATCACCCCAAGAATGAGACAAGGCTCCGTGTTGTGGGTCAAGCAGTGGTCTGTTTATTGAGGGCTACCTGCCCCTGTATTTATGCAGGTCTCCCACCTGGTGGACACTCCCCTAGGGGACCAAATGGAAGACTGTGACACAGGCAGACATGTATCACATTACAGACTCACAGAAGCAAAACATCCCCACAATGCATCCTTGCTTCCCCCCTTCTGCCCTGGAGACAATTGGAGAAGTAATTCAATTATCTCCCAGGACAAAGGCAAAACTCCATTACACACGTGGGGACCCAAATACAGTAATATGCTTTAAAATACATAAAGTTACTTTTTATACATTAAACACAGACATGTAACATATCCCCATATAGCTCAGGTCCTCTTTTAGCCATGCAAATGAGGAATTGAAAATGAGTCAGCAGGGATTGGTCAGATAGCTTGACCAATGCAAGGAGACAGAAGCCCCAGGGGGCAATCAATGTACACAATAGTCAGACACAGAACAATGGTTCCTCAATACACATTACTCTGAGTGTCAATACATCCCTTAGCAGACAACAGGTGGGGTCATTAGCACACCTGACAATAGGTGAATGGAGAGCCACCTCAGACAGCCCGTCTCCTCAGAACTTCCTGGAATGACCATATTAGGAGTTGACTTCCTGTTCCTTACAGTTTACAGGAATAAGTTTTAGCTTCCAGGATAGAGGCAAGACTCCATTAGCCACATTGGTTAAAGAAACACAAAAAGACACAAAAATGCATAACTCCCAGTCTACTGAACAGAACCCCCACATCCCCATATAGCCTGGATCTGAGCACTCAACATATCCAAACAGCGCTCAAATGCCACAAACACAGTCAAATTGCCATGGGGTTTACGTTTGGCATGGGCTGATGAGAGGGTCCATAGTCACCTTGCAGGAGGCTTCTCCAATGCCCAGTGGCGAGATTGGTCTCGTCACAGGTGTGTCCTGAGAGAACAAAATGCCACGCTCTGTGAAAATAATGTCCATCAGACTATAGAAGTTGGTGAATCAAGTCTATATTGGCACTTGGAGAGACCAATGACCATGAGGTGTAGTCCATGGAACTATGATGTCATCATGGGAACAGGAAATGCAAAGGGAGAAGCTGCCATAGAACAACCAGTACATCCACACTGACACCAATATAAACACAGAAATGGTTCAAGCGCTAGTCCTGAATGCAGTTTTCCTGTTGTGTCATGACCCCAAAAGCTATAAACTTGTAAAAACAGTACATCAAGTGCGCCGCGGCCGCCCAATCCTTAACACGGGATGGTGTATATAGACGATTAGAACAGAAAAGAAGGATGGCGCTCTAGCGTGCACATATAGTTAGTAAAGTTAAAGTAATGACCCCAAAAATAGTCTCATTGTAGGCCCACAGCACCCCAAGGAGATCCAGAGGCTTCAGGGTTTGGTTTGAAAGTACATTTATTAATTGATTATTTTTAATCTGTGTGTGTTTATTAAACCTTCAAGGCCTACAATGAGACTATTTTTGGGGTCATTACTTTAACTTTACTAACTATATGTGCATGCTAGAGAGCCATCCTTCTTTTCTGTTCTAGCCACAAGATATCACTGTAATGGCGCTGTAATCTTCCTTAATTAAATTCAGATGTTAAAGACTGTGACTATAAATGGTGGAAGTAAACAGCATCAGAACGTCCCGACGAAGCGTGCGTGACGCACACGAAATGCATGGACGTCACTGACGTGAACGGCCCTCGCAACAGCTTGCGTTCCACATAACGGCACAGCGGACTTCTGTTTCCTGTTTCCGGACATCGGCCGCTGCAATCATGGATGGGTCAGCTGGGGAGCTTCCTGTTGCGGCCACCCAGCACAGTTCCGGGACTGTACCAGCCTACCCAACCGCAGAGCCTTGCATACCCTTCGGGCAGGGTAAGGAATGTAACTTTGTAGCAATTCTGCAACAATTCATAAGCTGCTATGGGACAGAACTGTATGAGACTGACCCCTGACTAATTGAACACTTGCCATAGATGGCTTGTCTGCTTGCACAACAATTGGTATGCTGGAAATCTGCACCATACCCTGGGGGACCCTATGGTCAGTTGGAGGTTTATTGTGGCCTTTGACAGTGTATACCACAGGATTTCTGACTGGGGATTTTACTATGTGTGGTTAGCCGGAATATTGCAGTGAACTTCTTCTCTAGTGTCTTCCATGATCCAAGTTATGTCTACACTTTGTGAAAAAGGTGTATCAGGTGCGCTAAACTGTTAAATAATGTGTCTTGTTATATAATATAAATATAAAGACAGATCAACAAAAATGGTAATGCTCTAAAACAAAACATGGTGGTCAATAAATGAATATATAATCAGAGAGGACCAAGTCCTCTAAATCAATATTGAAAAATCTCAGTGATAAATAAATGTGCTTAACCAAATGAACCAAAAAGCACAATCAATGGTAAAACACAACACTGAGTCCTTAAATGAATTAAGTCCTTTCAGATCCACCATGCATGTGATATATCTCCAAGGTGCAAAACTTCAAACATAATGGGTGAGTGCAGCAAAGACCTCCACCATGAGTGAATGAGCCCCTTACCAGATGCAATGATACAAGGGCGTGTGTACTATCCGATCCGATGATAATATAACCCAAGGAAAGCAAGAAAGGGTTCCCACACACTTCTCCCTCTGTGGGGGGGGAGAAGGTCAGCCTCTTACCAGAATGTTTGATAATCTGTGCAAGAAAAATCAGCCTGTGTGGACTCCCTCCTCTGTTACTTCTGGGTCCTGGGATCTATGATGCTCTGGTTGCTAAAGCGAATCTCTCCCGTAAAAAATAATAAAAACCGCTGATAGTGTAAAACCTTCCAACTGATTTAGTTGACGTCCGTCGAGGAGGAAACGCGTCAGAGAGGAGCGCCTCAACGTCACAATCCATCGCCACGGACCGCACTGCAGGCGGCCGCGGCTTCTTCACTCTCCGGTACCTATACCGCTTCTCGCTACATTTCAAGCTGACGCAATGTAAGTGTAATACTTTTATACAAATAAATCAGTTCTACTCATTTATTTCTAAGGTTGCAGCTTTTCTGATATTCCAGCGCACTTTTTTTCTTATCACATGTCTACACTTTGCAACTGTTGATTTTTAAATTATGCTAGATATCTGCATTACTGCTTAGAGATTAAGGTTCCTAGGTGGGATGTGAACTTGGATGCGTGGGGCCCATTTTATGTGCTGTTTTTTGTGTGATTGGCGTATGTGTTTACACTGGGTCTCAGGGGGATATGTTGCCCGCTGTATTTTTAGCAGGCTGGATTTCTAGTCCCAGCCTATTTTTCATTAAAGATTTTTTTTGCATATTTTTATCAGTGTTGAGCTTCAACTGCAGCTTTTCTGTTGGTGTCCTGTTCAGTCAGTACTCCAGATTCGAAACCTTTGGTTAGTTCTATGTGTTTCCACCTAAAGTTTTTTTTTTTTTTTTTTTGGCGGGGGGGTTATGGGTGATCTAAAAGTGGCGTCATACACGTCGCTTTGTGGGTCACAGCAATAAGGGTAGGAGAGCGGAAACTTCTCCCTCCTCTCCACCTGCCATGTTGGTCCTGAGCCCGCAGATGGGCAAGGCTGGGGCGCTGGTATCGGGGGGAGGGGGTTGTTGTTTTACAAAAATTTTGTCAGTGGAAAAAAAACAAACTTTATTTGCGTCTGGTTTGGTTTATGACAATTGGGGAAATCCAGAAAAGGTTTTCACCCTTCCGAGAATGATTGCTAAGCTCTATCCAGTGGAAAAGGTCACAAAAGTGGACTGTCCCATTAGTTGACCATGCCATCTCAGTCTTAAACCTCTTATTGTGCCTATTGAAAATGTTGCTGCATTTAAAGACTGCTGACAAAACGTTTGAGACTTTCTCTTTGCTCTGGGTGGCCCAGCTCTGCAACCAGCAATTTATGTCTGTCAAACTGAAACTAATTGGAGTAGGTCAACCAACAACCAACACGATCCGGTATTCAAGTACATTTTTTTTTTTCTGCGTTGATACAAGTTGTGGCACAGATCTCCAGAATGGCTGATTGCTATTCACATGTGCACAGACACTTGTGACTCAAAGCTTGGTCAGCTGAAGCTGCCTGTAAAAGATGTCTACCCTTTTGAGGGAGATCATTTTTTTACAGAGGCACTTGACACCGTTATCCAAGAATGAAAGGTCTTCTACAGCGGAAGGCTCCCAACACTTTTACCTCCTCCAAAATGCAGAGCGCATTGTTAGTGCGTCACACATTCGAGAATATTATTCTGAACGAATATAACGAGTTCTTTTTAATCGATTTATTTTTTTTTTTAACAGCATTTACCAATTATAGTGAATACAGACTACAATAAAGAATATATAAGTATATTTATTCACAAGACATGTATTCACAATAAATAGTAAGATTTGGGGTGACACAAAAAGATAACTTCACATAAAACAGAGACACAAATGATAAATGTGAATGGGATATTTGGCTCAGTAATATCAGTAACAAGAAGCAGGATTACGTTTTCCCAGGAATAATAAAAACCATAGACAAGTGTTCTAGATATCAGACCAAAATTGTCTGCGAATTTGCGCAGCCAACAGTCACTCCACTGCAGTTGGAGTGAGAATAGGCTATGCAAAACGGGAGACTAAATCGCTAACACTGCACTAAATTGGTAATAATAAAAAAACAAAAATGTGTTTTTAGAGAAAAATCTTTTATGGTTAATACGACTGGGATTGTAATCTATTTACCTTGAGCATAAAATTCAAAGCATATAAGGAAAACAACTAATAGGAAACAATAATCGAATAATCAGCATTGTAAATTTACCACTTTAAAATGGCTGCTGGCTCAAAATGGTTGTTACCAGAGTTCTTAAGATGGCTGCCTTTCCCAAAATGGTGGCCGGTTAGGGAGTAGTTGCGTCTGGCGTCCTTCAGAGTTTCAAGTGAGGGATAGAGCAAGATGGAGTATTTATGAGTGAATATGAGTATGGATGGATGTATTGTGTGTGTTGAAGTGTAAGTGTTGTTGCATTGTAGTGTGTCTCCTCTCATATCTGAGTTCCTTTTTATTCTGTGTTGAACAAAAGGGCCATAAAAATTACAATAAGCCGAACCCAGAAGGAGGAACTTCATTCCCATTGGATGGGATTACTTAACCATTAACTGGTGGGGTCATTGGGCATCACCTTCATTAGTCACCAAGTATATTGTATATTAAAATTATGCGATCATTTCTTCATTTAGTTGTAACCATAAAAGAAAACATGAGAATCTGTCCAGTCTCATGGTACAGCCATGGCCATCTGATATTTCCATCATATATCTATGTAAGGATTGGACCTGGTAACGCAGTTTAATGAGTATGCATTATCAATACAGTGTGTGTGTATGTGTATATATGTATATGTATGTGTATATATATATATATATATATATATATATATATGTATAAATATATTGTAATGTTTGGGGGGATTGCGGCTCCACAGGACTGAGTGCAAAACCGTTAAAGCTTAAACAAAAAGGCTTTTATTCAGCACATAAAACAAAATAAGGCTTCCAGCAGCACACCAGCACAAAAATACAAAATAGTTTGCTTATCTTCAGCACAAAATAAAAGCAAAACACATACGGTTTGTAGATGGATCTTCGCCCCAAGGTTTAACAGTCCTTCTTAAGTCCTGTTTTCTGCAGTCTCCAGCCAAAAACTCCCAGCTCTCCCAGACAGGTGCATACACCAACTCCTCCTCACCACCACACCTATCACTACTTCCTGTCTTTTAAGAGCTGCTTCCTGGGGGTTCTTAACCCTGTGTGTGCTGGAATCCTCGTAGTCAGATATGGCGACCCCTTCCCACCCGACTATCACTTTAGGGTCTCCAAAATCCTGGGTCCCAAATATCTCTCTATTAACCCAAGAGAGAACTGCGAGTCAGTCCTCTCCTGTTTCAGGCTATTCCCGGGAATTCCTTACCCATCCATTTAATGTTCATTAAAATTAATGACAGATAAACATAAAATCTAACAATACCTAACTAAAGATGCTGTTTCCACCATGGGTCTATTTAAGATCTATAGTTGGTTATTGTCATTGTAATGATAAAGCACAAGATATATGTGTGAAACGCGTCTACGTGACTTCATGTTGGTGTCTTTGGTGTCATCATTTGTAACGTTTTGGAATTAAAAGAAATCTAAAGGCAACTGGAATTCCTGGATGTGCGGCTATTTATTTTTCTACAAGTTTTCTACGGAGGCGGGCCGGGGCCAGCACTCTATGGGATACTCCCATCTCCTTGCTATCACCACACACCTGGAGCAGTGTTCTCTCTCTTCAGTACATTGGCTTCTCGCAACACGCTAGCTCGGTGTACTACATTGATTTGTTGACTGGTGAGTTTTGCCATTACACTATAACATTAGGACTGATGACACCATATCTTCTGACACCAGCCGCACCTTTTGTTTATTGGACGACAACCCATTGAGGTCCAATGCACATGAAACCTTTAATAATAAGAATGAAAATGAAGCTGGCTCAATACGATTGTTGTTTAGGAAACTGGAAAAAAGCATGACCAAGGAGATTTGGGCATTCTGGGAATCGAGTTCCCTTTCGGAATACCTATTAACTGAACGTATACCACGAGGACTGAGGATCAAAAAGTTCCCCACCTTTTGAGCTTTTTGATGAGACTCTTAAAACGCAATGGACGGACGCCCTATTCACATGCTCAAGGACTCTGATGGACATTATCATTTTATCCAAAAAGAAAGCCATGGATGTCTTACAACAGGAAATTTCAGAGCTCCAGCTAGTCCTATAACCATTACAAGGTGTGAGTAAATTTGCACATCTCGAATCAATGATTAAATAATAAATTAAATCGCTTAGAAAATGAAATTATAGCGAATAAAAAGGAAAAAAATGTTATGTGATAAGAGTGATTACGATACCAACAATGTATACATCTGGAAACGCAGGCATAACTGGAGTAGTGTGTCCCAATCCAATAATGGAACCAGAAAACATGTCAGTTTCTCTGACACAGAATTGGAACAATGGGATGACACTTTGGCCACCACAGACTCGGAACCATCATTGGATCGTTCATCCACTAGCAATCAATTGAACAGATCTACTCCGGTCCCTCCAAAAAACGGGGGCAGAAAATCCCGCCAGAGAGGTCGGGGAGGACACACCGTGGGCGGAGGAAATGTGGGCTCCAAGGATCGGACAAGTTATCCATCCCGACGCCAAACTCGCAAGTTACATTACACTTCTCCAATGTCCTTAATCTTTCTGATAGAATACTCACGGGTGGAGAAGTGTCTCTTTTGTCTAAAGGACTTAATTTTTGTCCACAGAGACACTTCAATTTATTTGATACAATTGTGGACAAACTGGACATTAATAGATTTGTGAGGGACTTAACAATTAAAAGGCACTATTTTTCAGTAGATACTAAAGTCTCCTCACAATCTGTACATGCACCTGTTGATCCTACACCCAGTAATGATGTATTTTCCTTTAGGGAGTATTGTGCTATCAGAGATCTGGAGGAGTTGTTAGCAGAGAGCGATTTGGGCAGTGGTCTGCAGGTGTGTGCTGGTTCAGTCAGATCAGTTCAATTTAAGTCTATAACAAACTTATATCTAGTGAATTCACGGTCTACTGATATGGCCAAATTTCAAAAAGCTATTGAACGTGACCTGACGGTTCTAGCACACCAGACACAACAGGGTGAGACTGTGTGGCTTGATAATATCACTAGTGAAGAGAGACTTGCATTAAAAAACCTTAGTGAGGATGATACAATCACCATCCGTAATTCAGATAAGTGAGGTTTGATTGTTGTTCTAAATACGGAACAATATAGACAGGAGGCCATCCGGCAATTATCCGATCGATCTACATATACAATATTGAGTATGGACCCTACAAAAAGATTCAAAGGTGTGCTTGTGGAATTCATACGTAGGGGCACTGGATTGGGTCTATTTAGTCCAAAGGAGGCTTAGTCTCTGATACCTGATTGTCCCGTCCTCCCTACATTTTATCACCTACCAAAAACACACAAGGGGTTAGATCACCTCCATGGTAGACCTATCATATCGGGTATTAACTCCCTGAACGAGCGGCTGGGCCAGTGGCTGGACAAACAACTACAGCCTCTGGTGAGCCAGCTCCCAGGATATCTCAAAGATACCAATCATCTCCTACACATTATGGAAGATCTTGGGTGGGAGGAGGATTTTTCCTGGGTCACCTTTGACGTGAGTAGTCTTTACTCCTCTATCCCCCATAATCAGGGAATAGCAGCAGTGCTTTTCTATTTAGAAATGTTGACTGATTTATCATTTGAACATCGAGCGTTTATTGCAGATGTGCTGGAGTATTTGTTGTCACACAATTTCTTTGTTTTTGATGGGTTCTTCTACCTCCAGAGGTGTGGGGCAGCCATGGGGGCTAAATTTTCGCCTTCATCGGCCAACCTATATATGGGTTGGTGGAAGCGGTCCCACATCTTTGGGGGTGGGAACCCCTATAGAACAGAAATTGTGGTCTATCTTAGATTTATAGACGACCTCCTGCTGGTTGTCCATAGGGGAGTGGAACTTATGCCACTCATGCTTGCACACCTTAACAATAATAGTTTCAATCTTTCATTTACCGGCGCCGCAGACAATAATTCCATGTGTTTTTTGGATGTTTGTCTGACAGGTGTTGATGGCAAGGTGTGTACCACTCTCTATAGGAAACCCCTCTCAGGCTACTCACTCTCTCTACCCCCTTCAGCAGTGAATTTAATATAATTAAACAGATTTTGAATAGGCATCTGCCCCTCCTATTTTCAGATGATATTTGCTGAGAGATTTTGAAGGAGGGGGTCAATATCGTTTCATGTAGAGCCCCGTCTTTGGGGTGTTCTCTGGCTCCTAGCTTTTTCCACACCAAAGTCCCCCAATCGGTCACATGGTTACATTGTAAAGGGAATTACAGATGTGGGGCAGTGGGATGTTCCTGCTGCAGCCACATTCAGGATGGTACTACATTTAGGTCCACTGTCATTTACAAAGTATATGACATCGGGTCCTTCAACTGCAATACTAGCTATATAATTTACTTAATTACATGTGCTATTTGCAAAATGCAGTATGTAGGAAGGACCACGAGACGCCTTAGGGATCGGTTTCAGCAACATATTTATAGTATAAAGAAGAATTTGTCTACCAATGTGGCTAAACATTTCAATGGGTGCCACAATGAGTACAAAACAGCTATGCGGGTCCAGGTCATTGAAAAGGTCAGGGTGTCAAAGCGGGGGGGGGGGGGTTTTGATGCGTTTCGATCCCTATGCCGGAAGGAAGTATTTTGGATCTTCCACCTGCAGAGTCGCATCCCGCTCGGGCTTAACTTTGAGTGGGACATCAGTCATTTTTATGAATGAACCCCATTGGGACCCCCTCCATACATTGGGAGGTATGCCCTACATATGTACACATGTATGTTCAAACTTTATACATGCCTATATAGGGACAATATACAATACAACATAATCTAACTATGTGTTGCACTAGTCCTCTTTTTTGCTGTATATTTTTATATCTTTAATGATCCTTTATTGATTATTATGTTTGAATTTCTGATATCTCCTGGTGTTTCTGTGTGGACACATTGGTTAAGAGTTAATATCATGGTGTGTGGGTATCTGTATGCATGATTTGCAACGATTTACCTCACATCCTTTACATACAAAAAAAATCTTTTATAATTGAAACATATGTGTCCACGCAGACCTCATGATGGAGATGGTTTTCTTATGATGTATACATGGATGCATTTGCTCATGCATCCTTAGAGTGGGAACAGTTCATTCTATGGAGGAAGTAATGATTTTATGTATGTGTTTTTTTGTATATGCACATGAAATGTGTTCATGTATGTGCAGGTGTGTGCCTGCATGCACATATGTGAGCACATTGGATAGAGGTTTTTACATTTTACTATGGTCTTTTTTTCTTTCTTTATTTCACATTTATTTTTTCTAACATTTTTTCCAATAGTTTTATTGGTATTTTTATACAATTTTGGATGTGATTGTTGGTCCATGTCTTTGTGTGTATGGGTGAGTCCACGATATACACTAACAATTTGGACCTTTAGTTTGATTTTGTATTCCAATCACTATTCAGATGCTCTTTGGGGCTGGAGTTAGGTGATTAATTGAGCTGTGCACAACCGCTGATTATCACCGCTCTCGGAACACCTGCAATCATTTGGGCGGTCTATTTAAGATCTATAGTTATTGTCATTGCAATGATTAAGCTCAAGATGTATGTGTGAAACACGTCTACGTCACTTCATGTTGGTGTCTTTGGTGTCATCATTTGTAAAATTTTGGAATTAAAAGAAATCTAAAGGCAACTGGAATTCCTGGATGTGCGGCTTTTTCTTTTTCTACAAGGTCCCTTCATATAGGCGTAGCCAGACAATCAGACCAGAAGCTTGCATGTTACATGATGAAGCTCTGGATGAGACAAAGATCTTGTATGATTTGGCTGTGTTAATATAGAACTTGAATGTAAGGAAAAGACCACCTCGGGCCAACTCCCCTTATAAGCAACAATATGACTTTCTAAGGAGGCACATTCCTGAAGGAAAGGGGGCTGACTTTTCCATAGAGTCAACTTAGGGAAGTGATTCTATCATATGAGTCAGCTAAAGGTTACCAGAATAACCAAGATATTAGACGCTTTGTTAGATATTTATGAGGCCAACCTGAATAGGGAATTTCAAATATGCAATTTTCCTATCATATCCACAGTTGATCCAGAGGAAGGCAAAAGAAAAAAAGAAAACGCAAAGCATAATCCAATTTGTTCCAGCAGGGGAAAAAAATCCTTCTTGATCCCCCAAGAGATAACCGGATAGTCCCTGGATCAACTTTACCTATAAATATTAGTATTCATGTACATTTAGGAAAGAATCCAGGCTTTTTTTTTTTTTTTTTTTTAAAGCAATCTGGACAAAATCAGCTCTTGAAAATCTATTTCACGTTTTCACAGCTCATACTGTGAAGAAACCTTTCCATATTTGGAGATTAAATCTCTTTTCCTCCAGACGTAGAGAGTGCCCCCTTGTCCTCTGTGATGACCTTAAAGTGAATACCTCAACATCAACTTCACGATATGAACCACTTATCTATTTATACATGTTGATCACATTTCTCCTTAATCTCCTCTTCTCAAGAGAGAATAGATTCAGTATCTCTAATCTTTCATCATAGCTGAGCTCCTCCATGCGTCTACTCAGTTTGATTGCCCTTCTCTGTAATTTCTCCATTTCCCCAATATCATTTTTGTGAACTGGTACCCAAAACTGAACTGCATATTCCAGACGAGGTCTTAGTAATTTGTACAGGAGAAAAATGATTGCTCTCTCTAGAGTCTATACCTCTTTTAATACAAGAAAGGATTTTGCTTGCTTTGGAAAATGCAGCTTGGAATTGCATGACAATATTATGCTTATGATCTACCAGAACACACAGATCCTTCTCCAGCAATGATTCCCCCAGTTGTACTTCCCCCTAGTATGCATGCATATTTTTAGCCCCCAAATGCATAACTTTTACATTTATCAACAATAAACCTCCTCTGCCAAATAGTAGCCCAAGAAACCCGTGCATTGAGGTCGGCTTGTAAGTTGGAGACATCCTGTAAGGATTTTATTATACTGTATAGCTGTATAGCTCGGCGTCATCTGCAATGACTGAAATGGTACTTTTAATCCCAAACTTTTTTTTTTTTTTCAAATATAATTTTTATTGAGAATTTAAACTGGGTTTATAAATCCAAATACGTCAGTCACATTTATAGAACCATCATTTACATAAATGAAAATACAGTAAAACCTTGGATTGCGAGCATAATTCGTTCCGGAAGCATGCTTGTAATCCAAAGCACTCTTATATCAAAGCGAATTTCCCCATAAGAAATAATGGAAACTCAGATGATTCGTTCCACAACCATTTAAATCCTTCGATTTATAGTCCATATAAAAAGATTATAGCATTGCGATAGGTTGTGTAACCATAAAATGTCCATCCACAAATAGCCGCATCCACAAGGGGATTGGAAGCAAAATCCAGCAGGAGCTACAGGGTATCAAAGAGAAGAGAGACGCCTCTAAGTGTAGCAATATGGTTCCATTTAATGAAGGTACAACATTTAGCAACTCACATGGTTGATGAATAAAACAGGCACATCTAAGTATGCCGGCATCCGGGGTAAAGCTGTCCACATAGACTATCTTCTGCACCGCCGGCTGCTAGTCTGTAATCCTGACCGGGAAGACCACCCTGGAGTAAAGCGATCTGAAAGCGAGGGGCAGCATGGAAAGGATGACGTAGATGACGGTGTGGAGGATGGTCCTATGTGGACAGCTTTACCCCGGATGCTTGCATCCTTAGATGTGCCTGTTCCAATCATCAACCATGTGAGTTGCTAAATGTTGTACCTTCATTAAATTTAACCATATTGCTACACTTAGAGGCGCCTCTCTTCTCTTTTATACTCAGCTGTGACTTGAGGCTACTTGTATATCAAGACATCGCTTGTATATCAAGTCAAAATTTATTTGAAAATTTTGCTTGTCTTGCAAAGCGCTCTCAAACCAAGTTACTCTCAAACCAAGGTTTTACTGTAGAAGGAAACAAAAAAAAAAAAAACACATTAAACCCCAATATTAATTATAAATCCAAAAAATAAATATTCCAGTTAAGGTTTTCTTCCCTTCCTTTACAATACCACTGTGATAGAGCTTTCCAAGAAACATAATCTCTCCCACCCATCCCATTTAACTAACAAAGGAGTGAAAATAAAAAAGAAGGGGGGGGGACCAATGGCAGATCACAATCTCAAAGGTATTTGATTTCCCTTATTAACCCAGAAGTGTTACACCTTCCTCCAAGAGGGCAAACATATTTCATGCCTCCCAAGTCTATATACCTCTTTTATGTTGGGCTATCAATATCAAATCCTCCATTCTATTTATTTCTTCTACTTTCCATATCCAACACGCAATTGTTGGGGGTACTTGTTTTTTCCAACCAAGGGGAATGCAAGATTTAGGTGACATAGGTGACATATCATTTTTATATCTTTTTATCGGAACCTTTATCAAGAAGAAGAAGAAGAAAGAAAGCCAGATCTTCTGGGATCTCATTTTCTGTACATTTCTGCATGATCCTTCTAACCTCCTCCCAAAAATGTACCAATTTAGGACAAGACCAGAATATATGAAGCGTTGTACCTAATTCCTCTTGGCATCTCTAACAACCATCAGAAGTGTTGGAAAAAATACTGTGTAATTTATAAGGAGTAAGATCCCACCTTGTCAAAATTGTAAAATTTGTTTCTTGCATCTTGGTGCACGCTGAAGATTTAAAGACAAGATCAGTTATCTTGTTGTTGTTCAGAGGAAAAGGTACAATTTAATTCCCTCTCCCACCTGTTAAAACAAGGCATTTGATATTGTTCATAGGGTAAATGTATTAAGTTATACATTTTAGATAACGCTTTAGGGAAATTCCCTATCTCTGAGCAATATTTTTCAAAAGATGTTAACTGTCACCCATAGCCTTGAGGGTTGGGAATTGAATATAAAAAATGTCATTGAAGAGCATTCCAAAAAGGAAGCTTAAATACATCTGTATCACTTACTAATGTCTCAGTTGAAGGCCATTTGTCATCTCTCAATAAGTGTGAGGCTTGAAAAAGACAGATCATTCGAAAGAAGCTAAAAGGATATGTATCTATACCCAGAGGGAATTGAGGATTTCCTAAAATAGGGAATAATGGCGAATCACAGGAAAAAAAAAGAGTTCTGGGAGAAAACAAGTGAACCGATTTTTTTAATGTATTACCTATCGGAGGGTGAACTTTCAACCTTACAGGTAAATGATTATAGCACCAATGGGCTCTATTAAGAGTTATAGTCATTTGTGCCTGTTCAAGTTGTACCCATAATTTAAATTCATTATGTCGGCACCAATCTATTTGTCTATGAAGATGAGAGGCTTGATAGTATTTACAAACTTTAAGAAGTGCCAGTCCTCCGTACCTTTTTAGGGGGGGTTAGAAGTTGATGTGAAAGACAGGGTTTCTTATGTGACCAGGTAAATTTAATAAATAGTGAATGAACAGTGGTATCTCCATGAACTAAGTACATGGTAGGACGGCAGTGTCGCTTCCTGGTCACAGGGTGAACAGCCATCCAACAGAGGCAACAGACAGAAGGGGTGTCTCCGCACCTCAGGGTTGCCTCCCCATGAGAGCCTTTCCCTCATCGGAAAGAGCAAAGAGATTCCAGAATGACCAGGTCTTATATTGTTCCCTCCTGCCCTGAGCCGTCAAGACCAGATCCTCCAGGGTCTCCACCGGTCTAACCTTGTTTAGCCACATGGTAATAGAGGGGGGGTTGGTACTCTTCCAACATAGACTAATGCAATCCTTGGCAGCATTGAGGAGGTGGCGCAAAATGTATTTTTTGTATGTTGTGACAGACATTTGTGAATAATGCAGCAAAAAGAAAGCAGGGTCATCCGGGACTGGGAAGTTCGTAAATTTTGGGTGATTCGCCTCAACCTCCACCCAAAACTGTTGGAGCCTGGGGCAGCTCCAAAAAATATGGAGCACGGTACCCAGATCCCCCGACATCTCCAACAGCAGTCTGAAGCTTTAGGGAAGAATCTTCAAAGAGCTGTGGGGGTATAGTACCAATGTTGCAGTAATTTGTAATTTATCTACTGAGTGCAGGTGCAAATTGAGGATTAAGTGCCAGTTCACACTACTCCGACTTGTCAGGCAACTTGGTCGTCTGACAAGTCGTGCTCCATTCTGTGCAATTGGAACCGTTCTAATAGGAGCGACTCAAGTCGCTCCGACTTATGAAAAGGTTCCTGCACTACTTTTGGCCGAAGTCGGAGCGACTGGCATTGACTTCATTATGTGAAGTCCGTGCAAGCCGCGCCGAAGTCGCGGTGCACGGCGACTTGTTCAAGTTGCCCGAAGTCGTGTCGCCATAGTGTGAACCGACACTTAAAGGCGAGAATGACAATGTTTTGACGTTGCACTGGTGTGAACGTTAGATTTAATGCCTTCTCCCATTTGGACAGTCCTGGGGTTAAGTAGCTCTCAGGAGGGACAATGAGCAAGGCATACATCTTAGTGTGCAGGGGAGAGGATCCCCAGCCGAACAGTACTCCTCAAGCACAGTCAGCGGGCGTCAGAAAGCCAATGGACTGCCTAGGACGTGAAGGTAATGTCAAAGCTGCAGAGCCTGCCAAAAGTGCAGGAGATATTTTCCCTGTGGGTCAGTCAATGTAGAGATCAACGGCCACGTATGTGAATCCATAAAGCGTGATGCCTGAAAGATTTCCCGTGTCAGAAGGGAATGAAACGCTCCCTTTTCTGTCCCTGGTTTGAAGTCTGGGTTACCCAAGATGGGAAAAAGCGGAGAATGGAAAGGGGAGAAGTTAGAATTGCGACAAATGGTAGAACAGACTCAAAGAGTAGGACCAATGGTAGGGTGTGTCCGTAATGTAGGAGGAAGGGATGTATTGCACCAAGGAGCTCTACTGAGTGGCAGCATGCTATGATGCTGTTCGATGGACGTCCACAGTTTGAGTGTGCCGTGCCTACTCCAGTCCACCAGATGTCCCATGTGTGTTGCTTGGTAATACTTGTGGGCGTCTGGCGTAGCTAGCCCACCATGGCTCTTTTAACCATGTTATATTTCCAATTTCAGTATTCTGTACTGCATGCAATTGTCTATGAGGAATCAGGAAATAGTCTATTCTTGTATATAATTTATGCATAGGAGAATAGAATGTGTAGTCTTTCTCCCACATGCTGTAGTCGCCATGCATCTACAAGTTGAAGTTTATATAATGCTTGAGCTATATACCAGACTCTTCATCATTTATAAATATATTAAAAAGTAAGGGTCCCAACACTGAACTTTGGGGTACACCACTAACAACCCTAGACCATGTATGTCGGACCTACCTAACACCCCATGCTTCCTTGGGACCTTAATCTGGTTCTCTCTGCCCTGCAGAAACCACCCTATGAACACATTAGGGAAGTTTTCCTTGGATAATCTCTTCTGAAAAGTAGCTCCCTTGGTGGCTGTCACATCTGTTAGATGTGTCTGAGCTAGCGTCCAATCATGTAAGGATACAAAATAAAAAAAATGTTTCTAGATATACACAGAAACGGTCCACACCTCAATTATGTGGGGCGGTACTCCCTGCTAACACTGCTATTATGTATACTACATATGGTGGTCCTGGTATATTGTGTTTTTTTCTGTAATGTTGTTTTACTATATAAATCATTAAAAAATTTAATATTTTCGTGTTTTCCATTGCTCTTGCTCTTTCTCTCCGTATCTTTTATGTGTTTAAATTAGTTTCTATTGTTTTAAAAGTGTGTTTAACCACTTACCGCCCGCCCGCCGTCATATGACGGCGGGACGGTGCGGCTATTATCCTGGGCGGACGTCATATGACGTGACCCAGGAAATGCACGGCAGGCGCGCGATCGCGGGCGCGCCGCCGTGCACTGCCGGTGTCGGGGTGTCCCCGGGACACCCCCCGTCACCGGCAGGGGGGAAACAGCCACTGGGCGTGGCTGTTTCCCACGTGACCGGCTGTGTTCCAATGACACAGCCGATCACAATGGAGGCAGCCGGGAGATGACCGCACATGCGCGATCGGGAGCGCGCAGCGCGGTCATGTCGGTGGCACTGTGTTCCGTAGGAACACAGCTGTCACTGGCAGTAGTAAACAGTCACTGATAGTGACTGTTTACTATGTGATCGGCTGTGAATCCATTCACAGCCGATCAGAAAATGTAAACAAAGAGCAGTAACTCACTGTTACTAGCTCTTCTCCCCTCATACAGTTTCCAGTATGAGGGGAGAAGAGCTAGAAACAGTGAGTTACTGCTCTGTGTACCTGCAAAAGTAAAATCACACCAATAAAGGTCCCCCCAGACAATCCTCAGCCCCCCCCCCAATGTCACCTGTCACCCAACAGTCACCTCATCAGTGCCCAGAAATTGACACCCATAACGTTCACATGTGAGCGCAGCGATCGCGGGCAGAATCACCGCGATTCTGCCCGCAATCCGGAAATCATTGCAAATTGCGGGACGCCTGTGCGTTGCCCGTTTTTTGCAATAGCACCCCAAACGCTGTGCAATGTTGCCACCATTTCCGCCTGCCGAATCGCGATAACATCGCGCAAACAACGCATGACGCCCAAAAAAGGTACAAGAGCTTCTTTGGGGCGTCATGCGTTGTTTGCGTGATGTTACCGCGATTCGGCAGGCGGAAATCACAGCAACATCGCACAGCGTTTGGGGTGCTATTGCAAATCACGGGCAATGCACAGGCGTCCCGTAATTTGCAATGATTTCTGGATCACGGGCAGAATCGCAGTGATTCTGCCCGCGAGCGCTACGCTCACATGTGAACGTAGCCTAAAGTTCACCGGTCACCAGAGACTGCCATCAGTACCGCCGTGCACCATTGCCCGTCACCTGTCACCCATCAGTGACCATCGCCCGTCACCTGTCACCCCATCAATCACCGTCACCTGTCACCCCATCAGTCATCGTCACCTGTCACCCCATCAGTCATCGTCATCTGTCACCCCATCAATCATCGTCACTTGACACCCCATCAGTGATCGTCACCTGTCACCCCATCAATCATCGTCACATGTCACCCCGTCAGTGATTGTCATCTGTCACCCCATCAATCATCGTCACTTGTCACCTCATCAATCATCGTCACCTGTCACCTCATCAGTCATCGTCACCTGTCACCCCATCAGTCATCGTCACCTGTCACCCCATCAGTCATTGTCACCTGTCACCCCATCAGTCATTGTCACCTGTCACCCCATCAGTCGTCGTCACCTGTCACCCCGTCAGTCATCGTCCCCTGTCACCCCATCAGTCATCATCACCTGTTTGCCATATACATGCAATCACTTACTGACCGCCTAACAACTATATGCGTCGGCCATTAAAAGCTAAATACTGGGGTTATGGCAGCAGATAGCCCCCATAACCCCGGTATTTTTTGAAACGCCGGGCGGTCGGCTTTCAGATAAGGGTGGTCCCAGTGGCGGATTCGCTGCGGAATTACCCTTACGGTGCAGGGGAAGAGGTGCCCCCCCCCTCCTGCCGCGTCCCTGACGTTTTCCCAGCTTACCGGACCCGCCGGCAGCGGGGAAAACTATCCGGTACCGGATCCTCAGAGACAGGAAGTCAAGTGAGGGCAAGATGGCCCTCACTCAACTCTATGGTCTTGGAGGACCGGAGCTACGTCAAAAGACGTTGCCTAGCAACCGGTTTAAAGGGCCGCTTTTTTTTTTTTCTTTTTTTTTTCCTCTTTCAACAATTTTTTTTTTTTTCTTTTTTAGTGTAGTTGTGAGGTGTGAGGTCTTTTTGACCCCAGATCTCACAATAAAGAGGACCTGTCATGCCTATTTCTATTACAAGGGATGTTTACATTCCTTGTAATAGGAATAAAAATGATCAAAACATTTTTTTTTTTTTAAACTGTGTAAAAATAAAAAAATAATAAAATAAATAGGAAAAAAAAAATTAAAGCGCCCTGTCCCCGTTAGCTCGCGCGCAGAAGCAAACCATACGCAAGTCCCGCCCACATATGTAAACGGTGTTCAAACCATACATGTGAGGTATCGCCGCGATCGTTAGAGCGAGTGCAATAATTTGAGCCCTAGACCTCCTCTGTAACTCTAAGCTAGTAACCTGCAGACATTTTTAAAATGTTGCCTATGGGGATTTTTAAGTACCAATGTTTGGCGCCATTCTGTGAGCATGCGCAATTTTAAAGCATGACATGTTGGGTATCTAATTACTCGGCGTAACATTATCTTTCACATTATGGAAAAAAATTGTGCTAAATTTACTGTTTTCTTATTTTTTAGTTCAAAAAGGTGAATTTTTTTAAAAAAAATCGCATCTGGAAGACTGCTGCGCAAATATGGTGTGATAAAAAATATTGCAACGATCTCCATTTTATTCTCTAGGGTCTCTGCTAAAAAAATATATATAATGTTTGGGGGTTCCAAGTAATTTTCTAGCAAAAAAAATGATTTTAGCTTGTAAACACCAAGTGTCAAAAATAGGCCCAGTCTTAAAGTGGATAAATGGACAACTTTGTGTAAAGCGCTACTTGGATGTTAGGCCTATGTGTGTGGCCAGGCTGTGAAAAAGTGTTACACATGTGGTATCGCCATACTCAGGAGGAATAGCAGAATGTATTTTGGGGTGCAATTTTTGCTATGTACATGCTATGTGTTAGAAATATTGCATAAATGGACAGCTTTGTGTAAAAAAAAATGTGTTTTCATTTTCTTACCACATTTTCCAAAAACTTGTGGAAAAAAATGACATATTCAAAAGACTCATTATGCCTCAAAAATTATACGTTGGGCTGTTTGCTTTCCAAAATGGGGTCATTTTATGGGGGTTTCCATTGTCCTGGTGCTCCAGGGCCTTCAAAAGTGCGATAGGTTGTCAGGAAATTATATGTGTAATTTGTGCTCCTAGAATGCCGGACGGGGCTACTTGAATGTTAGGCCTCTGTATGTGGCCAGGCTGTGAAAAAGTCTCACACATGTGGTATCGCCATACTCAGGAGGAGTAGTAGAATGTGTTTTGGGGTGTAGTTGCAAGTATACATGTGCTGTGTGAGAGAAATAACCTGTTAATATGGCAATTTGTAAAAAAAAAAAAAAATCTTCATTTTGCAAAGAGTTGGGAAAAAATGACAACTTCAAAAAACTCACCATGCCCCTTATTAAATACCTTGGAATGTCTACTTTCCAAAAAGGGGTCATTTGGGGGGTATTTGTACTTTCCTGACTTTTTATTGTCTCAAGAAATGAGATAGGCCTTCAGTACATCAGGTGTAGGAGGTGAGCAAGTGTGATCAATTTTCAATGATTCGCACCATAGCTTGTGGACTCTATAACTTTCACAAAGACCAAATAATATACACTTATTTGGGTTATTTTTACCAAAGATAAGTAGCAGTATAAATTTTGGCCAAAATTTGTGAAGAAAAATGACTAATTTGCAAAATTTTATGACAGAAACAAAGAAAAATGCGTTTTTTCACGATATTTTCAGTCTTTTTTTATTTATAGCACAAAAAATAAAAAACCCAGTATTGATCAAATACCATCAAAAGAAAGCTCTATTTGTGTGAAAAAAACGACACAATTTTTGTATGGGTACAGTGTTGCATGACTGAGTAATTCTCAGTCAAAGTGTGAGAGCGCTGAAAGCTGAAAATCGGTCTGGGCAGGAAGGGGGTGAAAGTGCACTGTAGGCAAGTGGTTAAAGACCTTAAAATGCTTTTTAAAAGTACATTGACAGTAAAAAACATGCCTACAGTGTATTTCATTAGGGTTTTTCTATTTCGCGTATTTTCACTTTTGGTGTGTGGTGTGGGTCCGGAACGTAACCCCCGCGATGGAGGGGGGTTTACTGTATACGGTCGATTGCCGACCGGGGAGCCTAAGCAACCAAATGTAATAGAGCTAACAAAAATAAAGGAACCAAGTTGGTTACCCTTACAAGAAGTTGCAAAACAAGTCTCAACACTGGTGTTTACTGAAAAAAAACAATTTTATTAGGGAAAACTGATAGACAATCAAATATCAGTCCCTAAAAATCACAGCAGACCGAAAAAAGACCTGTGATATTGGGCCAGTATAAGTCCACTCTCCTTCTGACAGTGCACTAATTGATCAATGAGGTCTGTAGCTGAAGACAGCAGCCATTTCGTGAACATTGAGGTCCTGAGATAGTCTCTACACAAAGTGCATAGGTCGGTGTAGAGAGCACCACTGTGAGGTAGGGGAGGCATAGATAGCATATAATGCTTAGTCCATGAGAGGATGGCCAATAGGGCCTATTTTCCTTCTTACCAGTCCCCTATAAATACGGAATGCTCTATCCCCGACTGTTAAGGACCTTCCAGGGGTTTGAAGCAAACAAAGACTCGCTGTCTCCGCTTACACTCTGACCGCAATGACTGCCGCGTCGCAACTCCGACACATGATTCCCCAGCGTCCGGAAAGGTATGCGGAAGTGATCAGACGAGTGGCGTGTAGCGCAGGGTGGGATGTCCGGCCCAACGCGTGATGACGTCTTATTAGGATGTCATAGGGGACGGTTGTCCATGGAGTGCAGGGTGGGGTGGTCCGGGCTCATTTATGTGTGAGCATGAGAGAATGTGGTTTATTTGGAGCAAACTATATCACAGGTCTTTTTTCGGTCTGCTGTGATTTTTAGTGACTGATATTTGGTTGTCTATCAGTTTTCCCTAACAAAATTGTTTTTCTCTTGCGTCCTCCGACAGTCCCCGCCCCTTCATAATCTTCACCAATGGGTAATTGACCTTTGCCATGTAGGAGTAGCTAGGCAACAAGATTTGTTAATATCAAAGCTTTTAGCATATCACACCCCTAGGGGGCGGTCCCCTCAGTCAATACCTCCCTGCTTCCAGCATTCTCAACTCAGTTTTCAATTGCCTAGCTTAGGAGTAGCTGGCTGTTCCTGTGCTGGGGCTTTCAGTCTCAGCCTTCTATCCTCTTTTTGATTTTATTTCAAGTATTTTTCTCTTTCTTTTACTTAGCTGTTTTTTTCTCAGCATTAGTTTAGTTTTCTTCGGATGAAGATGATCATGCGGAGCTGGGTCTCGGACTGGCCACCCTGGATCCCAGGGCTGAGAGCCAGGGGTTTCCCCAGCCTGCCATCGAGTGTTCAGCTCAGGTTTCCCTGGCATATTGAACGACCCATCCCTGTTCGCTGCAGGGATGCTGCCTGTGAGGTGGCTACCTCACCGGACGCCATTTGCGGTTTCGCACCGCAGTCCACTGTGTCCTGGCTGCGACACTCCCTGTCCTCAGTACAGCGGTTTGGTCGCTAGAGAAGGCTCCCCACGCCATCCGGAATGGGTTACTTGTTCTTCCTGGGTTGTTGCTCCGGTTGAGCACGTTTTCCTGTTGCCAGGTTGGTTCTCTTACTTTGGTAAGGTTCCTTTCTCTGATGTGGGTACTGCGTTGCTTTATGCGCGGCTGCGTTTTTTCCCACCCTTCATGTCTACACTGCTCTGGGACGTCCCATTGGTGAAGATTATGAAGGGGCGGCTACTGTCGAAGGACGTAAGAGAAAACGGAATTTTTGTAAAATCTTACCGTAAAATTCCTTTCTCTGAGTCCTCCGACAGTCGCCTCCCCTCTTTTGGGGTTTGTTTATGTACTCTACTGCTATGCTACCAAACTGAGTTGAGAATGCTGGAAGCAGGGAGGTATTGACTGAGGGGACCGCCCCCTAGGGGTGTGATATGCTAAAAGCTTTGATATTAACAAATCTTGTTGCCTAGCTACTCCTACGGAGAAAAGGTCAATTACCCATTGGTGAAGATTATGAAGGGGCGGCGACTGTCGGAGGACTCGGAGAAAGGAATTTTACGGTAAGATTTTACAAAAATTCAGTTTTCTCTATCGCTCATTGACAGACGTAGTCTTCTTGATTCTCAAGAGCTGGGTTATGTTGTCTCCGCAGGAGTAGGACTAGGCAGAAAGACAAAACGTTCTGGCTCCACCTTAGGGGCAGTCCCTGAGGGTATATCCTCCCTCTCTCTGCTACAGGGAATCAGTTTTTTTCTGTCTAGTCAGGAGTAAGGACCTAAGTTCCTTGCTGGGATCTTTTGGTCCTGGCAAGACTTTTTTTCTTTAAGAAAAAGACATTTTTTAGGTAGTTTTCTCCAGTGTTTTTTCCTGTGAGATCTTCAAGCAAAAATGCCGGACTGGGCGACACTTGTGGTCACCCCAGCCGGCCTACGAGCGCGCGCAGACCATGGCATTGCGCTTGGTCGGCCGCGACATATTCAAGTAAGTATGCGGGGCCGGGCGACGGGCTGGATGTTGAGATCCAGTGGTCACCCCGGTTTCTGCCTACGAGCGCGTGCAGACCAGTGCGCTGGGTCGGCCGCGACGGAGTCCCAGTAAAGGGACTGACTTTGCGAGTTAAAAGTCTCGCTTGGACGCCAGGTACCAGAGAGTCGAGGCGTCCACAAACCCCCACCCCGGTGGAGAGGGTATTGTGAAGAGAGGGTGCCTGTCGGTTCGGTATGGTGAGTAAACGTTCCCTTTTTTCCTCATTACGAGGCAGTATATATTATGGGCCCCTCCATATATGGTCAGTATATATCTGATACTTACAAGTCCCCCTTGTAATACAGCATGTGTTTGTGGGAAGTGGACTTGGTTCAAGAGCTAACACTCTACCCAGCAGACTGTAACATTACAGCAGACATAGGAGGTATAATCCTACCTTATGTGCAGTGTATCTCTGTAGATCCATATGTCACCTCGTAGCAGAGTGCAGGTGGATGTGCTGGGAAGACGATATCGGCGGTCCGCCGTCATTTTGCCGTAGACCGAATGCATGTATGTCCTCAGGTCACGCCGGCCGCCATATTTTTGGAGTCTTATGTTACTTCTATGGGGGCGGCCATGTTTTGTGAGCCCAGCTACCTCGTGGAGGGCTGGGAACGCCGGAAGGCGTACACAGGGGGCGGAGCCACGCCTTCTGCCCGGGAAAAAGCAAACAGCTCCTTCCAGTCTGTGTAAGACAGACGCTGACTGCAGTTTGTTGGAAACTGCACTGCATCGGTTGGTGAGCCTTGGGGGTCCCTCTCTCTCTCTCTCCGGGATCGAGAAGCAGGTACTCTGAGGGGCGCTATTGCGCTAGGGGGAGACAAAAAAAAAGAAAAAGTTTTTTTGTTTTGCTGGCAAAGGTGTCCTGTATTAACATGGACCCTGCCACTCATGTATCTCCTCCGGATCCCCTCGAGGGGTCTGCGGGATCCTCCAGCACCCCATTGACAATTGAATCTTTGTCAGCTATTATGGAAACTTTTGTGTCCCGGGTGGAAGTGGCTTGTCAGGGACAGGGCGCAAGAAAGCGACCCCCGCCTAACCCCTTATTATCTGAAACCTCGGATTCAGACTCTGAGCCTATTTCTGCAGTTGCAGGTACTTCATCTGGTATTGGTGTCTCGGGTCCTGTCTCTTCAGACAGTGAGGAGGATGTTTCGGCATCCGCCATAGCCCGAGAGGAAGCGTTGGTAAACGCACTCATTATATCTGTTCAAGAGACTTTAAGGTTACAGGGTATTCCATCAGAAATAGCTGAAACTGAGATCCCTTGTGGGACTAAAAAACGCATCAAAGTGGCGAAGGTTTTTCCATTGCCCAAATGTTTTGGCAATCCAATCGAAGAAGAATGGCGTCTGCCAAAACGCACTTTTAATATTTCTAAACGCATTGACAGGCGTTATCCGTTTGAGGAAACCCTTATTAAGAAATGGACAGAACCACCTGTGGTGGATTCACCTATTGCTAGATTGAATAAAGCCACGGTTATTCCTTTAGAAGACGCTCCGTCTTTTAAAGATCCAGTGGATCGCAAGATAGAAGCTATGTCTCGCACCATGTTTTCCTTGATTGGATCAGCTTTCAGACCAATAATTGCTATTGGTCTGGTTTCGCAGGCTGTAACTGAATGGACCAAGTGGTTACGCCGGGACTTAGAAGAAGTCCCTCAGGCGGTATCAGATTTGTTGGAACAAATGATACAGGGGTTACAGTTTGTATGTGATGCGGCGTTAGACGCCACTCCATTAATGGCGCGAGCATCAGTCTCAGCAGTGGTTCTCAGGCGTACACTGTGGCTAAAAGGTTGGTTAGCCGACCAAGGTTCCAAAAAAGCATTGGCTAATATCCCCTTTTCAGGAGAGCGTCTATTTGGAGCCAACTTAGATGAGATCATTAAGGATCTCACCGGTGGAAAAAGCACCTTTTTACCGCAAAATTTTAAAGGTAGAGGAACTCGTCAAAGACGAGGGCCTTCTTTTTCTGCTCACAAGAGGTTTTTTCGTCCAGCGGGTGAAAAAACTAAGTCCTCCAAAGCTCCTGCAGGAGGCGTCAGGGGTCGTTGGTCGGGCAAGCAAAAGCCCGCCCCCTCCAGACCTGAAGATAAACCATCCAAAGCCTGAAGGTGCGCCCCCACCCATAACTGGGGTGGGGGGACGTCTTCGCCGGTTCCCGGATCCATGGCTTTCCAGAATCCCGGACAAATGGGTTTGCGAAGTCATAAGGTCAGGGTACAAGATCGAGTTTCGATCTCTCCCACCGGCGCGATTCTTCCCTTCCAATATCCGTCTATCCGCAGATCGTTTAGAAGATCTGCGGAGAGCAGTCACAGATTTACTACAACAAGGAGTGGTAGTCCACGTTCCTTGGACAGAACGGTTTCAAGGGTTTTATTCAAACCTGTTTACAATACCCAGGAAAGAGGGCAAAGTGCGTCCAATTCTGGACTTAAGAGCACTCAATTCTTTCGTCAACATAAGAAGATTCAGAATGGAGTCCATTCGCACGGTAGCAGCCTTCCTGCATCCAGGGGATGTCCTAGCGTCCATAGACATCAAGGACGCCTATCTTCACATTCCCATTTTCGCAGGACATCAGCGTTTTCTACGCTTTTCCGTAGAGGAGAACCACTATCAGTTTGTGGCGTTACCTTTCGGTCTCGCCACGGCTCCGCGGGTCTTCACAAAGGTGTTGGCCCCAATGTTGGCACTTCTGCGCCAAAGAGGTATATCGATTCTAGGTTACCTAGACGATCTTCTGCTTCATGCAGAGTCTCCTCAGACCTTGCTACAGAACATAGAAATTACTATGATTTCTTTACAGGAATTCGGGTGGCTGGTGAACCAGCAAAAGTCATTTCTGGTTCCCACCCAGAGGCTCGAATATCTGGGTCTAATTCTAGACACAGTCAGGACAAGAGTTTTTCTTCCGGTAGGGAAACTCCGAAAGATTCAATCAGCAGTCCAGTTGTTACTGTCCAACAGCTGGTCTTCCCTTCGGACTTGCATGAGGGTTCTGGGGTTGATGGTGGCTTCATTCGAAGCAGTCCCATTTGCCCAGTCCCATACCCGAATTCTTCAGCAAGAGATTCTTCTCAGATGGAATCGGAATCCGGAATCCCTGGACAATCAGATACGATTGAGCAAACAGACCAGAGAGTCTCTGGTTTGGTGGCTTCGGTCTCCAATGCTCAGCCAGGGAAAGTCATTTCTGCCAATATATTGGACGATAGTGACCACGGATGCCAGTCTATCCGGATGGGGAGGAATTCTTGGTCAGTTATCTGCCCAGGGACTTTGGTCCCCGGAAGAATCCAGGTTACCGATAAATGTATTGGAACTGAGAGCGATCAGACTTTGTCTGATTCACTGGACCGAGCAGCTCCAGGGCAGCCCGGTTCGGATCCAGTCGGACAATGCCACGGCCGTGGCTTATGTCAATCACCAGGGGGGCACCAAGAGTGTCCGAGCGGCCAAAGAAGTGGCTTGCATTCTTCGCTGGGCGGAACGATTTGTTCCAGCAATCTCTGCGGTGTTCATTCCGGGGGTGGAGAATTGGCAGGCAGATTATCTCAGCCGTCAGACCCTGGATCAGGGGGAATGGTCCCTCCATCCAGACGTTTTCCACCAGTTGTGCCTACGGTGGGGCACCCCGGATGTGGATCTGTTGGCATCACGATTCAACAGGAAAGTTCAGAGATTCGTGGCTCGCTCCCGCGATCCTCTAGCAGAAACCGCAGACGCACTGATCGCCCCGTGGGGGCAATACCAGCTAATATATGCCTTCCCTCCTCTCGCGTTACTGCCAAGACTTCTTCGCAGGATAGAGGAGGAAGGAATCCCAGTAATCCTGGTAGCTCCGGACTGGCCTCGTCGAGCTTGGTACGCCGACATGGTCAGACTGGTGGCAGACGTCCCATGGAGACTTCCTCTCAGGGAGGATCTACTGTCTCAGGGACCGATCTTCCATCCTGCTTTACGATCGCTGGCTTTAACGGCCTGGCTATTGAGACCCAGGTGCTGAAGGACAAAGGTTTGTCAGCTTCAGTTATTCCTACTCTAGTTGAAGCAAGGAAAGCGACTTCCAGAAAGATTTATCATCGCACATGGAAGTCCTACATTGCATGGTGTGAACCTTTGGGGTTCCGTCCTCGGTCTTATTCGATTAGTCGAATATTGGCTTTTCTGCAACAAGGGGTTGAGCAGAAACTGGCCTTGAGTACTATCAAGGGTCAGGTCTCAGCATTAGCCATCTTCTTTCAGAAGCCTTTGGCTACTCATTCCTTGGTGCGGAATTTCATCCAGGGGGTGCGACATCTGGCTCCGCCAGTGCACGCGCCGTTACCCCCCTGGGATCTTAATTTAGTGTTGTCGGTTCTTCAGAAACCTCCCTTTGAAGATATTAGGGAGATTCCTCTACCCACGTTGTCCCAGAAGGTGGCCTTCTTGGTGGCTATTACTTCTGCACGCAGGGTGTCAGAACTGGCCGCATTATCTTGTCGTTCACCATATCTGGTGGTTCATAGAGATAAGGTGGTTCTTCGTCCGAATACATCCTTCCTACCAAAAGTGGTTTCAGAATTTCATCTGAATGAAGAAATTGTATTACCTTCCCTGTGTCCTAAGCCCAGTCATCCTCGGGAGTTTGCTTTACACTCCTTGGATGTGGTCCGGGCAATCAGGGTAAACTTGAAAACGACAGACTCGTTTCGCAAGACGGATTCACTTTTTGTGATCCCAGATGGACCCAAAAAGGGGTTGCCTGCATCTGCCGCGACCATTTCCAGATGGATCAGACAGACGGTAGTGCAGGCTTATTCTATTAAGGGTCGGGAGCCCCCCTTCCCTGTTAAGGCGCACTCCACTCGGGCACTTAGTGCGTCATGGGCCTTTCGCCATCAGGCGTCAGTGGTCCAGGTGTGCAAGGCGGCTACCTGGTCGTCGGTGCATACCTTTTCTAAACATTATAAAGTTGATGTAATGGCATCGTCTGATGCCTCGTTTGGCCGCAAGGTTTTGCAGGCCGCAATTTGAGACCAGTGGTCTACCTCGAGGGTTTTTTCCGTTGGAAAATTTTTCTTTAGTCTCATTCTTTGTTTATAATGAGCCTTTAAAACTTCTAGTTTGGCACCGGTTGGGCCTTCTAGATTGGATTTGATTTTGTCAATCCCACCCCTCATTTGTGGCACTGCTTCTGGATGTCCCAGCTCTTGAGAATCAAGAAGACTACGTCTGTCAATGAGCGATAGAGAAAAATGGATTTTTGTAAGAACTTACCGTAAAATCCTTTTCTCTTAAGCTCATTGACAGACGTAGTACCCGCCCCTCTATCATTGAGTTGGGTTGGGTTAAATTCTCTGTACTGCTTTAAACAGAACTGATTCCCTGTAGCAGAGAGAGGGAGGATATACCCTCAGGGACTGCCCCTAAGGTGGAGCCAGAACGTTTTGTCTTTCTGCCTAGTCCTACTCCTGCGGAGACAACATAACCCAGCTCTTGAGAATCAAGAAGACTACGTCTGTCAATGAGCTTAAGAGAAAAGGATTTTACGGTAAGTTCTTACAAAAATCCATTTTTTTCAGTAAACACCAGTGTTGAGCCTTGTTTTGCAACTTATTGTAAGGGTAACCAACTTGGTTCCTTTATTTTTGTTAGTTCAACCATGTAAGGAGCCATGCCTCGTTTTTCACAAGAATAATGTAGTATTGTGCCCAAGACCCTCCTTTCGTACTAAAATGGTAGTTCTTCCACTTTCACCTTCCCTCTTTGTGCCCTGCTCCAAAAGCACCCAAAGGAAATTGCTCTTCACTGCCTAGACGTTATCAGAGTCTACCTTAATGCTACAGCTTCTATCAGGAAGATAGACTCACTGAACCTCAGGATTTGGCAAGGTACATCCTGCTTTAAAATCCATTGCTAGATGGATAAGACCACTTATCTTAAGATGTGCTCTTGAAGCAATACCACCCAACCACCCCCGCAGTATTGTGTGCTCACTTTATAGAACCAGTTTGAGCTTACTGGGCATTCAGACACACAGCCTTTTGTTTGCAGCTTTGTTAGTCCATCACCTGGTCTTTGTTCAGAACTTTGTCAAAGTTTCACCAGATAGACGTCTTATCTGTGAATGCTGCTTTCAGCTGCAAGGTTCTTGCAGCAGCACTCTGAAGCTGGGTCCATTAACACTTTATTATTTGGCCAGTTCTGTTTGCCTAGTTGTTGCCCCTCCTACTTATTAATAGATCCAGAGACATCCCTAAGCAATGAATACTAAGGGTGTGTTCTGTACTATACATATAAGAAAAAAAGAATTTGGACTTACCGATATTTCTCTTACGTCCTTCGACAGTCGCTGCCCATTCACACAGTCTTCACTTATGGGGTATTGACTTCATCTCCACAGGAGTTTCTAGGCATAAAACTTGTAAAAGAACAATAAATCTACATAGTCACACCCATGAGGGCTGTCCTACTAGTCCAATACCCCCCTGCAATAGCCATCCCAATTCAGTTATTCTTCTGTCTAGCTTAGGAGTGGATAGGCTTCCCTGTGCTGAGGCTACAGTCTCAGCCTTCCTCTTTTTCTTTGATTTATTTTCTGGAAATGTAATTTTTCTTTACATTGCTAGCTGTTTATTTTGTCAGCGCTAGTTAGTTAGATCTTCGGATGAAGACGGTGTTGCGGAGCTGGGAATCGGACTGACCATCCTGGTTCTCCAGGACTGAGGGTCAGATGGAATCCCAGCCCGCCATCGAGCGTTTCGCGGGCTATGCGTTCGCCCTGGCCTCATAAACGACCGATCCCTGTTCATCAGGGATGCACCCAGGTGAGGTGCCTACCTCACTGGACACAGCATAGGTTCGTCCGTGCATTCCTAGTGTCCTGCGTTTTTGGCTGGCGGCACTCCCCTGCCATCTGAGGGCGGGCGGTTTCCCGCTTGATATGAGGCACCCCACGCCATTAGTACAGGTAAGTACATTTTATGTGGGGCCTCTGTCTGAGGTCGGCAGTCCATGTGTGTCTGTGGTGTCCCCTGTGCGTTTTTTGGGATCCCTGTCCCGGTCCCTGCGGGGGGCGCTTTTCCCTCACAGCAGCGCTGTGTGGGGTTTTTGGGGGTCCCTCTCCTACATGTCACTTAGGGTGCTTGAGGATGCGGACACATGCAGCGACCTCTTTGTGGTAAAACACCGCCGGTCCGCCATTTTTAATGTGGGCAGCATGTCTGGCTTCACTGTGGGCGCTCTTGCAGCATGCTATGTAGTGTATTTTTGCGCCTTGCGGCGCCATCTTGTGTGTGGCAATGCGATCGTTCCGAGCACATGTCGGTGGCCATCTTGCCGAAGCCTCCCATTAGTTTACATAGGCATCCATTTTCCCTTGGCATGCAGCCTGGTTCAGCCTCCAGCGGTGACATCACTTCCTCGTTTCTTACAGGAGAGTCCGAAGGAGCTGGTAACACTTTGTGGGGTTCTGTCCTGCTGTTCTTTTTCCTGCCTTGCCTTGTGTACTTTTCCTGGTCAGTTTTATCCCTGCGGGGGCTCTGTATATCACAGTCTTATAGTGGTGTGCTGGGGAGGGGTCCGCAGCGCACTTAAAGGGCCAGGTTCAAAAAAAAAAAAAACTTTTCTTTTCTAATATGGAATCTCAGGACAGCTAATTCCCGCCAGCCTTGGTGGGGGGATTCAGGGTCCACTGCATCCTCTAACCAGACTGATTTGGCTGCTATTGTGGCAACTTTGGTGTCAAAAATGGATGTGCTGATGTCTGAACGTGCTGCTAGGAAAAGGCCTAGGATTTCCTTTTCTTCTGATTCTGAGTGTGACATGGTTGCTGTAGGTAGCGTGGCTCTTTCAAGGTCTCGCTCTTCTCAGGACCCGCAAGAGTCTGAGGGGGAGGCGGAGGTCGCAGGGGTGGATGATTCCCCCCCTGGGTCGCCAGAGGAATGCGCAGCTATGGATGAATTGATCCTAGCAGTGAAGGAAACACTACATTTGGAGGATGAGCCCACTCCTCCGGGCGTTGTGTCCTCTTTTGGAACACACAGGACACACAAGACGGCGCAGGTTTTTCCTTGTCTCACAGAATTTCACCATAAGGTGAATGAACTATGGCGTAATTTGAAGCACACCTTCGTGGTGCCTAAGAAGTTTCAACTTCTCTACCCTTTTGCGGCTACTACGGCTGCGCGTTGGTGTGTGCCTCCTCAAGTGGATCACACGGTGGCCAGGTTGAACAAGTCTACCCTGTTACCCACTGAGGACTCCCCGGTGTTTAGGGATCCTACTGATAGGAGACTGGAGTCTCTTGCCCGTCATTCCTACACGGTGGCTGGTTCCATGCTCAAGGCTATTTTTTTCCTCTGTAAGGGTGGCTCAGGCTTTGGCGGATTGGACCAAGGTGCTCAAACGCACCCTCGTGGCCGACTCTGCCCCTTCCACTACTGTGGACATGGTGGAGCAGATTCATCGTGTGGTCATGTATTTGTGCGATGCGGCTCTGAATGCGGCCCCATTGGCGATACGCCTGTCCAGTGTCTCTGTGGTTAACCGTTGATTAATCTGGTTGAAATGCTGGTCGGCTGACCAAAAATCCAGGAAGACGGTGGCTGACATCCCCTCTGCGGTGTCTCGCCTTTTTGGGGAATCCTTGGACGAATTGGTTAAAGGTGTCACTGGGGGTAAGAGCAATCTGCTCCCCCAGAATCCCAAGGGCAAGTTTTTCCGCGGTAAGCGGGGTCCGTCCTTTAAACCTACTCAAGGGTCCTTTCGTGCCTTCAGGGCTCAGAACAAGGGAAAACCCTTCAAGGGCCAAGGTAGCCAGAAGAAGCCCTGGTTTGGCAAACAAAAATCCGGCCAGGCCGGTGCGGCGGCTCAGTCCGCCTCTGCCTGAAGGGGCGCCCTCACCCGTTACAGGGGTGGGGGGACGTTTTGCGCGGTTTCCTACAACCTTGGCTACTCCGAATCACGGACAGGTGGGTTCAGGAAATCATTCGGTCAGGGTACAAGATCGAATTTCTTTAACGGCCGGCAAACAGATTCTTTCCCTCAAATCTTCATTTGACCCCAGGGCGGTTACAGGTCCTGCATCAGGCGGTGCAGGATCTTCTCTCTCAGGGGGTGATTGTCTGTGCCTGCTCCGTTGGTCGGATCGCCTTCAGGGCCGTCCTGTGCGGGTGCAGACGGACAATGCCACTGTGGTGGCTTACGTCAACCACCAATGGGGCACCAGGAGTGCCCGGGCAGCCCAGGAGGTGACCGGTATTCTGTCTTGGGCCGAGACTCATGTCCCGGCGTTGTCGGCAGTTCACATTCCGGGTATGGAGAATTGGCAGGCCGACTATCTGAGCCGCCAGACCTTGGACCAGGGGGAATGGTCCCTACACCCCGAGGTGTTTCAAATGCTGTGTGCGAAGTGGGGATCCCCGGATGTGGATCTGTTCGCGTCTCGGCTGAACCACAAAGTGGAAAGGTTCCTGGCAAGAACACGCGATCCTCTGGCAGACGCCTCGGATGCGCTGGTGGTGCCTTGGCGTCAGTATCAACTGATATATGCCTTTCCTCCGCTTCAGCTGTTGTCCAGGTTCCTTCGCAGGTTGGCCTCTGAACCATCACTGGTGATTCTGGTAGCACCAGACTGGCCTCACCAGTCCTGGTACGTGGACATTGTTCACCTGGCCGTAGAGCCTCCGTGGCGGCTGCCAATGCGAGAAGATCTGCTGTCCCAGGGCCCGATCTTACATCCTGCTTTTACACTCGCTGGCTTTAACGGCCTGGCTGTTGAAAGCCAGGTCCTGAGAGACAGGGCTCTCTCCTCAGAGGTTATTCCTACTTTGATCAAGGCTTGAAAAGCCTCTTCTGGTAAGATTTATTACCGTACATGGAAAGCTTATTTTGCCTGGTGTGAGTCCAGGGGTTTCTCTCCTCGTTCTTACTTGGTGTCGAGAGTGTTAGCTTTCCTCCAGACTGGGGTGGACCAGCGCCTTGCGTTGACCACGAATAAAGGTCAGGTCTTCACCCTGGCTGTTCTTTTCCAGCGCCCTGTGGCGTCTCATTCCTTAATTCGCACCTTTGTTCAAGGTGTGCGGCACTTGGCCCCTCCTAGGAAGGAGCCCTTACCTCCATGGGACAAGAACTTGGTTCTGTCCGTGTTACAGAGTTCCCCGTTTGAAAACATCAGGGAAATCTCGTTGCCTATGCTATCTAAAAAGGTGGCTTTCTTGGTGGCGATCACTTCTGCCCGCAGAGTGTCAGAGTTGGCGGCGTTGTCTTGCCGTTCCCCTTACCTGGTGGTTCATAGGGATAAGGTGGTCTTGCGACCTAATCAGTCTTTTTTTGCCAAAGGTGGTTTCGGAATTCCACCTGAATGAGGACATTGTTTTGCCTTCGCTTTGTGCGAATCCCAAGCATCCAAAAGAGGTTGCTTTACATGCCTTGGATGTTGTCAGGGCGATCAGGGTCTACCTGTCGTTGACTGAATCCTTTCGGAAATGGGATTCTCTGTTTGTCCTTCCTGAGGGACCTCGGAAGGGTATGGCTGCGTCTGCAGCAACCATTGCCAAATGGATCAGACAGACCATTTATACAGGCCTATTCGTTGCGGGAACGGGTTCCTCCCTTTCCTGTGAAGGCGCACTCTACCAGGTCGATGAGTACGTCCTGGGCCTATCGGCATCAGGCCTCGGTGGCCCAGGTGTGCAAGGCTGCGACTTGGTCGTCGGCGCACACTTTCTCAAAATTCTACAAAATTGATGTTCTGGCATCAGCTGATGCATCCTTTGGCCGCAAAGTTCTCTGTGTGGCCGTTCCTTAGGACACCCTGGTTTTTAATCGGGTTCCTAGCTGTTGGGGTTTTCTTCCCCTTGGTTATTTGTTTTCCTGGGTTGTTGCTCATGTTGAGCCTTTGTTTTTGTTACCCAGAAGGTTACCTTCTTGTATATGTAAGGTTCCTTTCTCTGATGTGGGTACTGCGTTGCTTTTCTGGCAGTTGCGTTGCCCACCCCTCATGTCTACACTGCTTTGGGACATCCCCATAAGTGAAGACTGTGTGAATGGGTGGCGACTGTCGGAGGACGTAAGAGAAAATGGAAAAACTGAATTTTTGTAAAATCTTACCGTAAAATTCCTTTCTCTGAGTCCTCCGACAGTCGCCGCCCCGCCCCTCTTTTTGGGGTCTTTTCACTTTCACTGCTTGTGACCAAACTGAATTGGGATGGCTATTGCAGGGGGATATTGGACTAGTAGGACAGCCCCCATGGGTGTGACTATGTAGATTTATTGTTCTTTTACAAGTCTTATGCCTAGAAACTCCTGTGGAGATGAAGTCAATACCCCATAAGTGTAGACTGTGTGAATGGGCGGCGACTGTCGGAGGACTCAGAGAAAGGAATTTTACTGTAAGATTTTACAAAAATTCAGTTTTTCTCCATCTTGGAGTACAATATAGGACATGAGCCACCTTCCATTTTGTTCCTGCAATACTCTGCATGGTTTTCTGCAAAACTGAGACCTCTTGGAGTGGGGCAGGGTTATAGGGAACTCCCAGAAATGTGTCCCTCAAAGCTATGCAAGTATCCAAATCACTTGAAGGTAGCAGCCTATGGCCCGAAGTCTATGAATAGCAAGCCTATGTCTTGTACTGTACTTAAATATAATATAGAATTCACAGGTAAGTCAAAATCCCCCCACTCCCCCCCCCCTTCATTTGTTTCTGTCTTTCACTTAGTTTTTGTCTTGCCAATTTCTCTATTTCAGGTTTCCACCATAATGTCAGCCAGTACCACAACCCTCCGATACCCAGGCTATATGAACAATGATTTGATTGGATTGATTGCTTCTCTCATCCCCACACCTCGTCTGCACTTCCTAATGACCGGATATACTCCACTGACAACTGACCAGTCGGTAAGAATTTTTTTTTTTTTTTCCCCTATTCCTATTTTTTTCATTAGACGCCTTCTTCAAAAGATTGCCTTTAATCTCAAGAAGCTTTAGTTTGATATAAACCTGCCATTAGTTGAAACTTGCAAAGTCCTTCCTAAGAGCAGACACCATACTATAGAGCCTGCTATGTACTTCCTCCTGAGTATGGGCGTCAGACTGGCGTCAATGAGCTTTAGTATGGGGAGTTTTAATGCATTTGATGAGCATGAAAGCACGTTAAAACTGCTCCACAATGAAAAGTGACAGAAATAAGCTAATTTTACTGCCCCGCAACCACGCTGCAAACACCTGCCTGAGCATTTGTTGAGCGTTGCCATAGACTTGAATAGGAAGCCCTTCAAACGCTTCCTGACTCGACATTAGGCTTCAATTTTGAAGCGATGCGACACTAACACTTCATGTTTTTATAATGTGAACAGCACTATGTGCTGTCCATTGTATCATTTGCATAGGCGTTTGAGGGGCGTTTTCAATGTCTGCTTTTAATTCCAGTGTGAACTCAGCCTCAAAGTGTTCTAGTGTTCAGATCAATCCAGTAGAAGTAATGTTTACAGGTTAGAGCATCACAACAAGATATGGACAAGCAGCAAGCAGTTACTAAAAGAACTGGCAATAATACAGCAGTGGAAACTTCAAAAGCATCATTCTAAAATTTGAAATGCTCATCCCAGTGGCAGGGCAATGATCTTTTTAGGTCAATAGCTAGGCTGAAGCGGCTGAGTGATGACACTATAGCATCAGAATAGTTAGGCTTCATCCATCCAAGTATAGTTTACACCGCACAAAGAAGTAAAGTTAGGAGCAACAGTAAAGCATTAAACTGCATTCATAGTATAGTAGTCGTTAAAAAATGTTAAGGTGGAAGGTTGGAGTACAGGGATCCAGAAGCTATGAATGGCTCAAACTGTTAAGCTAGCCCCAGCATGTGTGAGGTCCTTGAGGCACGCTATAAGTGGATCCCGGCCGATCATCTGTGAGTCAGCATGCCTGCTGTCAGGAGAATCAGTGTGGAGCAGGAGGAAGTCCTTGGTTGCAGTGACAAGATGTTTGAGTACAGACTCTCTTAGGAAGTGCTGGAATTATCTGTTTGTTTATGTTGCAATTCCGAACGCCTAGCACACACTAGTTTCTTTTCATTCAACCCAACGGGCTGAACTAAAAAAAAAACTGACACATACGGGTCTATCTTAATTGTACAGTACAGGACACGGGCTGGATTTAAGACCCTGGGTTAAAGGCTGATACCTTCAGGTAAGCAGACACTGGTAAAGCTTTCCGAGACACACCTTTCTGGGCATACACCTGAACCCTACCCCACGCTGTGAGATCTGTTTTTTTGCTAAGGCTCGGGTGCTCAACCTGTGGCTCTTCAGCTGTTGCAAAACTACAAGTCCCATAATGCCTCAGCCTTTGGGAGTCCTGCTGGTAACTGTCAGCCTTGCAATGCCTCATTTGTAGTTCTGCAAAGGCTGTAGGGGCCACAGGCTGAGCACCCATGTCGTAAGATATTTAACCACGTCTCCCTTTGTTTTCATTTGCTTCACTGTTTATTATTTTACTTTTACTTCCTATTCAACTCCTCACTGTCTAATTCAAAAAAGGAAGCCGTACATCCGGATTGGTTTAACCTCTGTATAACCTTGGGAGTCGTACCCAAACCCTGTGAGGAGGGCTGTACTACTGCTTTGGGCACTGAATCCCGTTTGGATGCTCACCTCAGCATTTTAATGTAGCGCCTATAGTTAGCTGCAAGGTGCTATACAAATCCAAAACTGGGATCCAGCCCTAATGTACCTGGGCCCTGAAGACCCCTCTGGGAGTTTGCCAACTGTGATGGGCTAAGCCTAGACACTAATTATAGAGCAGTGACATGAATGTGTAAGAAAGGTTTACGCTGTACTGCACCGATACTATTTTCTCACTAATGCAAGTTTCCAAAATTGAGTTTGTTCTGCGTTTAAACTATAAGAAAATCAGGAATTGTTTCAAATGTTTGTTTTTAGTGTTCAACTATTCAAAGTTGGTGGTAAGATTCCACCATTCAGAGCATAGTGTCCGGTGGATAACTAAGCGGTTACATCATTGGTTGCACTATTGCCACCATTTCTGCCTAGTGCCTTTTATGTAGTACTCAGGCACTTACTACTACCCTTTAGCCTAAAAGACTTCTAAATTGCATGTTGTGTACTCCTTCACGGGCATGCTCATCTTTTTCCCAAACCCTACCTTGAAAGTACTCCACACCCTCACCGATGTAATGTTCTGGTACCTCTGGTACCCTTATTTCCACATTTCTCTCTTAATATTGCGTCCCATCTTGCTATCCAAATGGGACGCATACACCTTTAAGGGCAATGACATCATCGCCGAGCGCCGCTATGAGCGGCTATTTCAATCGCCGGCTTTCTCTCACTCATTGCTCGTTCAAACCGCATGTTCACCGCACCTTCTCTTGCGAAGCTGGAGCTGCTGGCTATTCCCTTTGCCTGAACTGAACCGGAACCTCGCTGCCTATCCGTATCTCGCTACTGGATCACCTCTCACTACTGAATTTTGTTACTACTACCTATCTAGTTATAAGTACCCCACAGGGGATTCCTTACTAACCTGCACTTCTACTGTCATCTACTGCATATACCAGGACTATCTCTATCTAAGCTATTTCCTATCATCTGTATAGACTGTTAGCTCTTGGGACTACCATCAACTATCGTTGCACTAGGTTACTCTGTCTTGTATACTCCATCTGCACTATACTTGACATTAGAATCTGCTTACTACCATCACCTAAACACTCTCCTAATACTACTCCTAGGTGCTCACCATACTATAGCCTGTCTCTCACCTATATACTCTCACATATACTATCCCTCCATTAACATCAGATTGAGTGTATGTATATTGCAGAAACAGGCTGTGCACAGTGATGAAGTCCTGAGAGTTGGATATGTTTGTTCAACAGAATCTCTACACGACTACGGAGTGTGACAATTCTGCAGCTGCAAATCCATCCACTAACAAAAACGCATGAGCGTTACAACCGATGACTGAAGAACTGCAAAACACTCAACCAGCTCAGAGTGATTCCACTTCCCTTGTGCTGCAGCAAGACTCTTTTTAGCACTGCTCTTTGCATCTGATTCTAGCTCTATCTCTCTCATGCGACAAGCAGCCTATCTCCGACTTAGGTAGATTTTTCTACAGCTGTTTTAGACTTTGACAGCTAACTGCCTTAATACGGCCATCACTTTCCAGGACACAAAAGTGCTAAGGATCATCGCAGACATTGAGCAGAATAAGGACTCACAGGTAGTGTTAGAAGAAGCCGTGAAAGATTTCTAACCACCAGCCTCTTATACACCTGATGCTATGGCTTCATTTAATATGCTTGCCAGTGTAGATGTGATCACTTCTGCTCAAGTCTAAAATTGCATTCCCAATTTATGAACAAATAGAATGGGCAATTGATGCCAAGTGCATTTACATGAAAAGATGTTCACTCCCTTAGAGAATCATTGTTGTTATCCAGTAGAAATAAGTTCATTAAAAAGTGGTCTGTTACAGCAGAAGACCCTGCCCTCTTATGCTAAACATCTTACTGTGCCTATAGAAGAGGTTTCTTCATTTAAGATTCTGCTGACTAAAGATTTAGGACACTCTTTTAAAAGTTATTTTAAATATCAGAGGCCCAGCTCTGCAGTTGGCTGTTGCTGCAATTTGTTTGCCAGATCGCAGCTAATTGAACTAGAACAATGAGCAGGATCCTGTCTTCCATGATCAAATCTTGGCGGAGCACCTGCAGACACTGCCTTCATAAAAGATGTTACAGGAAGAAAAGTATTTGTTTCACAACAGAAAGCCCTAAACCTCTTTCTGAGGGGCTTCTACCTCTTCAAAAAGAAGAGTGCCCTATCGATCTATGTCTTCACCTTCAAAGCCATAACTCCATCCTTCCTTTCAGCACAAGACTTGGAATACAGAATCTGCCAAGTCTATCCCAAAACTCCCTTCACAATGAAAGGGGTGCTCTCACTACTAATTAGGAGGGACGTCTGTTATTAGGCATATTGCCTTTCTCTGGGTCAAAAATGTTTAAGACCTGTGGGTTCAATTGGTGGCTTTATAGAGGTAAAAATGTAGTTCAAAATTGTGCCCTGATTTGCCTTCTTTTAAACCAACCAAAATCTGCAGACCATCCTGGACAAGATGGAGTCTTGTCCAACAGACTGGTCATTTTTGTTCCTCTGGAAGACAGGTGGATTCTATTCAAACCTGTTCACGATGGCAAATCTGAATAGGGGGTATTTATTCTATCCTAGACCTAGAAGTGCCTTGACGTTCCAAAGTTTTGCATTAAATCTGCAAGTTCAGTTATCACCTTTCTGAGATAAGGGGAATACTTCCCATTTACCCACCTCATCAGTGCTTCTTGCGCTTCACGGTAGGAGACCAACACTTCCAGTTTGGCACATTGCCATTTGCCCTATCCTCTGCACCCAGAGTATTCAAAAATGTGCTTGCACCTTTTCTTGCCCTCTTAAGAGCTCAAGGCATTCAAGCAACCATGCTCTCTTTCCACCAATTCTTTGTCTTGTTGTTAATGCCTTACAGAGGACTATTGCCAAGTGGATAAGACAACCCACCTCAAGAGCTTACACTCTAAAGGAAAAGACCGCCACCAGCACTTGCATTCTCAGTCCACCAGCTCAATGGAGGTTTCCTGGGCATTCCAACATCAAGCCTCTGTACTATATTTTAGAGTACAGGACACCAGCCACCCTCCCTCTGTTTCTGTGTTACTCGGTATTGCTTGCTAAAGAAAACAGAGGACTCAAAATGGGATAGGATTGTAGGAGTACACCCAGGGGATCATGTCCAGCAATGCTTTGCCCAGTGTCCAATCACCTGTGGATTCCACATATAACACAGGGTCTATGATTATCCTGTGTCCTGTACTGTAATAGGCTGACTTGTAAGGCCTTGTTTATGCTAGTGGTTTTACCACTCCCCTTATGTCGCAAAGGCAGCAGCAAAGGGATGCACCCATGCAATCATGACAGGGTAAAAATGATCCCTGCTGTCGTGTTCAAAGAGAGCAGTGCTGCCTACTGAACTCATTCTAATGAATGTGGGCTCCCCACAACTGTGTGCCATGTACTCAGTTGTGACACACTAGTGTGGGCTTCAATGGGTTAAAGCAGGCAGTAAGGGGGTAATACAACACCTCCTCCCCAGCCATCAAATGCTCTCTGAAGAGTGATCCTAATGCACCGCTAGTGTAAAAAAGTCCTAAGAGCTGTATACATTTAAGTAAACGTATCCCTTTTGTTTATATATTTTGCTATGTGTGCTAAAAAGCTCACCCTAATAAAATATGGTCAAAGATGCTTTAATCTAAAGAAATGCAGCGGCTCTTTGACATCACATGTGCTTCGTTCTAGAAGACTGCATTCATACTGCACTTTGAGCACTGTATGAGCGCAAAAAAATGATTGAGGGGTTCTGTTGATAGAACAGATTCTATGCAAACCATGTAACAATCAAAGCTGTCAGTAGCTGGATTTTGTGATCTACTTACATCTTTTCTAAGATTGAATGTTAAAAAGAGCTGGATGCACCTAAAGGCTGTTAAGGTACCTGGCACCATTAGAGAGGTAAAACAACTAGTTAAATGCATGTGTTAGAAACCGTTTGTTGGAAACCGCTAATTGGCTAATGCGCATGCGCGAATTGGCCAATGTGCACGTTATGCGTTCTCACGTTTGCACGCATTGACCCAGACGTTTTGGCGTCAAAGAAAGCCTATTTAAAGGCAGCTGGTGCATTTGCACTTTGCTGTCTTGTCTAAAGCCCTTGCCATTGTTCCTGGACCTGTGACCTGTTTCCTGCTGATTTCCTGTTGACCTTTTGGCTTGTCCCTGACTCCGCTTGTCTGCTGCCCGTCCTGACCCCGACTTCTTTGACCATTCTCTCGGATCTTCCTTTTCTATTTGCCTTCGGACCTTGACCGGTTCTCCCTTGGTGGGGCGACCCTGAGGACCGTGACCTGGTATCCACACGCAGCGAAGTCCATCCTTCCCACCAGAGGCTCTGGCGAAAACCGGTGGATAGGATTCCACACCTCAGGCTAGCCTGTGTCACTTACCTTGGGGGTTCCCGTCCAAGCTCCGCCCTCTAGCAAACATCGGGGCCTACCTCTGCCGTCAGGTTACCACCAGCACCCTAACAGTACAAGACAGCCATGTTGAAACCTGCAAGAGAGGCCTCACCGTTAGAAGAGATCTGCCAACACCTAGCAGCCCTGTCTCAAGCCGTGAAGATGCTCCAGGATGGCTATACACAGTTAGAGGGACGGTTGCGCTCTGTAAACCTCCCGGCGGATTCCCCTGTGCCATCTTCTCCCTCCTTTGCTGCCGCAGCCACAGGACCAGCCTCCAGCCCCACAGTAGTGATGCTGCCACCGGAACCTCGGGTCCCTACCCCTGAAAAATATTCCGGAGATCAGGGTAAATTCCGAGCGTTTCGCAATGCCTGCCGGCTATACTTTTCCTTGCAACCCAGACCTTCTCCCTCGAGGCCACCAAGGTGCGGTATATTATTTCATTGCTGCTAAGCGAAACGCAGTCCTGGGCCCATCGGCTCCTTGAAGAGGGTAGCCCCCATTTGAACTCTGTTGTCATTTTTTGAGGCTATGGCCCAACTCTATGACGATCCACAGCGATCTTCCACCGCAAAAGCTGCGCTACGCGTTCTCCAGCAGGGGCACAGACCCGTAGAGGACTATGTCACTGACTTCAGTCGCCTGAGCTCCGACACTTCTTGGAACGAGGCCGCACTCCGGTACCAGTTCCATCTTGGTTTGTCCGAGGCACTGAAGGACGAATTGGCCCGGGTGGGGCCAAAATCCCGACGCACTGGAGGATTTGATCTCCCAGGCCATTAAAATCGACCTTTGGCTCAGAGAACGCCAGGTAGCACGATCAACGCAGCAGTTTCGGCCAGCCTAGATGTTGCCATGGGTAGCACCTCCTGTACACTTCTCTCCCGCTGGAGCCATGCCCGATGCACCTCAACCCATGCAACTTGGGGTCATACGGACCTGCCTTGTTTCTGGAGGAGAGACGTCGCCGCCAGCTGGGTAATCTTTGCCTGTATTGTGGAGAAGCTGGCCATTATGTGCGCTCCTGCCCAGCGAAACACCGTAAGCCTTTGCCAGTCTCGACCTCCAGTTGTGTGGCATCGGTTACCTCTACTTCCCACTTAGCCTTTCCTGTGTCTTTGCAGCTTTCGGAAGGACCCGTCCAGGTTACAGCAATCATTGACTCGGGAACCTTCAGCTGTTTCATTGACCGTTCCTTTGCGGGGCAACAAGGCATACCTCTCCGGTCCAAGACCCAGGACCTCACCATCTTCCTGGCCGATGGCTCCCACATCAAGTCTGGACCCGTGACCCAAGAAACCCTTCCTCTTCCGATGGTCTCTTCATCAGGTCATAAGGAATTAATAAGTTTGGATATCATTGCATCTCCCTTATTTCCCATTATCCTGGGATTGCCATGGTTGCAGGCACACAACCCGCAAATCAACTGGATCACAGGAGCCATCCAGTTCCCGTCTCCTTACTGCAGGAACTCCTGTCTACCCGCTCCATCCAAGTCCCCCCAGACCCTGTTCTGTCTCGAATCTGAGCCTGATTTACGTTCTGTTGTACCCAGGGCCTATCACAACTTCCTGGATGTTTTTAGCAAGCGGGGAGCTGAGACCTTACCTCCTCACCGTCCATATGATTGCCCCATCGACTTGCTCCCTGGAGCCGAGATCCAATTTGGCCAAATTTACCCGCTATCTGAACGCGAGCTGGACGTTTTAAAAGACTATGTGGACGAAAGTCTGAAGAAGGGATTTATCCGTCCTTCTACCTCTCCGGCAGGGGCAGGTATCTTTTTCGTAGAAAAGAAGGATCACTCCCTTCGACCTTGTATCGATTACAGAGACTTAAATAAAGTTACCATTAAAAACCGCTAGCCTCTCCCTCTGGTTCCCGAGCTCTTTCAGCGACTCAGATCTGCTGTCCTGTTCACTAAGTTGGATCTCCGCGGGGCCTACAACTTAGTCCGTATGCGAGAAGGCGATGAGTGGAAAACAGCTTTTCGTACCAGGTTTGGGCATTTCGAATATCCTTGTGATGCCTTTTGGCCTCTGCAACGCTCCAGCTACGTTCCAACACTTTGTGAACGATATTTTTAGGGATTGGCTGGACATCTTTGTCATCGTTTACCTAGATGACATCCTAATCTTCTCAACTTCCCTGGAGCAACACTGCGAGCATGTTCGAAATGTTCTCGGCCGCCTTCGTCAGTATGGTCTCTATGTTAAGGCTGAGAAGTGTGACTTCGAGCAGAGCAGCATCCCGTTTCTGGGGTTAATAATTTCTACAGAGGGAATAGAGATGGATCCCCAGAAGGTCTCTGCCATCCTTGATTGGCCACCTCCATCTGACAAAAAGGGAGTACAGCGCTTCGTTGACTTCTATAGAAAGTTCATTAAGGGATTTTCTCATATTATTACTCCCATTACTCAGCTCACCAAGAAGAGTGCCTGCTTTCAATGGTCCCCGAAGCCCAGTCCGCCTTCTTGGTCCTTAAGAAGCGTTTCATGTCAGCCCCTGTGTTGATCCCACCTTACCCTACCTCCTTGAGGTTGATGCTTCTGAAGTTGCGATCGGGCAGTCATCTCACAAAGACAGGGAACCAAGGACTTGATACACCCGATAGCCTTCTTTTCCCGGAAACTCTCCTTTGCGGAGAGGAATTATGAAGTTGGGGACCGGGAAATTTTGGCGAACAAAGCCGCACTTGAAGAGTGGCGGTATTTGCTTGAGGGTTCTGCACACCCTATTCTTATTTTTACGATTCACAAAAACCTTGGGTATCTGAGATCTGCAAAACGTCTGAGACCCCGTCAGGCACGGTGGGCACTGTTTTTCTCAAGGTTTTCATTTCATATCACCTATCGGCCTGGGTCTAAAAATGTTAAACCGTATGCCCTGTCCCAGATGTTTGATAGCCCGAAGGAAACTTTGGTACCTGACATCATTCTATCCGAAAGGAACTTCCTACTTTTGTTCACAAGTCTGAAAGCTCGTCTTGAGCAAGCCTCTGCCCACACTCCTGGTCCACCCACCCCGAATACCCCTGGTGTGCAAGAATGGCTTGTTATGGGTTAAGAACAAGGTCTTCATCCCGGAGAAAGTCAGAATAGCAATCCTAGCCACCTGCCATGATCACCATCTGGCCGGTCATTTTGGCATCCATAGAACCCTTGACCTCCTGCAGCGCTCTTTCTGGTGGCCTGACATGGAACAGAGCTGCAGGAGTTATGTACTCTTCTGTACCATCTGTTCCCGGTGTAAAACCACCAGAAGTAAGGCGTGGGGCCTTCTCAGACCTCTTCCCATCCCTGATCTGCCCTGGCAAACAATTGCCATGGATTTCATCGTGGAACTTCCACCTTCTGCTGGGTGCTCTGCCATTTTTGTGGTGGTAGATCGGCTCTCTAAAATGGGCCATTTTTTGCCCCTCAAGGGTACTCCCTCTACAAGGGAAACCGCAGAGATCTTCATAAAGGAAATCATAAGACTCCATGGGGTACCCATGAACATCATCTCTGACAGAGGGGTACAATTTATGTCCCGCTTCTGGAAGGCGTTATGTAAACTGCTAAAGATCGAGTTGTCTATGTCAGCCTACCACCCACAGATCAACGGACAAACCAAACCCTGGAGCAGTACCTGCGGTGCTTTACCACCTTTGTCCAGGACGACTGGGTAGCCCTGTTACCATTTGCAGAATTCTCCTACAATTCCAAACACTCTGTTACTGGTTAGTCTCCCTTCTACGCTAATTACGGATTTCATCCCTCCTTCTTACCAGATATTTGTCTGAATCCGGAGTTCCCGCAGTCCAGGACACCGTCAACTTCTTTTCCCGAAATAATAACCTTCTGCGGGAGACCTTAGCCAAGGCCCAGAATAATCCTCGACAAGAGAAAGAAGGGAGAGTTGATTCTTCAACTTGACGACCAGGTTTGGCTTTCCACGGCTAATCTCCGCCTGGCCTGCCCGTCCAAGAAGTTGGCTCCCAGATTTATTGGTCCATTTTCAGTTAAAAGGAAACTCAATGATGTGTCCTATGAACTATCCCTACCCGACACCCTTCGGATCCATACCGTATTTCATGTTTCCTTACTGAAGCCCGTGGTCCCCAATAATTTCCCCGGTAGTAGTTCCGGTACTCCAGAACCTGTGATCGTGGATGGAGATGTGGAGTATGAAGTTGAGGCTGTGGTGGACTGTCGAAAGAGAGGCAACCAGCTACAGTTTCTGATCAAATGGAAGGGTTATGGTCCGGAAGAGAACTCCTGGGAGCCTGAACGGAACATCCATGCTGCGGACCTAGTCCAAGCATTTTTTCGTGCTCATCCACAAAAAAGGATCTTGTTGGGCATTCGGAGGTCTCCCTTAAGGGGGGGGCAATGTTAGAAACCGTTTGTTAGCGCCCGTTCGGAAACCGCTAATTGGCTACGCGCATGTGACCTGTTCCCTGCTGATTTCCTGTTGACCTTTTGGCTTGTCCCTGACTCCGCTTGTCTGCTGCCCGTCTGGAACCAGGCTTGTTTGACCATTCTCTCGGATCTTCCTTGTCTGTTTATTTGCCTTCGGACCTTGACCGGATCTCCCTTGGTGGGGCGACCCCGAGGACCGCGACCTGGTATCCACACGCAACGAAGTCCATCCTCACCACCAAAGGCTGTGGCGAAAACCGGTGGATACTTAGATTCCGCACCTCAGGCTAGCCTGTGTCACTTACCTTGGGGGTTCCCGTCCAAGCTCCGCCCTCTAGCAAACATCAGGGCCTACCTCTGCCGTCAGGTTACCACCAGCACCCTAACAGCATGTGACGGACCACCTGGCACCCCAATTGGGTGCCTCCACCAAACTGTGCCTCCTGCCCTCCTGTCAGGGATACCACATGCAGGCATCCAACAAGGGTGATGAGATCAGTTGGCTGCAGGAATCGGGACCCAGACGGATAAGGTGTAAATACGTTTATTAAGCAAAATGACCCCCTCCAATTACCAACACCAGTAGACCATATACAAGTAAACAAAATATAAATGTAACAGTGCAAAACCGTAATAGTAACCCTACTAACAATATACAGAAGGATGGAGCAAACAATTGCAAGACATGACAGGGTCAGGAGACAAGGAAAGCAGGGAGCCAGGTACAGAAATCAGGGTACAGGGAACAGGATGCAGGTTTCAGGATCAGGCTCAGACAGGCACACGGCTAGCAGAGAAAATACTGAAGCACTGAACCTCAGTGAAGGGCGGGCTTATATTCCCTCAGCGGTCCTCCTCAGGTTCAGCCTAATTAAAAGTACAGTCCAGCTGCTGGGAGACACCCGCTGGTGGGCCCTGGAACTCCACCCCTTAGTTCCAGGAACAACAGTGCCACCAACAGGTGACCCACGTAATGACACTGATCCTGACACCTCCAGACGCTTCCAGCAGACCAATAGCTAATACCAGCCCTTATCCCCAGCATCATCAGCAGACAAGATGGTAAGGAGAAAAAAGAATAAAAATAATAACTTTATTAAACAGAAAAACAGGTTTTCTCTGAGTCCTCTGACAGTTAAGGAGACTTTACATCTTGATGATGGGCTCTCCCTGTCGGGTAACTGGGTTTCGTTCGGGTCCTGCACAGCCCAGCAGTTGGTCAGGTTTTTCCCCCTGTCCCGTGGAGTTTCACAAAACTGTGGACGCCCAATGTCGTTGCATTATGCATATGCTGACGGTACCTAAGCGGTTTCATACCGTTATTTTTTGGTGGATCCTGTTGATAACCGTTGGACGGTGTCACCTACGGTGGAACACACTGTTTCTAGACTATCTAACTCCACTTTAATGCCGTGGAGGACTCCCCGCTGTTTCAAGATCCGGCAGATAGGCAGGGGGGGGGGGGGGGCACAGGATAAAGGGAAGTCCTTAATGTCCTCAGGTGGTAACGAGAAGGTATGGTCAGGCCGGTTCGGCAGCCCAGTCCACCTCTGCCTGGGGGGACGCCCTCACCCGTTTTCAGGGGTGGGGGGATGTCTGCGTTGCTTTCAGGAACCTTGGTTGTCCAGAATTCAGGACAGGTGGGTTCACAAACTGATTCATTCAGGGTACAAGATCGAGTTTTGATCTCGTCCCGCAGACAGGTTTTTTCCATCAAATCTCCATCTGACTCCTGCTCGTCTCAGAGTTTTCATAGGGGCAGTACAAGATTTGCTCGCCCAAGGAGTCATTGTACCAGTGCCTTCACGGGACAGGTTTCTCGGTTTTTATTCCACCCTGTTCATGGTGCCCAGAAGAGAGGGCAAGGTGCGTCCGATTTTGGACCTGAAATCTCTGAGCCGTTTTGTGCGGGTACAGGGGTTCCTGATGGAATCCGGCAGGTAGGTGGGGGCGTCGTTGAGTCCAGGGGACTTCCTGGATTCCATTGACTTGACGGATGCGTATCTGCGCATCAGAGCTGTCTTTGCTTCGCGGTGGCAGAGGAGCATTACCAGTTTGTGGCGTTGCCCTTCGGTCTCACTTCGACTCCCCGGGTATTCACCGAGGTTTTGGCTCCGGTGTCGGCTTTACTGCCTTTCAGGGGGTTTGAGGTTCTCTGTTATCTGGACATCCTCCTATTATGGTCGAGCTTGTGTGCGACTTTGTCAAGCGATATAGAGAAAATGAGTGAGATATACTGAGGGTACCACTCCTGCCACATCCCTACAACGTGTATATAAAAAGACAAAGAGAGAGGGATGAGAGGATCCCACAGCTAGCTGGGGTCTCTTCAGTCTCTCGCATAGAAATGGGACTTTTGAGGCTAGGAGTGGATATTGATCCTGATGAAAATGAATACACCAATGATATATAAAAAATATAGCATTTATTTGTATAGGCATAAAAATCTTATATAAATATCAAAAAAGTGTAAATTCATATAGCAAATAATGCATGTACATAAGACAATACAGGTAAACCACTGGATCCCAACCAGCCTCTGAGAACAAAGGCAATTGTTGAAAGATAGCTAATAGGTCATGATAAGATCATGATACTAGTACAAAATTATATGGGATACATCAGTGGAAAATCTGGAATCGCGACGCGTTTCGCTCATGTCGCTTCCTCAGACGATTCCTTTTACCCTTGTCCATTGAACAGACATGCTTGAGTAAACGAAATCTTTATGCCAGAAAAAGATATCTGGTCCAGGTGGAGACGTATCACATGTAACTCCTACAGGTTTGGCCCTTGTTGGCTGCACAGCACAAATTAATGCTCAATGTCTCGAATGATCCATAGGGAATCAAAACGGTGCATCCTCCACTTAAGGAAGGAGTGCTTATTAGAAGCCAAAATTCTGTTGCCAGAGAAGTGAGCCCGGTCCCTAACAATATAGCCAACCGCCTCTCCACGTGGTAGGCACGCCAGCACTGTTCAAGCGATCTGTCGGTCACAGTTCCAACACTCTTAGAGTTCGGGTGGACAGTCACCTTCCAGAAGTCAACTCTGACCACGTCAGTTCGTCTCCAGTACCTGGGGATGGTCCTGGACTCAGCTCGGGCACGAGTTTTTCTCCCAGAGGACAAAACTTTGGTCCCTGCGGGAAGAGATCAGGTCCCTCAGGGACAACGATCTCTCCTCTCTGCGGGCCTGTATGCGGTCCCTGGGTCTGATGGTTTTGGCTTTCAAAGCCATGCCGTTTGCTCAATTTTACACGGGAACTCTGCAAGCGGAGATCCTTGCCAGGTGGGACAGAACGCCTCAGTCATTGTACAGGGGGTTTTCTCTGAGCCACTTAGCAAGATCGGATCTTTTGTGATGGCTCCTGTCACTATTTCTGACACAAGGTAAGTCCTTCCAGCCTTTGCTGTGGACGGTGCTCACCACGGATGGCAGCCTATCGGGCTGGGGTGGAGTTCTGGGCACGCTTTGTGTCCAGGGGACGTGGTCAGTGGAGGAGGCCTTCTTACCAATAGACGTCTTGGCACTCTGAGCTGTCAAGCTATGCTTGTAACGTTGGTCACCTTGGCTTCAGGGTTGCCCGGTTTGGGTGCGGACGGACAAGGGCACGGCGGCGGCTTGCTTCAATCACCATGGTGGCATAAAGGGTGCCCAGACCGCCAAGGGAGTGGCCGAGATCCTCTCTTGGGCCGAGACACACGCTCCGGCTTTTTCAGCCATGCTCATTCCGGGTGTGGAGACCTGGCAGGCGGACTGTTTGACTCGCTAGACCTTGGACCAGGGAGAATGGTCCCTGCATTCAAAGGGGTTTACCTCCTGTGTGCCCGGTAGGGGACTCCAGACGTGGATCTGTTTGCGTCCCATCTCAACTATAGGGTGGGAAGGTTCGTGGCCAGAACCTGCGATCCTCTGGCGGACGCAACGGATGCGTTGGTGGTGCCCTGGCACCGGTGTCTGCTGATTTATGCCTTCCCTCCGAATCAACTATTATCCAGGTTCCTCCGCAGGATTTGCGTCGTAACTGGTGCGGGTCATTCTGGTGGCCCCAGACTGGCCACTTCGGTCTTGGTACGCAGACTTTGTGCAGATGGTCGTAGAGCCTACTTGGCAGCTTCCGCTGTGAGACGATTTACTGTCTCGAGGGCAGATCTTCCATCCTGCTTTGTATTATCTGGCTTTGACAGCGTGGCTGTTGTTAGCCAAGTCTTGAGAGACAGGGTTCTATTGAGTACTGTAGTTTCTACCTTATTGAAGGCTCAGTAAGCTACCTCTGGTAATATTTACCATCGCACCTGGAGGGCGTATATTGCCTGGTGCGTGTCGCAGGGGTTTCATCCCCGCTCCTCTTCGGTGGCGAGGGGTTTGGCCTTCCTACAGGAAGGTGTGGATCAGCGTTTGGCTCTGGCCACGTTTTGAAGGTCAGTTGTCGGCCTTGGCCTTTTTTCCAGCGTCCTTTGGCGATTAATTCCTTGATTCGCACCTTTATTCGGTGGGTGCAACATCTGGCTCCCCCGAGGGAAGCTGCTTTGCTGCCATGAGACTGAACTTGTTTTTTTTCCGTTTTGCAACGGCTCCCCTTTGGAAACATCAGAGACATATCTCTGCCTGTCCCAGAAAGTTGCTTTTCTGGTGGCTGTGACCTCTGCTCTCACAGTGTCTGAGTTGGGGGCTCTGTCTTGCCGCTCGCCTTCTCTGGTTGTTCATAGGGACAAAGTGGTCTTGCGACCCAATCCCTCTTTTCTTCCCAAGGTGGTATCTGCTTTCCACCTCTATGAAGATGTTGTCTTCACTTTGGGCAAAACCCGAGCATCCCAAGGATATTGCCTTACTCTCCTTGGGGGTGGTTCAGGTGGTCAGGGTTTTCCCTGTCCGCCACAGAGTCTATTTGGAGGTCTGACTCCGTTTATTCTTTCTGAGAGTCCTCGGAAGGGTGCGGCAGCATCCGCGGCAAACATGTCTATCTGGATCAGGCCGGCAATTGTTCGGGCCTGTTCAATCCAGGGTCAGATTCCTCTTTTCCCTGTCCGGGCTCATTCTGCTTGAGCTGTCTGTGCCTATTGGGCGTTTCGCCATCAGGTTTATGTGGCTCAGGTGTGCACAGCGGCGGCTGGTCGTCTGTGCACCTTTTCACTGGATTTTTACACACTTGCTGTGATGGCATCCTCGGATGCTTCCTTTGGCCGCGCAGTTTTGTGTGCGGCGTTTTTGCGGAGACCTGTATTTCTGTCTCTTCTTGGGGTGTCTGTCCAGGGTTGACTCTTGTTGAGCTTTTGTTGCCCTGTTGGCTCAGTTTGTTTCGACTCTGGCCTGATTGCGCGTTGCCTTTTCTTTGTTTACGTCTTCCCACCCCTCACACATACACTGCTTTGGGACATCCCACTAGTGAAGGCTAACTGAACGGGCGGCGACTGTCAGAGGACGTAAGAGAAAATAGAATTTTTGTAAGAACCTACCGTAAAATTCTTTTCTCTGAGTCCTCTGAAAGTCACCGCCCCTTTTCTTTTTGGGGTTGATAGTCTTCATATACCACTTGCTACAAAACTGGAGAGCAGCTCCTAGTGGCTGATGGGTGATAGCTGAGGAACAGCCCACTAGAGGTGTGTTATGTGTAAAGGCTTTTGTTTAACCTTTTACTGCCTAGCCTGCTCTTGCAGAGGAGGCAATTACCCACTATTGAAGGCTAACTGAACGGGTGGCGACTGTCGGAGTACTCAGAGAAAATAATTTTACGGTAAGTTCTTATAAAGATTCTATTTTTTTTTACACTTCAAAAATAGGGACCACATAAAAAAAAAAAAAAAATCTTACATATTGAGTTAAACATCCCACAATGGTTAGGTAACGAGGAAAAGTTGACACAAGACTTATGGCATCCTTTAGGAAACTCCAGGAGCATTAATAACAGACAAACAATAGGTTACTCAATTACCAATGTGATTTCACACCTAAGAGGCACACAATAGGGAAATGACACAATGGGAGAAAGACATTTCACACACAGACAGGATAGACAAACAGTAAATACATAACACCTTAATAAACAGATTACACATAACAGCAGGAGACCCCAGCCTCAGGTTGATTTGGGCTGATTATAATATTCTACCTTGAGTCTAGGAGAGAGTTGAAGCAGTCATTGATGGTTTGGGCTGCTGATTCCATACCTCAACAAAACAGAAGGCCCCCAAATCTGTATCTGGGTCCTCCAGTTCTCAGAGTCTGTGTGCTTCACAAAGACATAGACTTGAATCAGAAGTAAAACTACTCCAAAGGTCCCCCAGGCACACACCTCCCAAAGAATAGAGCCCCCTCAAATGCCAGGGCGCATAGTCAGCAGACAAGAGGCTAGCCTGCAGTGCCCTCCAAAAGCCCCTATCCCGGTTGGGTCCATGCAGTAATGCAATGCATGAGTACTTTTTACATTTTAAAGTGGACTTTCCAAAGCTGCAAATAATAAAAACTAAAATTGCTAAAAATGAATACATCTCTGGGTCCATGCTAAAATTGCTAAAAATTAATACATCTCTGGGTCCATGCGTAACGTCGGACCTTTGCAACTTGGTTATCCTAAGTCCTATAAGAATGCTCTACTGCAGTCGGCTGAGGTGCATTCTTGCAGGTTTTTAAGTGTCCAGTTATCCAAAGAGACAATGCGGTCACACCTGCAAGTACTGGAAGCATACAGCTGCCTTTGTATGGGTGGCGAAGGAAACCAGTTGCTGGCAGGAAAGCTGATCTTCCCTTTTTCTTGGAAGGTCCATTTTAACTGTTGCATTTTTTACCATCCAATGCCCTTCAGAAAAAATTAAAATTTGATTTACAGGAGAGAACAAAACATATCTTTCAGGCAGTTTTTTTTAAACCAACTCTGCATAGGCAATGTGCACATTTTAAGAAGTGTTTCATAATGATGGTCTTGTGTCATACATATGAGTCTGCAGCTTATACCTCTTGCAAATGTATGTCTTTGCTGCAACAATAATTTACTTCCTGCTTTCACCAAGGATATTCCTAAGAGAAGCAAATTGAAAAACCTAATGGATTATAAACGGGTACTTTTGTGTGTTTTTTGTCTATCTCTTCCCTTAAGGGGTAACCTTGTAAAGTATTTTTATCTGTCTGCATGCTTGATCTTTGCACAGCTGTTTCGTGATTTCAAGGAAAGTCTGTGTGTGTGTGGGGGGGATTTTTCAGTGTGGATATTATGCTTGCTCCGCAATTGAATAGCTACAGTATATGTTTGTAAAACATACGGACATACTGAGGTACACTACTGATTTTCTAACCCTTCCCACATTCTGATTACAATTCTGGAAAAAGGTTTTTCCGAAATTGAGTTAAAACTAAAGCCTGATACACACTACTAGTTTTTTTTTTTTTTCTTGCAATTAGCTGATTGTGATGTAGCCAGGAGGGGCTGAGGGCACACACACAAAAATGAATTTCACATCTGTCGTCCAACTTTACTATGCAACAAGTGGGTGCTTCTTAAAGTAGTTGTAAAGGCTGCAGGTTTTTTTTTTTTTTTTACCTTAAAGCATTCTATGAACGTAAAATGTACAGTCATGCCAATGAATATCTAAATGATTCAGAGAAGGATTGGGAGAGTGTGCTGTAGTCAGTTGAGACCAAAATTAAGCTCTTTGGCATTAAATCGACTTGTGTTTGGGAGAAGAAAAATGCTGACTATGACCCTAAGAGCACCATCCCTACAGTCAAGCATGTAGGTAGAAACATTATGCTTTGGGGCTGTTTCTCTGCTAAAGGTACAGACCGACTTTGCCACATTGAGGGGCCAATGAACAGGGCTATGCATTGTAAAATCCTGGATGAGAACCTTCTTCCCTCAGCTAGAACACCGAAGATGGGTCATGGATGGGTCTTCCAGCATGAAAATTACCTAAAACACACCTGCAGAGCAACAGCCAAGAACCCTTAAGGATTTAGAGAAGATCTGTAAGAAAGAGTGGACCAAAATCCCTCCTGAGATATGTGCAAACCTGGTCACTAACTACAAGAAATTTCTTACCTCTGTGCTTGCCAACAAGGGTTTCTCCACCAAGTAATAAGTCATATTTTGCTTGGAGATCAAATACTTATTTTTCTTACTTAACTGTAATTTAATTTATAGCATTTGTTTTTTGTGTTTTTTTTCTGGATTTTTAGAGGATATTCTGTCTCGATGATTTAAAATACACCAATGATATAAATCATAGACCCTTCCTTTCTTTGTAAGTGGGCAAACTTACAAAATCTGCAGGGGATCAAATCATTATTTCTCTATCGTTCATTGACGGACGTAGCTCCATATTCTTCTTAACCATTGGGTTATGCTGCCCCCTACAGGAGGAGGACACTAGGCAGGAAAAAACTTTACCACGCCTATGGGGCAGTCCCTGAAGGCATACACCCACTCACTCTGAAATAGGATTCAGTTTGTTTCTGCCTAATTTAGGAGTAGGACCTAGTTCCCGGATGGGACTTCGGTCTTGGCTTGTTTTTTTATTTTAAAGGAAACCTTTGTCAAAATGTAATTTTTTTTTTTTTTAGTTAGAGGTAGTCTGTCCGGAGTGGTACCCACCTGATTGTCCTTGGTATGGCGAGTAGTGTTACACCCATAGCTCTTGCGGTCTCGGGGTGGTGGTGGGCCCCTCTTTGGGTTGGTCGGTCCCCCGGGTTCCCTTCAAATTTCCCCCACACCCTCTAACAGTCACGGTCGTTTTTTGGCCCCAACCTACCCCCATACCCCTCTCCCCCTCCTGGGGTTAGGTAGTAGCTGGCCATGTCACTTGCTCCAGTAAGGGGGGTGGATGCGGTTGTTGCTGACCAGCTGTCCACATCGCACACGGGGGTCTTTAAACAATTTCCCGGCCCGCTGAGGGTTAGTGACTGGGGCAGGGATGTCCTTTGGGATCCCTGCAGTGGTTATAGGCTGGGGGGGAACGGATGTTTCTTCATCCGCGGGTCTGAGCCTCGTGTCTGGGTCGGGCCTCAAAATTTAGTCTGCGGCTTTGTGGCCTACTTGAGCTGACCGAGATTAGGTGCCTGACCAAGCACACCGAGATTAGGTGCCTGACCAAGCTGACCGGCTGTGTTTTTTTTGTTTTAAAGGGAACCTTTGTTAAAATTGTAATTTTTTAGATAGTTATGTTCCTGAGAGAACTACAATCAACAGCTGGACTGGGTTTTGGACTGGATAGCCTAGATCCTTAAGGTCTCCCAGTCCAGCCAGTGAGGATGTGCAGGTTATAGCCCCACGCTAGGCCTCGCCACAACAAAGCTCCAATGGCCAGGTTCTGGCTCGCGAGTGAAACAACTCGATGGGACGCAAACAACCTGGTTTGGCCTGAGTCGCAGCGTGCCCCTTGGCCGTCAGCACCCCTAACTCGAGTGGAGAGGTAGTCTGTGTGGAGTGGCGCCCACCCAATTTTCATTGGTATGATAAGTAATGTCCCCCCCATAGCTCTTGCAGTCTCGGGGTGGACGTGGGCCCCTCCTTGGGACGGTCAGACCCCTGGGTTGCCTTCCGTTTCCCCAAGCCCCTCTAACAGTCACGATGGCCTTTTGGCTTCAACCTACCCCCATGCCCCCAACCCTCTCCCGAGGTTAGCTAGGAGCTGGCTTTGCCACTTGCTCCAGTAAGGGGGGGTGGATGTGATTGTTTCTGACCAGGCTGTCCGGATCGCACACGGGGGGGCTTTGAGCAAGGTCCCGGCCCCCTGGGGGTTAGGGACTGCGGCAGAGATGTCCTTTTGGCTCCCTGCGGTGGTTATAGGCTTGGGGGGGGTGCGGATGTTTCGTCATCTGCGGGTCTGCGCCTCACGCACCTGAGTCGGGCCGAAAATTTAGTCCGCGGCTTTGGAGCCTACTCGAGCTGACCGAGATGAGGTGCCTGACCAAGCTGACTGAGATTGCGTGCCTGACCAGCGGATGCCCCATGCGACCGGGTCGGGCCAAAAGATGACCTTAGCGGATAGAGGAAGAAGAGTACTCATCTCCCCAGTTAGTGAGTCCCGGGTCGGGCCAAAAATTGAGGCCGCGCTTCGCGGCTTACTCACAGCTGACAGAGCTTGCTGTCTGAGTGACTGACCAGGCTGTCCGAGCTACAAACCAAGCTGCTGATCAAGCTGACAGCGGACTCGCGACCGGATCCAAATTTAGGCTGCGGCTTTACAGCCTACTCGCGGCTGGCTGTCCGAGTTGCTGACCGAGCTATTGACCAGGCTATTTGAGCTGCAGACCGGGGTGATAGAACAGTGGATGGGCGTCCACATTTCCCCCCCCCTTCCTCCTCAGGGGGGTAGACGAATGGACTGCCTGGAGCCGACCCCTTGAACCGGGGGGGGGTGCCGTGGGGGCATTGTTGTGTGGGGGTACTCTGCCTGCGCTTTTGCGTCCTTTTATAAGGGGCTATGTCCTTTTATGTAATTTATGGTGGGCGACCCTTAGATCTAATAGGGGTCTTTTTGTGGAACTTTAACTGCCGTTTCCTTGGGGAACTGTGGTCAGCAACCTCCCCTGCTTGTTATGTTCTCAGGTTAAGCTTAGCATATAGCTCCTGGGTCTGCGTCCACGCACTGTGGGTGCTCTGCGGTGAGGATGATTCCTTTTTTTTACTGCCCATGCGCATGCAAGGGTGCTGGTGGATGCACAGATTGTATCAGGTGCAGAAAATTGTTAATATGGGGGGCGCCAGTCCCCTTGGGGCCCGCAGATCCCCTAAAAGCTGCAAAGGTACTCCCTTTTCCCGCCTACTGTGACAAAATTGTCAGGAGTCAGTGGAGTTGTTCTAAACATGGTCATGGTAACCACGCATGGTGTGGCTAAAAAGCTGGTCTGCGGACCAGGCTTCTAAAAATGCTCCGTCAGATCTCCCCTTTACGGGGCACCACCTATTTTAGTCTTTGTTGGCTGAACTGATCAAAGGACTCACAGGTGGGAAGAGTACTCTTCTTCATCTATCCGCTAAGGGCATGTCACTGTGTAAAAGATGGGGCCCTTATTTTTCAGCACACAGGCGCCCCCTTCGTGCCTTCACCATGCAGGAGAAAGGACCTAAGCCACTTAGGTCATCTGGGGGTTCCAAGAAGACGTGGTCGGGTAAGCTGAGAACAGGCCCCTCCAGATCTGTGGACAAATCTTCGTCTGCATGAAGGGACGCCGTATCTGGGGTGGGGCGACGTCTTTGTTTTCTGTCCGGAACCAGGGATCTCCTTGATTCAGGACTAATGGGCCCAGGAGCTGCTCCATCGGGTTACAAGATCGAATTCAGGTCCCGACCATCAGACAGATTCTTCCCATCTAATCTACTCTGCTGTCTCAAAGGGTGATTGTGCCGGTTCCCCTCTCAGGAAGGCTTTCAAGGGTTTTATTTAAACCTGTTTACTGTTCCCAGAAAAGAAGGTAAAGTGCAACCAATTCTGCACCTCAAGGCTCTGAATCACTTCATGCGGGTACAGAGGTTTTGAATGGAGTCCATTCACACGGTAGTGGCATTCCTACACCAAGAGGACTTTTTGGCCTCTTTCGAAATCGAGGACGCATTTCTGCACATCCCTATTTACTCTAGTCACCAGCTTTTTTTTTCGCTTCGCTGTAGGAGAGGAACATTATCAATTTGTGGCATTACCCTTTGGCCTCGCCTCCGCCCCCAGGGCGGGTGTTGGCTCCAGGATTGGCTGTGACAGCAAGGGATTGCGGTACTAGGGTACCTGGATGATGTACTCTTAAGGGCAGACTCCAACTTCGTTCTGCTGGGCGATCTGTTAATCATTGTACGGCAAGAGTTTGGTTAGACCATCAATTTCAGAAAATCTGCTCTGGTCCCAGCCTCCAAAATGGTTTATCTGTCACGGACTCTAGACTCAGCCTCTGCGAGGGTGTTTCTTCCCATGGAAAAGCTGGAAAAGTTGCAGAGGGCAATTCAGTTGCTGTTATCCAGCACTCTGTCCTCATTGCGGACTTGCATGCGAGCTCTAGTCCTGATGGTGTCTAACTTCGGGGCGGTTCCGTTTGCTCAGTTCCACACTAGACTTCTGCAAAAGGGTAGTCTTGTCAAGTGGAACAAGGATGCAAAATCTTTGGACAAACTGATTCGGTTGAGTCAAAACGCAAGAAGTGCTCTTCTGTGGTGGCTCCGTTCCTTGGCCCTGTGTTAGGGCAAGCCCTTTCTTCCATTGTATTGGACCATGGTATCCACGGATGCCAGCCTGTCCGGCTGGGGGCGGGGAGTACTTGGAAAGCTGTGTGTCCAGGGGACCTAGACTCTGAAAGAGTCCAGACTTCCGATCAATATTCTGGAACTCGGAGCGCTAAAGCTTTGCTTGAGTCACTGGACAAATTGTCTGCAGGGTTGTCCAGTTCATATTCAATCAGACAATGCCACAGCTGTGGTTTACGTCAATCATCAAGTGGGCACAAAGAGTGTCCTGGGGGCCCGGGAGGTGGCCAAGATCTTAATATGGACAGAAAATTTTTGTTCCCGCCCTCTCCGCCGTGCATATACCCGGAGTGGAGAACTGGCAGGCGGATTACTTGAGTCGTTAGGTGTTGGATCAGGAGGAATGGTCCCTGCACCTGGAGGTGTTTTAAATGTTGTGTGTCCAGTGGGGGACACCCGATGTAGACCTGTTTTTTTTTTTTAACAGAAAGATTAGAGATGGGCAATCTCATTTTATAAATGCCAATAAAAAATCATTTTACATTTGTATTATTCGAAACAACATTTTAAAAGAATATTTTAACTTTTGTTTTAGTTTTCTATGTCATAATCAAGTATAATGCCCCGTACACACGTGCAGATTATCTGCAGACTTTTGTCTGCAGACTTACCTTTTCTATGTAGTGCAAGGGCCTGCCGGATTGCATACAAATTGAAAGTGTTTAGGTTTGACCTCATATTATATGGTTTTGGTAAGTCTGCAGATAATCTGCACGTGTGTATGGGGCATAACTCCACTGATTAATATTTGTTTATTTAAAGCGTTTGTTACCCCAACCGTTCATATTCCTGATATGTGCCTGCTGTCCCATATACTTGTTTGAAAAAGTATCCATTCCTCTTTGCATTGTATCCTTTGTTTGAACTGCCTGCTGTCCCTGCTAGTCCCCTTGCTTTCATATTAAAAACTGACCACATTAGGCAAGAGAGCACAGCGTGGTGAGTTCTCTAGCTGTGCTGAGAACCCAGTGCACTCTCCTCCAATGATCAGACTTGTCCTGACAGCCCCCCCCCTGCGCAGCCATTCACTGGCATGCTCGGTGTCCAGTTGCTTCTCCTGCCCCCCAGCTCTTATGCAGCTAAGAACAGAGGGAATGTGTAATTTATTAAAAAAAGGGAAAAAGGATATTTATCATTTTTTTTTTTTTATAGCTATACAAAAATGTTTTGCCTTTCATTTCTATTTTAAACTGAATGAGCCATTTTACAAGGTGATCATTTAGAATCACTTTAAGTCTTCTAGGAGTTATTTCCTAATTCTGGCCTATATAAGTTTCAGGGCTCGGCTGTAAGATAGGCCAACTTTGCTTTACCTCACTTCACCTAACTGCATTCTTTATTAACTCAGGATTAGACTGTTTGGTTTCTCAATCTGGAGTAAATTCTTCATATATTCTAATGAGAATGCAGTAAAGAGATGGCGACAAAAAATGTATGAACTCCACAGAGATTAATCAAAAAGTTTAGTCCCTACATGGGCTCTGGATGTCTCCCACAAAGAAATACTAAATAGATGAAGTCCCACTTTAAACATATTTTCTGGGGTGGGAGAAAAACTAAAATTTTGGGCTGTCGCTGGAACTGGAAAAGGGGCTTAATTTTGCGACGGGGACACCTGTTCCATTGACAACTGTCTAAGAGAGGGGGAGAGATGTCCTCTCTTATCCTAAAGTGTCTTGAGACAAGAGGTAAAGGATCATCTCCCTACAGTAATAGCAAATGACAGGGATTTTAACCCTTCCCTAATCTTTTTTTTTTTTTATTAAAATATTTTTGTTTTTTTACATCACATTACAATTTATACAGTAATCAGCATGTGTCATACATATACATATTACATAGAATCCCCCCAGATGGTCTATTCAGGTAACCCACTCCCCTCCGTCACCCTCCCATGCAAATGGAGAGCACGGGAGAAAAAAAAACAAAACACCAGCCCCCAAATTCCCCCCACTTTCATTTCCTGTGTATATTTGTGTATACCGTGACTCAGTGCAAGTGACAAACTACACCTCATTATTTCATTGACTGTCACCATTTCTCCAATACTTCAAGCAGTTTCATTAAGCTTCAATAAAATAATATTGTGTATATTTGTGTATACCGTGACTTAGTTCAGATAATTAATTCAGTATCATTATTTCGTTGATTGTGATTATTTCTCCAATACTACAAACAATTCCATTAGCCTTCAATGAGGTAATATTTCTCCACTCTTATCCCTCCCAGGGATACTTCTTTGCAGTGAGACAAAAAAAAAAAAATTCCTGGCCCATAATCCCACTCAAGTGTATATATCGTGACATGCTTCACATAATAAGTCCAATACCTTCATTACCACATGCAAAAACATAATATAACTAATAAATCCAATCTATCCACTTCATAAATGTGTCAGCTTCTTCATCACTACAAGCTTACTTCATTTCTTAATCCATTTAATTGTGTTCTCCCCAACATTTACACTGCCAGTAATACTTCTTTCCTCCTCTTCCCTCCCCCCTCCCCTCATAGAGATAGAGGGAGAGGGGGGAAAGGAGAAAATGAGGAGGAGAGAGAGAGGGACAAAAAAAAAAAGAACCCCTGGGCCCCTTATGTCGGAGGGCGGGTTTTGAGTGTTACCTATTCCCAGATCCCTCTGTATATTGTGTAACTTACATCGATACATCCCACTGAAAAAAAAAAAAAAAAACGTAAACCTCCTGTTCTCCATTGCCCCGACCCCATAGATACTCCTCCGTACACGTGAAGAGCGACCACGGTTGCCAGCAATTCCGTGTCCGCTCCTCTCTACCTGAGTATGCAGCCATCAGGGTTTCCATTCGTTGAATTTCATTGATCTTAGAAAACCATGTCTTTAGTACTGGGGGACTATTCTGTCTCCACATAGCTGGAATGCATGCTTTTGCCGCATTGAGTAAATGAATCAATAAAGAATTTCTATATTTCCTAATTGACATCTTTGTGGCATGTAACAGACACAGTGCCGGATCCTCTCCCACCTCGACCGTAGTGAGATTCTTAATCACCCTCGCTACATCTATCCAAAAGCCCCTCACCAAGGGACATGTCCAGAAGATGTGCATCATTGATCCACCCTCTGCTCCACATCTCCAACACCTATCAGGGTTTTTCCTGTCCATCCTATGTAGGATCGCTGGGACTTTGAAAGAATTTTGTAGCTAATTTACTGGTATTTATTTGCTAATGAAGCTTTGTGAGCCATCGCTAATATTTTTTTCACCTGTTTTGGATTAAAGTGAATTTCAAACTCTCGTTCCCATTTTTGAATATATGACAATGATTGCTCCTTCTGTGTTTTTGTCAATAAAGAATAAAAATATGACAGTGCATGCGGAATAGATTTACCTCCTTTACAGAGTGTTTCAAATGGTGTCAAAGGCTGCGGGATATATCCCTGTTTTTGTAAATTGAAGAGATAATGTCTAATCTGATAAGCACTAAAAAAGTCCGGGGACTCCCCCGACCCTGCCATAATCTCCGTCAGAGTGGGTGGATTCTTTTGGCACCATATGTCTACTAAGCGTACTTTTCCACTCTGAACTAGGTTTCCTATTTTGCCATTTTTACACCCTGGGGGGAAATTTGCATTGCCCACCAAAGGCAGCATAGGGGAAATTGAGGGTGCAACCTCCGTCATTTTTTGTATTTTCCTACATTCCTTAATTGTAGCTCCAATCGTAGGGTGAAAGTGTAAAGGATCCGCTGTCGACATCGGTACCCATGCTGCCATGGGCACCGGTCGATCTGCAATATTATTTTCCAATGTCACCCATTGTTTGGTTGCAGAATTGCAATGCCAATCTAAAACCCGCATAAGATGGAGCGCCTTATGATATTGCTTTAGGTCCAGTAAACCAACCCCCCCCCCCCCCCTTTGTTTTTAGGCAGGGATAAAATGCTCATTCCTATCCGTGGGGATTTTTTTGGCCCAAACAACGGATCTAGCTAATGCTTTTACTTATAAGAAAAAAACTTTCTGGTATCGCTATTGGTAAGGCCTGTAGGATATAAAGCATTTGTGGAAGTACATTCATTTTCCAAGCATTGCACCACCCGAACCATGTCAATGTGAGAGTCTGCCATCTCTTTATATCAGCTCTAAGGGTCTTCAACAAAGGAAGAAAATTTACTCCATACAGGTCTTCCAATTTTGTTGTAATATGTACCCCCAAATATATCCATGAATCTCCTGCCCATTGAAACGAAAATGACGATTGTAAGCCTTTCCAAATATCCTGAGGAATGGATATATTTAAAGCAACAGATTTTGACATATTTATTTTAAAGTAAGAAAATCTTCCATATTCTCTTATTGCCCCCAGAATCAATGACAACACCTTCTTTGGGTTCGTTACAAAGAAGATCAAGTCATCTGCATATGCAGCTACTTTATGTTGAACCCCTGCAACTCGCACACCCGTGATCTCCATATCCTTTCTAAAGCTGCATAATAGAGGCTCCATAGCAAGAATAAAAATCAATGGAGATAGCGGGCAGCCCTGTCGAGTACCGTTTTTAATCTGGAAGAAATTTGACCTCCATCCATTGAAACGCACTGCCGCTGTAGGCCTGGAATATAACGCCATGATACATGTCGTCATCCAAGCTCCTAATCCAATATGTGACAGGGTGGCCTCGATAAACTCCCAGGCAACCCTGTCAAAAGCCTTTTTGGCATCAATGGAGAGGAGCATCATTGGTTTCTGTAGTGTCTGTGCCTGGTATATAAGGTCAATTACTCTAGTCGTGTTGTCCCTCGCTTCTCTGGATGGTACAAACCCTACCTGATCAAAATGTATCAATTGGGGGACATATGTTATAAGTCTATTTGCAATGATCTTAGCAAAGAATTTAAGATCTAGATTCAGTAAGGATATAGGACGGTAATTCCCGAAGGATCTTTGCCCTCCTTATGAATAAGAGTAATATATGCCCGTAGACAATCTATTGGCATAGATCCTCCCCTGCCGTTGTTATTAAAATGAGACAATAGGGGCATCTTCAGAAAGGGCCACAATTGTTTATAATACGGCAAAGTCAGTCCATCAGGACCAGGAGCTTTATGCGGTTTATTTTGATTTAATACAACATTTAGTTCCTCTTCCGAAATTTGTCCCTCTAGTGCCATAGCTTGTTCCTTCTCTAGCGAGGGCATCCCTGATGTTTTTATATAGTCAATGGCCTCCGTAATAGTGGTGTTTATTTGTTGGGTCGAATCATCCCCCACTGCTAATCCATAGAGGGCTTGGTAAAATTTACCAAATTCCTCTGCCATCTCTCCTGTCTCTATAATTTTTTGTCCCTTTTTTGATTGGATGTGTGAAATCACTGTCCTTTTCTGGGGGCCTTGTAATGCCCTAGCTAACATGGCCCCGGGTTTGTTCGAGAATACATAGTAATGTCTCCTCAGAGAGATTAGATTCCTTACTGATCTTTGAACAGATTGTTAAGCTCTTCTCTTGCTCTTGTAAGGGGAAAAAGCTGTTCTGTTGCTAATGTTTTTTTATGTGTTGCACTTAATTTTTCAATCCGTGACATCAATTCCACTACTCTCTCTTGTTCTCGTTTACGTTGGGCTCCTAACTTCATTAATATCCCTCTAATAATGCATTTATGTGCTTCCCACACCACTGATGGGGAGATCTGCTGATCAATATTCTCTCTAAAATAATCTGTCAGCGCTGTTTCTATTTCCGCTCTTATCTCAAGCGACTGTAATAGAGCTTCATTTAGTCTCCATGTGAGAGGTTTAGGTGGCACAGAGTCTAGGTCGACCACAATATGTATAGGCAAATGATCTATTCTGGAAGAAGAGACCCTTCCCAGATCTCCCTGGGTGATCAAAAATCGATCTATTCTTGAACATGTGTTGTGAGTTGCGGAGTAGTACGTGTAATCTTTCTCACCTGCATCCATGATCCTCCAAGGATCAATTAAGTCGAGGAGGGAGAGTTCTTTCCTGAGTCCATTCAATCGTGCATACGAGAGATGAGATGATCCACGTGACGTGTCTAACAAAGGCTCTGGGACGAAGTTGAAATCTCCTCCATCTGATAATAAACGCATGCGTTTTTCTGGGGTAGACAGCCCCCTCACGTTCAGTGAGGTCAGCTTAAGACCCGATCTATTATTCCTAGTTGTCATATTTGCTTCTTACACTTCTCTAGGAAGAAGAGTACCCACTTGCCAGGGCAGGAACGCAGGAGAGAGAAGACAAAAAAAAAAAAAAATAATTGTTCAAATACCAGGGGGATGTATCAATGCACTGATCCTCCCTAACTCCTATTCCTTACCCCTAAATGGTCAATCCTTGACCTTGCGCAACTAGGCGCTATCTAATTCAGGGGCGTGGGGGTGGGTCGCTCCATGCGACAAGCACTTTAATATTTAGTATCAATGGATAACAAAAAGCAAAGAAAAAAGAAAAAACATTTCTTAACTTAATCCGCGAAAGCGGATCCGTGACCCCAGATAGTCTGCCCTATCATTATCTTAAAGGAGGGGCGGGCGACACGAGTGACCAACCTAACTCCAAAGGGAGATTAACAACTCTATACAATATATTTGCCTCAAAAGGCACAGTGATAATGTGTCTCCTATTTATAATTATTATTTTTAATTCATTTCTTCCCCTTTGACTCAGATTAAACATCAGTTTCCTTATGTCTCCTCGTGTCTCCCCCCCTCTTCTCATTACATCTATTTTACTTCCCCATTATATTGTCCCCTTCTCCATTCTTCCCCTCTGTCTTATCTCAACCATATTACCAACAAGGATAAGCTTTAGCCCTTAATGCACTATTATGGCCCCTCTTGGGACATGCACTATCTCTTTATATAGGTATCTTAACCCACTATTTCCCCAGTGTTTGCCCCCTTAGTGTCGGGGAGTCCAGGGAATTTTTATACCCCTGTACTCCCAGCCAGTCCGGGACCTCCACAGGTGGAACCTTCAGAAAGGAGAACATTCCTGGTACTTGATCCGGCCAACGTAGGATATATGAAGCATCTTCCCTCACAGCTATCAGATTAAATGGATGACCGCAATGATAAGTGGCTCCAGCCTTCTGTATGGCCTCTATCAGAGGTTTTAGTAAGACCCTCATCTTAAGGGTGTATCGTGATAGGTCTGGGAGTAGCCTTATAGTTGAACCTTCGAAGTCCAGCAGACCTTTGTTCCATGCATTTTTCATTATTTTCTCTTTAACTGAATAGAAATGAACCCTTATCAGCACATCCTGTGGAAAGTCTTTACCCATACTCCGTGGGGCTCGGACCCGATCCACCTGATCCACCTCGATCACCTCTGTCTGTGGACGCTCCAGAAGTTCATTCAATATGACCATCACCTTAGATTTTAACTCTGGGCCTCAGATTGTATCCGGTAATCCCCGTAGACGAATGTTATTTCTTCTACTTCGGTTTTCTCCATCATCTTGCTGAAGTTTTAATATAATAAGTTGCTTAGCAAAGGTTTTTTGAATGTCCTCTATGTTAGCTAATCTGGAGCTTAGTGCACTACACCCTGACTCCACCACTTCTATTTTCTTAGTCATATCTTCCATTTGACTTTTTAAAGAGTTAATTTCTTGTGTAAGAGCACTTACTATTGTAGTTGCCATTGTTGAAATATCTTGTTTTGTAGGCATTGTGGCGATTAGTTCCTGCCATTCCATATTTTGTGGCTGCTGTATTTGAGCCCTGTAGAATATAGGGGGCTACAAATAGCATATTACTTTTCTCTGGCAATTGTTGTTGCTGGCTTTCTTGGGGTATTTCCTGGGGTTCCTGATGACTATTGCCGTTTTTCCCGTTTTTTTTGGATGCGGTTGTGTGTGTGGTCCCTGAGCGTGTCGGCACCATCTTGGAATGGACCACAGTGTTTTTCGGGGACTCCGGACAAAGTAATGTGAAATATCCGTGTGTCTCGTTCCCGTCTTTGGTGTCATCGCTTTCACGCTGCTGCTCATGAGCCAGGGGGAGGATGCTGCATCCACCAGCCCGCCCGGGGTAACTCTCCTACTCCTTGGCCCGACTCCGCTGATGCTTCCTCACAGAGCCACTCCAGGTAAGCGTACCCAGTTTCAGCCCCTCAACAAGAGGCTTTTTGCCGCTTCCACGCCGCCGCTTGTTGGCCAGTGAGGGGCCGCTGCGTCCATCCGCCTGAGTGGGATAACTCTCCTCCTCCTGGGCCCCGACTCTGCCAGCGCTCCCCAACCAGCCCACTCCAGGTAAGAGCTCCCAATCTCGGGTCCTCAGCACGGGGTTTTTGCTTACCCTCCGCCGACCCTGCATCAGCCGCCTCGGCCACGCACTGGGGGAACGTTAGCTGCTCTGGGCGGGAGCTCTTCTATGGATCACGGAGATCCGCTGTGTGCTGCCTCACGGCGCCATTACCTCACCACGCCCCCTACAGGGAGGATCGGGTGGATGATGTAGACCTGTTAGTTTCTCGGCTCAACGAGAAGATATAGAGGTTTGTAGCCAGGTTGGCTGATCAATGCGTTTCCTCGCGCTGGAACTTCTGTCAGGGCTTCTGTGCTAAATAGAGGTGGAAGGGATTCTGGTCATTCTGGTGGGCCCAGATTGGCCTCGCTGGTCTTGGTATGCAGATCTGGTGAGGTTGGTCGCTGATGCTCCTTGGAGACTTCCTCTCAGGGAGGATCTGTTGTCTGAAGGGCCAATCTTCCATCCTGCTTTACAGTCGCTGGCTTTAACGGCGTGACTGTTAAAGCCAGGTAGTGAAGGATAGGGATCTTTCTGACTCAGTGATTCATACGCTGTTGAAGGCTAGAAAACCTAACTCCAGGAATATTTATCATCGCACGTGGAAATCGTACATCTCATGGTGTGAATCGATTAAGGTGCATCCATGCTCCTTTTCAGTGGCTAGGATATTGGCTTTACTCCAAAGAGGAGTTGAGCAGCGGTTGGTCTTGGGTACTATTAAATGCCAGGTGTGGGCTTTGGCTGTGTTTTTTCAATGGCCTTTAGCTATGCATTCTTTGATTCACACTTTTATCCAGGGAGTTTGTCATGTTGCTCTTCCGAAACGGTCCCAGTTACCTCCGTGGGATCTTAACTTGGTACTGTCTGTTCTTCAAAAACCTCCCTTTGAAAACTTAGGGAGATTCCTCGGCTTACACTGTCACAGAAGGTAGCCTTTTTGGTTGCTATTACCTCTGCCTGCAGAGTGTCTGAATTGGGGGCGCTGTCCTGCCCCTCCTTCTCTGGTGGTCCACAGAGATTAAGTGGTACTTTGACCTAATCATTAGTTTCTTCCTAAGGTGGTTTCTGATTTCCATTGAATGAAGACATTGTGCTGCCTTCACTCTGTCCTAAGCCCAAGCATCCCAAGGAAAATGCCTTGTATTCTTTGGCTGTGGTTTGGACAATTAGGGTTTGCTTGTCACCTTTGTCCTCATGGAAGGATCTTGGAAGGGATTGGCTGTGTCTGCTGCAACCATATTCAGATCGTGCAGACGGTGGTACAGGCATATTCACTTAAGGGTCAGGTTCCACCTTTCCCTGTGAAGGCGCATTCCGCTAGGGTGCTGAGTGCCTCTTGGGCCTTTCGCCATCAGCGTCAGTAATGCAAGTTTGCAAAGCAGCAACTTGGTCGTCTGTGCACACATTCACTAAATTCTACAAAGCAGATGTTTTGGCATCCTCGGATGCTTCTTTTGCCCGCAAGGTTTTGCAGGCTGCTGTTTTAAAAGCGCATTTATTACTTTTTGAGGGTGTATGTTGTTTCTAGATGAGCTCCAGTTGTTCCTGGTTGAGCTCCATGTTACCTGGGGTTGGCTAAGTTTAGCCTTTGGGGAATTGCTTTCTTTTTCTGCATTGTTTAACCACCCCTCATGCAAATACTGCTTTGCGACGTCCCAATGGTTAAGAAGAATATGGAGCTGCGTCTGTCAATGAACGATAGAGAACATTGGATTTTTTACTTACCATAAAATCCTTTTCTCTTAAGTTCATTGATAGACGCAGCATCTGCCCCTCTTTTTCTAAGTGGGTTGGGGTTTTTTACTTCTGACACTGCTTGCAACAAAACTGAATCCTATAGCAGAGTGAGTGGGTGTATGCCTTCAGGGACTGCCCCATAGGCGTGGTAAAGTTTTTTTTTTTCCTGCCTACCATCCTACTCCTGTATGGGGCAGCATAACCCAATGGTTAAGAAGAATATGGAGCTGTGGCTGTAAGTGAACTTTAGAGAAAAGGATTTTTTGTTAAGTCAAATATCCAGTTTTTTCCCACTGTAGGATGAATATGCCAACATCACAGTGTGCTATAGAAGTCCTTTGACGCAATGGTGTCCCTTCACCATTAGATGTGTAAGTCAAGGAGTTAGGAGACTAATTTTTGGAGAAACATGGACTTTAAAGGCACTGGGTATATTAAAACCTAACCATTGGCGGTTTATGCCCATCCAGGGAAGGTGGAGACGCGCTTTGAGGCATGTAACCTGGACTACCTCTGCAGGCATTAGTACCTATTTCAGGTGCCTGCACTTTGCAAGACTGTGAGATTTACCCCATGTGATTTATCCTCCTACCATGGGATAATTATACCGGCTGGACCAATTTGAGTCCCACCACATCTACAGGCGGTCCGTCTGTACAGATATAATCTATGCCTCTATTACGTTTTTCAAGTCTCTCCAGGTTGTTGACTCCACCTTCCCTGTTATCACATCATGGCGGTGTGCCTTATATCATATTGATGTACTGACAGTACACAGAGCATTGAATTACTAGCTCCAGAAGAAGCTTCCCAAGCGAAACATGTGTAGCAATCTGGCTCTATGAACTCTGTATGCAACTGTAACCACATCAGCTGATCTTGATGGACGGCATGTTTACACACCTTTCACCTTCTGACAGATCACCTTGATGTGAAGTATCCAAAAATAACCGCAGTTTCCACTGTTTGTTTCCATATTTCTAGTATTGTGTATGTAGACTACATATATCAATGCCTCTTTTGAGGCGAGGTACTTATGGTTTTCTTTTTTATGTTTGTGCATTTTAAGATGTAAACCAAATCAACTGTTATGTTTTAATATACCCAGTGCCTTTAAAGTCCATGTTTCTGTTTTAATATACCCAGTGCCTTTAAAGTCCATGTTTCTGCAACAATTAGTCTCCTAGCCCCTTTAGGATGTGGCACTTATTTACGAATATATGCGCTCAGTATACTGCTATCTGGTAGCGCATACAACTTTAGGATAAGTCAATGAGTTGCTGTGTCTTCATTTTAAACCACTGTGACATCTCTGTGCTTCTCTGCCTCTCTCCTTATTACTGCTTTAATTACAGAATGTGGTTATTTCAGTCTGGTGGTCCTTCTATTTCCACTCACCTCTGGGGGTCCTCTAATTATCCTCCCCGACTAACAGATCTCTATGGCAAGTGTGGTCTATTGTAATCCTGGGTATCCGCTCTGTGTCCTCCGTGGTTATATAGATATGTGAAAGAGACTTCCCATAGTGTATTACCATTTTTAAAAGTTTTTTCTCTAGCGCTCATTGACAGACGTAGTCCTCGGTGATACAGCACCTTCGGGTTATGTTGCCTCCACAGGAGCAGGACTAGACAGGAAATTAAAAAGCTCTGGCCACACCCTAGGGGCAGTCCCAGAGGGTATATCCTCTCTCTTTCTGCCTCAGCAAATCAGTTATTTTCTGTCTAGTTAGGAGTAAGGACCTAGATACCTTGCTGGGATCTTAGGTCCTGGCAAGATTTTTTTTTTTAGACAGCTTTTTTTCTCCAGTGTTCCTGTGAGATCTTCAAGCAAGAAAGCTGAACTGGGCGACGGGCTGGATGTTGAGATCCGGTGGTCACCCCAGTTCAGCCTACGAGCGCGTGCAGGCCATAGCTCCGCGCTGGGTCGGCCGCGACAAAGTCCCATTAAAGGACTGACCCCGCGAGTTAAACGTCTCGCTGAAACGCCAAAGACCATGAGTCACGGCGTCCGTATTGGTCGACAGCCCTCCCGCCCCGGTGGAGAGGGGTACTGTCAGGAGTTGGTGCCCGCCTGGTTCCGGTATGGTGAGTAGTATGTTCCCCCTTTTCCCCTGACGGGTCTTGTGGTGAACGCGGGCCCCTCTCTGTATGGTAAGATAGAGTCCCTCTCTATCCTATAAATGACACAGATCCTCCTACTTTGAGTGTGATTTTATGTGCAAAAAGCCAGGAGGCTTGGTTTGGGAGCTAACAATCTAATTGTATACATGTTTGTAACGGAACAGGGCACCCCGGACCGGGTGCCTCCGTTGAAAGATGCTCCTAGTGCTTTCCGAGGACTCCAAGCACTCCACCAGACACTGTAACCACTTCAGATCCCCCGAACCGCCGCAGCTTGGTTAGGGTCTCGCAATCTCCTACCCACCCTGGACCTACGACAAGGCTCCAGGTTCCTGTGGGTGAACCTCTCTTTCCCCAGAGAGTGCAGCAGAACAAGCTCTACACAAGCTCTTAAAAGAGCTCAATGATTATCCAAGGGAGTATGGAGGACCATAGCAATCCCTTGCAGCATATCCCCCAATAAGAGACAGAACTCTAGATTGAGGTTGAATGAACTCAGCACAACTTTAATTGAACAAGACTTGTATACAGTTTTCACCCACAAAGTTACCACCCAGATGGACCTTGTTGAAGACTGAACATAATATTCACCATCCAATAGGAACAGAGTTTTACACTCTCATACAGTCTACAAAATATACAATGTGAGACAATCCCCCCTCCCCCTTAGCATCTAATCAACATTCCTATAAGTTTCTCTTAAAGCAGACAGACAGGTGGGCTCATTAGCACAGTTTACAATAGGTGAAGGGAAAAGGTGTCTCAGACCCTATTTTAGACAAAAGCACTTCAATGATTAGCAGCCATGCTGTCTCTACCAGTTCCTGGATGCCCATATAAGGAGTGGACTTCCTGTACCTTACAGTTTACAGGAATAAAGGTTTAGCTTCTAGGCTAGAGGCAAGGCTCCATTAGCCCCATGACTTATCCGTCTTTAAATTCCAGTGACGGTGAGTCCCGTCACACATCTTCCCCCCCAAAGGTAGACTAATCCAGGCACTAGACCTCCAATCGGTCTGTGCCTGAGTTAGTCAGGTAACCAGTCCCAAAGAGTCCATCCATCATGGCAGCTTCCTTGACAAAGTTCCACATAGTTTGTAAGTTTGTCCTGGCAAGGCGCATGGAGCTCTCATAGCCGATCAGTCTGTGAAAGTCTGTGTTGGGCCGGCCAGACTGGGCTTCTTGGGCACCCTGTGTCCCTCTCAGACACAGGGTGATTTAGACATAAGAGGAGCCTAGTAGGCTGAGAGAAGAACTTTCCAACCTCTCTAAGGTAGGCTGTGTTCCACAGGCCCTCCCAATGTCTGCACCCACCCAGTACCCCAAACAAATTGTCGGGAAAACAGTGTTACTCACCCAGCCAACCTCTGCCTCTCTCGCAGAACATACCCGCTGCTGGGGATAAGTGTGGACTGGCCCTTCTCCTGGAAGTCCTTTCAGGCGCTGGAGAGAAGACAGGGTGGTGGGGCTCACTTCGTCAGGCTGTTGGGGATCTGGGCCGACTGTCCAGCATCCCCAGGGTGTACAGATGAAGACTGTAGCTTTTGCAGGTGCTGGGCAGAGGTTGGTAGCACTCTGCCCTGTTGCCAGCTCTTCTGCTGGGTTGGGGTTTGCGAATACTACCCCCATAAACTGGTTGGGGGTCTGCTGTAGAGAGGAGGGATCGTCTACCTCCTCCTCCTGGTATTCCTGCGGGACAGGTTGGGGATCTGGACCAGCCATCCAGCATCCCTGTAGGTCTGGTGCAGAGACCGCGGTCCCATCTGTACCATTGGGGTCAGGGCTGTTGTCTCCCTGTGGTTGGGGAGAAGGATTAGTGGTCTCCTCTCCCTGGAAGGTACACTGCTGCTGGGAAGGAAGGATGACACCTTCGGCTCCCTGTAACTCCTGCTGTAGCTGGGGATCTGGGCCGGCTGCCCAGCCTCCCTGTAGGGCCGGTAGAGAGACCTCGGTCCCATCTCCACCTGCCATCGGTGGGTCTTCACAGTACCACCAGTCTGTACTGTCTCTCCAACTCAAGGGTTGTGGGTCTGGATCTGCCACCCAGGACTCCGGCTCTGCTTGCAGGGTAGATTGGGGTGGAATGGAGCAGAGCAGGCGTTGGTAGTCCTGCTCCAGTTCCCACTCCATTGTGACCAGATGAATCAGGTCTAACACCAGGTCATCTACTCTGGGGAAATCCAGTAGGGCTTCCCTGGTGTCCTGGATTTCCCAGCGCCGAAACTCTGCTGGACATCCAAAGTCCCTCTCTTCAAAGGCCTCCCACAGCAAGCCCGGGCCACTATAGTCCTCACCTTCCGGCATATTGTTGTCAGCCATCCAGTGGTCGTGCCGGGTAGCGTACCACTTTAGTGCCCGGTAAGCTTCATCCAGCCACAACTCCTTCCAAATCAGGTTCCACAGCTCCGTCACCCACTCATCCAGGGGTTGCTCTCCTAGGAAAGGTAACCGCAGGGCAACGTATACCTGGAACCGCTGTTCTTCGCTGGGAAGGTTCTCTCTCCGCCTCCACTGCGCATCGTCTAAGGCCTCATACCACATTTCCTTTCGAGTGAAATCTCTCCAGTCCAGTATGGCTTCCTCTGATACAGGCCCATCCTGTTGGACCAAGTGTTGCTGCAACCTCCAGACAAACTCCTCCTCATATGGGGACGCTGCACGGGTGTTATCTCGCTCCATAACGTTACCGGTGTCTCCGAGCTGCTTCTCCTCACACTAGGACGCCACCCCACCGCTTGCCACCAATGTAACGGAACAGGGCACCCCGGACCGGGTGCCTCCGTTGAAAGATGCTCCTAGTGCTTTCCGAGGACTCCAAGCACTCCACCAGACACTGTAACCACTTCAGATCCCCCGAACCGCCGCAGCTTGGTTAGGGTCTCGCAATCTCCTACCCACCCTGGACCTACGAAAAGGCTCCAGGTTCCTGTGGGTGAACCTCTCTTTCCCCAGAGAGTGCAGCAGAACAAGCTCTACACAAGCTCTTAAAAGAGCTCAATGATTATCCAAGGGAGTATGGAGGACCATAGCAATCCCTTGCAGCATATCCCCCAATAAGAGACAGAACTCTAGATTGAGGTTGAATGAACTCAGCACAACTTTAATTGAACAAGACTTATATACAGTTTTCACCCACAAAGTTACCACCCAGATGGACCTTGTTGAAGACTGAACATAATATTCACCATCCAATAGGAACAGAGTTTTACACTCTCATACAGTCTACAAAATATACAATGTGAGACAATCCCCCCTCCCCCTTAGCATCTAATCAACATTCCTATAAGTTTCTCTTAAAGCAGACAGACAGGTGGGCTCATTAGCACAGTTTACAATAGGTGAAGGGAAAAGGTGTCTCAGACCCTATTTTAGACAAAAGCACTTCAATGATTAGCAGCCATGCTGTCTCTACCAGTTCCTGGATGCCCATATAAGGAGTGGACTTCCTGTACCTTACAGTTTACAGGAATAAAGGTTTAGCTTCTAGGCTAGAGGCAAGGCTCCATTAGCCCCATGACTTATCCGTCTTTAAATTCCAGTGACGGTGAGTCCCGTCACAATGTTAAAAAGATTGTAATCAGTGGCATTCTGGAAATCTTACGGTGATAAGAATAAGCTACCTACCAGTCAGAAGCCACGGACATGTAGACTGCCTTCCTAATCAGATCTCCAGCTATTAGCAGGCCTCCTGAATGGCCATGCGGTCCGCCAGGGCCGGTACCGCCAACCACGCCAAATCCCCATGCAGAGATTGTGTTGTGTGCCCTGCAGCACACCGCTATTCAGTACAGGCCGCCGCCATTTTTTTTGCTGGATCGCACGAGCCGCCATTTTGGCGTAGCCTCGTGTCTCCAGCATGGGGGCGGCCATGTTTGAGGTGATCCAAACACCTCGTGGAGCTAGGGGAGGCGCCGGAAGGCGTGCAGAGGGGCGGAGCCGCCTCCTTTCTTCCTGGGCAGCCAGCCAAAAGACTTCCTGTTTGTCAAGACAGCGCTGTAACCTGTTGCAGTTAAACTCTGAGCATCAAGTGGTGAGCCTGGGGGTCTATCTCTCTCTCTCTCGATCGATAGGGATCCCTAGCAGGTAACACTAAGGGGCTTTTTGTGGCGCTGGGGGTCTGGAAAAAAAAAAAAAAAAGTTTTTTATTTTTGAATTATATTATCCAGGAAGTGACTGGAATTATCATGGACCCTGCCACACATATTCCCCCACCTGTTTCCCTCGAGGGGGCCACGGGACCCGCCGGTGCACAGAGTGTAGAGTCATTTACAGCAATCTTGGAGTCTATGGTGGCTCGGGTGGAGGCGGCCTGTCAGGGACGGGGGTCAAGGAAGCGACCCCCGCCTACCCCTATACTATCTGACACCTCTGACTCAGATTCAGAGATGGTCACTGCAGTTGCAGGTCCTTCTGCAAGGGCTGTTACCTCAGGTAAAGCTCCCTCAGACAGTGAGGAGGACGTTTCTTCTCCCGCTATAATTCAGGAAGAAGCATTGGTGGACGCACTAGTTGTGGCAGTGCAGGAAACCTTAAAACTTGAGGTTTTACCGGCAGAGGCAACTGAAACAGAGATTCCTTTTGGTACTAATAAGCCCATCAAAACGGTGAAGGTTTTTCCTGTACCCAAGTGTTTCGGTAATCAGATTAAAGGAGAATGGGAGCATTCTAAACGTACCTTTACTATTTCCAAGCGTATGGCTAGACGCTATCCGTTTGAGGAATCCATCATTAAGAAATGGACGGTACCACCAGTGGTGGATCCACCTATTTCCAGGCTGAATAAAGCCACGGTTATCCCAGTGGAGGACACTTCGTCCTTTAAGGATCCGGTGGATCGAAAGATGGAAGCAGAGTCCCGCACCATCTTCTCTCTGATAGGGTCAGCATTTAGACCAGTAATTGTTATTGGTCTAGTTTCCCAGACACTTACGGAATGGGCGAGAATGGTACGCCAAGACCTTAGGGGAAAAGATATTCCCCAGGAGACATCTGATTTGATGGAACAGATTATACAAGGGCTACAGTTTATCTGTGACGCAGCCTTGGACACTACTCCCTTATTAGGGCATGCATCTATGTCAGCGGTCATCCTCAGACGTGTGCTGTGGTTAAAATGCTGGTCAGCTGACCTAGGTTCCAAAAAGACCTTAACGAATCTCCCCTTTCAGGGGAATCGTCTATTTGGGGCCAACCTAGATGAAATCATTAAGGATGCCACTGGGGGCAAGAGCACTTTTTTGCCACAGGCTGCTAAAGCTAAGGGACCTCGCAACAAGCGAGGACCTTTCTTTACCGCCCATAAAGGGCGCCCGGCTGGTACAAGCGGGAAAGGCAAGACTCCTCCAGGAGGGTTCAAGAAGGGCTGGTCGGACAAGCAGAGGACCAACCCAGCCAAACCCGAAGCAATGGAGTACACAGCCTGAAGGTGCGCCCCCACCCGGTTTCAGGGTGGGGGGACGTTTTCACCGGTATTCAGGACATTAGATCGAGCATCAACCACTACTACCGGTGCGATTCTTCCCTTCCAACATTTAAGTACTACAGGAAGCGGTAGTTACCGTTCCCTGAATAGATCTTTTTCTTTACCTTTTCCTAAGATTAGTCCCTATACCTCACAGGAATCGGATCTGGTTGACCAGATAGGCCAAGAAGCCTCTAGTCGGGTGACTTCGGTCCCTGAGGTTCAACCAGAAAAGATCACCCTTCCTGATAACTATCAGGTATCTGATAAATGTGTGGGAACAGAAAACGACCAGACTTTCTCGGATGGTCGGGGCCAGATACCTCTAGGGACGCCTGGTTCAAATTCTATCAGCGCCAGTGGTCCTAGAAATTCTAGGCTGGCCTCCTCAAGCCGGCCTGGCCGACTTGGACATGCTAGTCGCAGACGTTCCGTGGGAACTTCGTCTCAGGGAGTGTCTGTGGTCTCAAGGACCAATTTACCATCATGCTTTACAGTCGCTGGTTTTAATGGCCTGGCCATTGAGACCCAAGTACTGAAGGACAGAGGTTTGTCTACTTCAGTCATTCCTACCCTTATTAAAGCAAGGAAAGCGACTTCCAGCAAGGTCTATTATCACACATGGAAGACTTATATTGCGTGGTGCGAATCTTTAGGATTTCCTCCACGTACCTATTCGGTGACTCGAATATTGGCCTTTTTGCAACAAGGGGTTGAGCAGAAGCTAGCCTTGAGCACCATCAAGGGTCAAGTTTCAGCATTAGCAATCTTCTTTCAGAAACCTTTAGCTACCAAGTCTTTGGTGCGGAATTTCATCCAGGGGGTGCGGCACCTGGCTCCACCAGTCCGCGCGCCCTTACCGCCCTGGGATCTTAATTTGGTTTTGTCGGTTCTACAGAAACCTCCCTTTGAAAACATCAGGGAGATTCCCTTGCTTACTTTATCCCAGAAGGTGGCCTTCTTGGTGGCTATTACTTCTGCTCGCAGGGTGTCAGAACTGGCTGCATTATCATGCCAGTCCCCATACCTAGTGATTCATAGGGATAAGGTAGTACTTCATCCTAAGCCATCTTTTCTTCCTAAGGTGGTTTCAGATTTTCATCTGAATGAAGATATTGTACTACCTTCCTTGTGTCCTCAGCCCAAGCATCATCGGGAACGTGCGTTGCATTCCTTAGATGTGGTTCGGGCAATCAGGGTATACCTGAAAGCTACGGAATCATTCCGTAAGACGGATTCACTTTTTGTGATCACGGATGGCCCCAGAAAGGGTTTGCCTGCATCTGCCGCGACCATTGCCAAATGGATTAGACTAACGGTGGTACAGGCTTATTCTATTAAGGGTCAGAGTCCTCCGTTCCCTGTTAGGGCGCTCTCCACTCGAGCGCTCAGTACTTCCTGGGCCTTTCGCCATCAGGCGTCAGTGGTCCAGGTATGTAAGGCGGCCACCTGGTCGTCGGTACATACCTTTACAAAATTCTATAAAATTGATGTGACGGCATCGGCGGATGCCTCATTTGGCCGCAAGGTTTTGCAGGCCGCAATTTGAGGAGACCGGTGGTCTACCTCGAGGGTTTTTTCTGTTTGAAAAAATTTTGTCTCTTTTTTGTTGAGTCTCATCATAAGGATGAGCATTGTAAACTTCTGGTTGGCACCGGTTGGGCCTTCTAGATTGGGATTTGATTTTCATTTTCCCACCCCTCATTTGTGATACTGCTCTGGGACGTCCCGAAGGTGCTGTATCACCGAGGACTACGTCTGTCAATGAGCGCTAGAGAAAAATGGATTTTTGTAAAATCTTACCGTAAAATCCTTTTCTCTTAGCTCATTGACAGACGTAGTCCCCGCCCCTCTGTTTTTTGAGTTGGGTTGGGTTAAAATCTCTAAAGACTGCTTTTTCACATAACTGATTTGCTGAGGCAGAGAGAGAGAGGATATACCCTCTGGGACTGCCCCTAGGGTGTGGCCAGAGCTTTTTAATTTCCTGTCTAGTCCTGCTCCTGTGGAGGCAACATAACCCGAAGGTGCTGTATCACCGAGGACTACGTCTGTCAATGAGCTAAGAGAAAAGGATTTTACGGTAAGATTTTACAAAAATCCATTTATTAAGGTTAAAAACAGCTCTTACTCACATTTGGAATAATCAAAATTACATTTAATCTATGAGTACCGAATGCATACATGTGCTGACACCACTTCTGGTATGCCTCCTCTCATGCCCTATGTGTTGCGTCACGGACACGTGACTTCTTCAGGTAATGAAGATAGATATAGGTACAGTATCTCACAAAAGTGAGTACATCCCTCCACATTTTTGCAAATATTTTATTATATTTTTTCATGTGACAACACTGAAGAAATTACACGTGGCTACAATCTAAAGTAGTGTACACCGTGCATAACAATGTAAATAGTCACAATCAGACTATTGCAAAATACAATAAAACACTATATTACGTGTGTATTAGTGTGCAACGTGACAGGGGGGAAGGGGTTAACTGGGAGTGATCAGGAGGTATCAGCGGGTTAAATCTTTATTGGGGGTGGCGGGTATCCTAAGGATAAAAGGAACGACCGCAAGCGCTAAACCTGGTCACAAGTCACACTTATACAGGTATATAGGAAAATGCTCTATACTGTATACAGTGTGTGTTGTGACAGGGGGTGTAGGGGGGATCAGGGGGTTAAATCTTTATTGGGGGGGAAGGGTGGCGGGGACCCTAAACCTACTTGGGACAGAAACGAACTCGCTAGCGCTAACTCAAGTCACAATCGCACTAATACAAAATACAGTAAAACACTATATTACGTGTGTATTAGTGTGCAACGTGACAGGGGGGAAGGGGTTAACTGGGAGTGATCAGGAGGTATCAGCGGGTTAAATCTTTATTGGGGGGTGGCGGGTATCCTAAGGATAAAAGGAACGACCGCAAGCGCTAAACCTGGTCACAAGTCACACTTATACAGGTATATAGGAAAATGCTCTATACTGTATACAGTGTGTGTTGTGACAGGGGGTGTAGGGGGGATCAGGGGGTTAAATCTTTATTGGGGGGAAGGGTGGCGGGGACCCTAAACCTCCTTGGGACAGAAACTAACTCGCTAGCGCTAACTCAAGTCACAAACGCATTAATACAAAATACAGTAAAACACTATTTCTCTTACGTCCTCCGACAGTCGCCGCCACTTCATAATCTTCACTAATGGGGGTATTGACCTTTGCTCCGTAGGAGTAGCTAGGCAACAAGATTTGTTAATATAAAAGCTTTTAGCATATCACACCCCTAGGGGGTGGTCCCCTCCGTCAATACCTCCCTGCTTCCTGCATTCTCAACTCAGTTGCTAATGCCTAGCTTAGGAGTAGCTGGCTGATCCTGTGCTGGGGCTCTCAGTCTCAGCCTTCTATCCTCTTTTTGATTTTATTTTGAGTATTTTTCTCTTTCTTTTACTAGCTGTTCTTTTTCTCAGCATTAGTTTAGTTTCTTCGGATGAAGATGATCATGCGGAGCTGGGCCTCGGACTGGCCACCCTGGATCCCAGGGCTCAGGGCCAGGGGTTCCCCAGCCTGCCATCGAGCGTTCAGTCAGGTTTCCCTGGCATATTGAACGACCCATCCCTGTTCGCTGCAGGGATGCTGCCTGTGAGGTGGCTACCTCACCGGACGCCATTTGCGGTTTCGCACTGCAGTTCCACTGCGTCCTGGCTGCGACACTCCCTGTCCTCAGTACAGCGGTTTGGTCGCTGGAGAAGGCTCCCCACGCCATCCGGACTGGTAAGTGCTTTTCTATGTGGGGACCTGTCTGTTTTGGGTGTCAGTCTGTGACTGTGTGACCCTGCATGTCTGTGTATGTGCTGAGCTCCCTGTCAGATTCCTGTGTGGAATAGCTGCCTTTCTGTGGGCTGCGGGGGGGGGGGGCTCTCCCGCTCTGCTATGTGTACTGTGTGGGCAGACTGGGCTTAGACATACTGTGCGGTGGCCGCTATTGCGGTCCGCCATTTTTTTGCGGCAAATTTGTGGTGTCCGGCCCTGTGTGGTAGGGCGCGGTGTTTTGGCGCCAAACGCCGCCATTTTGGCGGCGATCGATCGTACAGCCACATGTCGGCGCCATTTTCTTATTGCCCAGAAATGCCTCAGCCGAGCGGCCATGTTTGTGTAGCCTGCTTTATAGGGCGGTCAGTCATTACAGCACTTCCTTTTGCTCTGGGACAGCGATCGGTGGCAGCAGCCTGTGTGGTCTTTCCAGGTTTTTACCTTTCCTTATCCTGTATTTCCCTGCTCAGTGTTCTTATCCCTGTGGGGGTCGGTACATACTGTAGTGTGCTTTGGGCTACGCTCGCCACGGTCTTAAAGGGGCAGTACTCCTTTTTCCTATTATTGCTGGGGCATGGATTCTCAGGATTGCAAGTTTCCTCCCACCTTGGTGGGGGGCCAAGGGGCTGCTGCATCCCCCGAGGGGGCTGATCTGGCTACTATTGTGGCGAACTTGGCTTCTCAGGTGCAGATGCTAATGGCTGATCGATCCGCAAAACGGCCCAGATTGTCTATTTCCTCTGATTCACAGGGCGATGGGGCTGCTATGGCTGGAGTGCCCTTCTCAGGGTCTCGTTCATCTCTGGACCTTGGGGGGTCTGAGGGTGAGGCTGAGGTAGAAGGGGTTGATAATTCTCCCCCTGGCTCGCCTGAAGAGCTTGCACTCATGGATGAGTTGGTTGCTTCTATCAAAGAAACACTGCTTTTGCAGGATGAACCATGTCCTCCTGCTTTGATGTCCTCTTATGGGACGCAAAGGAAGCGCAAAACCGCGCAGGTTTTTCCCTGCCCTACGGAATTTCAGCGCGCTGTTGATGAGCAATGGCGCAATTTGAAGAAGCCTTTTACTGTGCCAAGTAAGTTCAAGCTGTGTTATCCATTTACACCCACCACTGATGAGCGTTGGTGTGTGCCGCCTCAGGTGGATCACGCGGTGGCGGTGTTGAATAAATCTACTGCAATCCCTGCTGAAGATACCCCGGTTTTCCGGGACCCTACGGACAGGAGATTGGAGTCTCTTGCCCGTCATGCTTATACGGTGGCCAGTTCTATGCTGAAGCCTATTTTTGCTTCCATTTTGGCAGCCCAGGCTATTGCGGATTGGACGCAGGTGCTCAGGCGCACCCTGGTGGCTGACTCTGCTCCGCCGACAACATTGGCTATGGTGGATCAAATTCATCAGGGTGTCCTGTATTTGTGTGATGCGGACTTGGATTTAGTCCCTTTGGCTGCACGCCTCTCAAGTGTGGCGGTATTGAACCGTCGCCTGATATGGTTGAAATGTTGGTCGGTTGACCAATCATCTCGCAAGACTTTAGCTAATTTGCCCTACGCGGGTTCTCGCCTTTTTGGCGAGTCTTTGTATACGCTGATAAAGGGAATTTCCGGGGGTAAGAGCACTCTCTTACCCCAATCTCACAAGAATAAGTTTGTTTGCGGTAAAAAGAATACCTCGTTTAGGCCCTCTCAGGGGTCCTTTCGTGCCTTTAGGTCGCAATACAAGGGCAAGCCCTTCAAGGGCCAAGGCTCCCAGAAGAAGCCGTGGGCAGGTAAGCAGAAGTCCGGCCAGTCCGGGTCCGCTGCCCATGCCAATTCGGCCTGAAGGGGCGCCCTCACCCGGCTCTGGGGTGGGGGGACGTTTGCTCGGTTTTCTTCAACCCTGGCTGGCCCGCATTCGGGACAGGTGGGTTCAGGAAATAGTTTGATCTGGATAAAAGATCGAAATTCTCTCTCGGCCAGTGAGCAGATTTTTTCCCTCAAATCTTCAGCTATCTCCGGAGCGTTTGCAGGATCTGCACCTGGCGGTGCGGGACCTGCGGGCCCAGGGAGTGGTGGTTCCGGTGCCTCATCGGGACAGATTTCGGGGGTTCTACTCCAATCTGTTCACTGTGCCCAGAAAGGAGGGCAAGGTACGTCCGATTCTGGACTTGACGTCCGACTCTGGGTTCGCAAGTTCCTCATGGAATTCCTGCGCTCGGTGGTGGCTGCCCTGGTTTCGGGGGAATTCATGGCCTCCATCGACTTGAAGGATGCATACCTTCACATCCCCATTTTCGAGGGTCACCAGAGGTACCTTCGATTCGCCATTGCGGAGGATCATTACCAATTCGTGGCGTTACCCTTCGGTTTCGCTTCGGCTCCGCGGGTTTTCACCAAGGTGCTTGCGCCGATCCTGGCTTTGAGAGCCCAGGGCATCTCTGTCTTGGGGTATCTAGACGATATCTTGATTCGGTCTGCGACCAGTCAGGGCCTGGTGAACGACCTGTCCGTCACAATGCAGACTCTACAGGAGTTCGGTTGGACGATAAATTTTCCAAAGTCGACGCTGTGTCCGTCGGTTCGTCTTCCCTACCTGGGGATGATCCTGGACTCTGTTCAAGCGAAGGTCTTCCTGCCGGAAGACAAGCTCCGGACACTTCAGGACGAAGTCAGGTCCCTCAGGGACACTCAGTGCTCGTCCATCCGGACATGTATGAGGTGTCTGGGATTGATGGTCTCGGCTTTCGAGGCGATTCCCTTCGCCCAGTTTCACACACGGAATCTTCAGGCGGAGATCCTGGCCAAGTGGGACGGGCGTCCGCAATCTCTGGATCTGCGGATTTCGTTGAGCCGCCTCACCCGAAGGGGTCTTTTGTGGTGGCTCCAGTCCCCGGCGGTGTCGGGGGGCAAGTCCTTTCATCCTTTGTCGTGGACGGTGATCATCACGGATGCCAGCCTGTCAGGCTGGGGTGATGTTCTGGGCGTTCTGTCCGCCCAGGGAACTTGGTCGGGGGAGGAATCCTCCCTTCCGATCAACATTCTGGAATTGCGATCAATAAATCTCTGCCTTCTGCGTTGGACGGACAGGCTTCAGGGCCGTCCGGTTCGGGTGCAGACGGACAATGCCACAGCGGTGGCCTACATCAACCACCAAGGGGGCACCAGGAGTGCCCGAGCGGCTCGGGAAGTAGCCGACATTCTGTCTTGGGCCGAGACGCACGTCCCGGCGATATCTGCAGTTCACATTCCGGGGGTGGAGAACTGGCAGGCGGATTATCTGAGTCGCCAGACCCTGGACCAGGGGGAATGGTCCCTTCACCCGGATGTCTTTCAGATGTTGTGCGCGAAGTGGGGTTCCCCAGATGTGGACCTGTTCGAGTCTCGTCTAAACAACAAGGTGGAAAGGTTCGTGGCAAGGACGCGCGATCCTCGGGCAGACGCCTCAGACGCGTTAGTGGCGCCCCTGGCATCAGTATCGTCTGATGTATGCCTATCCACCGATTCAGCTGCTGTCCAGGCTCCTTCGCAGGTTGGCCTCGGAACTGCACGCGGTGATTCTGGTGGCGCCAGACTGGCCTCGCCGGTCTTGGTACGCGGACCTCGTGAATCTGGCGGTAGACGCTCCGTGGCATCTGCCTCTTCGAGAAGATCTCCTGTCTCAAGGACCGATATTCCATCCTGCTTTACAGTCGCTGGCTTTAACGGCCTGGCTGTTGAAAGCCAGGTCCTGAAGGATAGGGGTCTCTCCCCTGAGGTCATTCCCACTTTGATCAAGGCTAGAAAAGCCTCTTCGGGGAAGATTTACTACCGTACTTGGAAGGCGTATTTTGCCTGGTGTGAGTCCAGGGGGTTTTCCCCTCGCTCATACTCGGTATCGAGAGTGTTGGCTTTCCTTCAAACGGGCGTGGACCAGCGTTTGGCGTTGGCCACGATTTAAGGGTCAGATTTCTGCGCTGGCCGTTCTCTTTCAACGCCCTGTGGCGTCTAATTCTTTGGTTAGCACCTTTGTTCAAGGGGTGCGACACTTGGCCCCTCCTCGGAGGGACCCTTTGCCTCCATGGGACTTGAACCGTGTTGCAGCATGCTCCCTTTGAGAAGATCAGGGAGATCTCGTTGTCTCTGTTGTCCAAGAAGGTTGCCTTTTTGGTGGCGATTACTTCGGCTCGCAGGGTATCGGAGCTGGCGGCCTTGTCCTGCAGCTCTCCCTACTTGGTGATTCACTTGGATAAGGTGGTCTTACGACCTAACCCTTCTTTTCTTCCGAAGAGGATCTCGGAATTTCACCTCAATGAGGACATTGTCTTACCTTCGCTTTGCGCGAAGCCTAAGCATCCAAAGGAGGTGGCTTTGCATCCCTTGGATGTGGTTCGGGCGATCAGAGTTTACCTGTCGTCGACTAAATCCTTTCGCAAGTCGGATTCTCTATTTGTCCTTCCAGAGGGACCTCGGAAGGGCATGGCGGCGTCGGCTGCGACCATCGCCAAATGGATCAGACAGACCATTGTGCAAGCCTATGCTTTGAAGGGGAAGGTTCCTCCTTTCCCTGTGAAGGCGCACTCTACCAGGTCTCTGAGTACGTCTTGGGCCTATCGTCATCAGGCTTCTGTGGCCCAGGTGTGTAAGGTGGCGCCTTGGTCGTCTGTTCACACCTTCTCAAAATTTTACAAGGTGGATGTTCAGGCATCGGCAGATGCTTCCTTTGGCCGTAAAGTTCTTAGTGCGGCAGTGCCTTAGGGTCCCTTGTTTGGGTCCTTGGCTGTTGGGGGTTTTTACCCCTAGGTTACTTGTTCTTCCTGGGTTGTTGCTCCTGTTGAGCACGTTTTTTCCTGTTGCCCAGTTGGTTCTCTTACTTTGGTAAGGTTCTTTTTTCTGATGTGGGTACTGCGTTGCTTTAGGCGCGGCTGCGTTTTTCCCACCCTTCATGTCTACACTGCTCTGGGACGTCCCCATTAGTGAAGATTATGAAGTGGCGGCGACTGTCGGAGGACGTAAGAGAAAACGGAATTTTTGTAAAATCTTACCGTAAAATTCCTTTCTCTGAGCCCTCCGACAGTCATCGCCCCCGCCCCTCTTTTGGGGTTTGTTTATGTACTCTACTGCTATGCTACTGAAACTGAGTTGAGAATGCAGGAAGCAGGGAGGTATTGACTGAGGGGACCGCCCCCTAGGGGTGTGATATGCTAAAAGCTTTTATATTAACAAATCTTGTTGCCTAGCTACTCCTACGGAGCATAGGTCAATACCCCCATTAGTGAAGATTATGAAGTGGCGGCGACTGTCGGAGGACTCAGAGAAAGGAATTTTACGGTAAGATTTTACAAAAATTCCGTTATTACGTGTGTATTAGTGTGCAATGTGATTGGGGGGAGGGGTTAACTGGGGGTGATCAGGGGGGGGTCAGGGGGTTAAATCTTTATTGGGGGGGTGGTGGGTATTTTAAGTGTAAAAGGAAGGGCCGCAAATGCTAAACCTGGTCACAAGTCACGGGTATATAGGATAATGCTATATACCGTATACAGTGTGTGTTGTGACAGGGGGTGTAGGGGTTAACTGGGGGGCGATCGGGGGTGAAGTGTGCCTATCTAAGTGTGTATGTATGTACTTGGTGCAGTACTCACAGTTAGATGTGCTCTCTCCTCTCGATGAATCCAAAAAGGATCATGGGAGGAGAGAGCGGGTTTTTTCTGAGTCTATGTTTGCATTACACAGGCTCAGCATAGAATCTTATTGGGCAGGACCGATCAACAGGTCCAGGCCAAAAATCATTGGCCTGGACCTGATGACTGATCGGTTCTGAACCCAATCAGGTCATCAGCGGGACCGCGCCCCAGACAGGCGGAAGCGAGCGACGTAGTACTACGTCGCTTTGGCTGCACGGGGCTGACTGCCGCAGTAAATATACTGTTGGCGGTCGGCAAGTGGTTAATTGATGAAGAAATATCGGAGTATCTCACACCTGGACATTAAACTGCTTTTGATTCAATTGTCCAATTACCTTTGTTCCCTTGAAAAAGGGGGGATGGCTATTCTTAAAAGCTTTAATTCCTAAACTCTTTCTCCAATTTGGATGTTCTTACCCTAAAGCTAAACCTGAGAATGTTTACTTTCAGCCCATATCCCTTATAAAGCTATAGCTTGAATATGTTTTTGTAAATACCTGAAAAAAACTAAAATTGTGCCTGTGACCAAATATACAGTGGGTATGAAAAGTATTCAGACCCCCTTAAATTTTTCACTCTTTGTTATATTGCAGCCATTTGCTAAAATCATTTAGGTTCATTCTTCTTCCTCATGAATGTACACACAGCACCCCATACTGACAGAAAAACACAGAATTGTTGACATTGTTGCAGATTTATTAAAAAAGAAAAACTGAAATATCACATGGTCCTAAGTATTCAGACCCTTTGCTGTGACACTCATAAATTTAACTCAGGTGCTTTCCATTTCTTCTGATCATCCTTGAGATGGTTCTACACCTTCATTTGAGTCCAGCTGTGTTTGATTATACTGATTGGACTTGATTAGGAAAGCCACACACCTGTCTATATAAGACCTTCCAGATCACAATGCATGTCAGAGCAAATGAGAATCATGAGGTCAAAGGAACTGCCTGAAGAGCTCAGAGACAGAATTGTGGCAAGGCACAGATCTGGCCAAGGTTACAAAAAGATTTCTGCTGCACTTAAGGTTCCTAAGAGCACAGTGGCCTCCATAATCCTCAAATGGAAGACGTTTGGGACGACCAGAACCCTTCCTAGAGCTGGCCGTCCGGCCAAACTGGCAATCGGGGGAGAAGAGCCTTGGTGAGAGAGGTAAATAAGAACCCAAAGATCACTGTGGCTGAGCTCCAGAGATGCAGTCAGGAGATGGGAGAAAGTTGTAGAAAGTCAACCATCACTGCAGCCCTCCACCAGTCGGGGCTTTATGGCAGAGTGGCCCGACGGAAGCCTCTGTAAGACACATGAAAGCCCGCATGGAGTTTGCTAAAAAAAACACCTGAAGGACTCCACGATGGTGAGAAATAAGATTCTCTGGTCTGATGAGACCAAAATAGAACTTTTTGGCCTTAATTCTAAGCGGTATGTGTGGAGAAAACCAGGCACTGCTCATCACCTGTCCAATACAGTCCCAACAGTGAAGCATGGTGGTGGCAGCATCATGCTGTGGGGGTGTTTTTCAGCTGCAGGGACAGGACGACTGGTTGCAATCGAGGGAAAGATGAATGCGGCCAAGTACAGGGATATCCTGGACAAAAACCTTCTCCAGAGTGCTCTGGACCTCAGACTGGGCCGAAGGTTTACCTTCCAACAAGACAATGACCCTAAGCACACAGCTAAAATAACGAAGGAGTGGCTTCACAACAACTCCGTGACTGTTCTTGAATGGCCCAGCCAGAGCCCTGACTTAAACCCAATTGAGCATCTCTGGAGAGACCTAAAAATGGCTGTCCACCAACGTTTACCATCCAACCTGACAGAACTGGAGAGGATCTGCAAGGAGGAATGGCAGAGGACCCCCAAATCCAGATGTGAAAGACTTGTTGCATCTTTCCCCAAAAGACTCCTGGCTGTATTAGATCAAAGGGGGGCTTCTACTAAATACTGAGCAAATGGTCTAAATTCTTAGGACCATGTGATATTTCAGTTTTTCTTTTTTAACCACTTTACCTCCGCTCACATGGAGGCTACTGCGGCAAAGTGCCGCGATCCCGTCCAGCGACGTAGACCTACGTCGCTGGACTCCGCCCCTTGTGGGCGGCGCTCGCGCGCCACCGGAGGCTCGCTCCCGCTGTGTTCATTCACAGCGGGAGTCGGGCCAGCCGAGGAGCAGCGGCGATTGCCGCTGCTCTGCCCCGATCGTCGGGGCTCGAGTCTGGAGATCCGCCCGCTGTGTGTAAACACAGCGGGCGGATCTCCATAGTGAGAGGGACTGACAGATCGGAGTGTTCAGCATAGCTGGACATCCGATCTGTCCTTCTGTCACACAGTCACCTCCCCTCCCACACGTCAGTAAGCACCAGGCATACATTAACCCCTCCCTCTCCAATAAAATTAACCCCTTCCCTGCCAGTGTCATTTTTACAGTAACAGTGCATATATATAGCACTGATTACTGTAGAAATGTCACTGGTACCCCCAAAACTGTCCGCCGCAATGTCGCAGTCCCGCAAAAAAAATCGCAGATCACCGCCATTACGCGTTAAAAAAAAAAACACCAAAAATGACAGAAATCTTTCCCTTAGTTAGTAAACGCAATAACTTTTGCGCAAACCAATCAAAATACGCTTATTGCGATTTTTTTTTTTACTAAACATAGGTAGCAGAAAACAAATTGGCCAAAAATTTTAAAAAAATTTGATTTTTACATTTTTTTGGGGGGGAATTTCATATAAAAAAATGTGAAAAATATTATTTTTTCAAAATAAACGCTTTTTTTTTGTTTATAGCGCAAAAAGTAAAAATCGCACAGGTGATCAAATACCACCAAAAGAAAGCTCTGTTTGTGGGAAAAAAAGGACGTAAATTTCGTTTAGGTACGGCGTCGCACGACCGCGCAATTGTCAGTTGAAGTCGCACAGCGCCGAATCGCAAAAAGTGGCCTGGACGGAAGACAGCAAAATCCTCCGGTGGTAAAGTGGTTAATAAATCTGCAACAATGTCAACAATTCTGTGTTTTTCTGTCAGTATGGGGTGCTATGTGTACATTCATGAGGAAGAAGAATGAACCTAAATGATTTTAGCAAATGGCTGCAATATAACAAAGAGTGAACAATTTAAGGGGGTCTGAATACTTTTCGTACCCACTGTATATGAACCTAAGTTTATGTGCAATGGTTTTGCACAGAGCAGCCCCAATTCTCGTCTTTTAGGGTCCCCCACTGGTGCTTCTTGTTCCTCTACCCACTGAGGTGGCCCCATAGCAAGCCACTTGCTATGGGTGCACTCATGTGGGCTTGATCCGGAGCCACACACTGTGCATCTATTGACACACACAGTGCAGCTCAGCCCCACTTCCTGATCGCTCCCTTCCTCACTGGATTTGTTTGACAGCAGCTTGAGCCAATGGCTCCTGCTTCTCCTACTGAGTTCAGCAAGTTAGGAGAGAGCGTTTGGGCTATCTGACAGGTTTTGGGCACAGTGCTGGATCAAATTCGGGCTCAGGTAAGTATTTACCTGAGATGAGCTTCACGTAAAAGGTTTTTTTTTTTCTTAAAGCAAAGAATGCATCAAGGTAAAATACCTTTAGCCTTTAGAACCACTTTAAGTACTCTCTTATTCCTTTCTGTAAGGAAGTAGGGGAGAAATCGCAGCACAGTGGTGTAGTGGTTAGCACTTTCACCTAGCAGCAAGAGGGTCGCTGGTTCGAATCCCAACCACGACACTACCTGTCTGGATTTTGCATGTTCTCCCTGTGCCTGCGTGGGTTTCCTCCGGGTACTCCGGTTTCCTCCCACACTCCAAAGACATGCTGGTAGGTTAATTGGATCCTGTATAAAAAGAATTGGCCCTACTGTGTATGTATGTGAGTTAGGGACCTTAGATTGTAAGCTCCTTGAGGGCAGGGACTGATGTGAACGTGCACTGTAAAGCGCTGCGTAAATTGACAGCGCTATACAAGTACCTGAAGAAATAATATTAATAATAATAAATCATCTTAATTGGGAACACCTGACAGGTTCTACCCTACTCTCTCTAAAATGTAAAAGTAGTTTTGATTGGAGTTGGGATTTAAGGTAACGGAGAAAACTGTGTGTGTAAAAATGTTTGCTAGATAGCATAAATAGTTTACCGAATTATTTCGTTTTCCTGGAATTGCTGTTTGCTGTGAGTGTTTTATCATCTGCATGAAAAGATCCACCCAGTTGTTTTGAGTATACATTTGCTTTATACTCCATCCAAAGCTGCAGAGTTGAAAGTGCTCTTTAGGTAAAATTTTTGCCTGCTACCCAAAATGCGTTTGGTTTTCCTTAAGCGGGGGTGTACTTTGTTCTTTGCTATATTGGATATTTTGTAGTGTTAATCATTCTATATTCCTGCCCTGTATACTGTATCTAATGTCTTGATAATCCTGTCTGTAGGTGGCTAGTGTACGAAAGACCACTGTGTTGGATGTTATGAGGAGGTTGCTGCAACCTAAGAATGTCATGGTGTCCACAGGACGAGACCGGCAAACCAACCACTGTTACATAGCAATACTGAACATCATTCAGGGGGAAGTTGACCCTACTCAGGTGGGTAAATTAAGCCTGGTTACATTTATTAATAGGAGTAAGTTAAACAAACTGTATCTAAGTTTTTCTGAGATGGTAAAAATAAAAAAGGCTCTTAAACCCAACCCTATTGCCCTCCCTGGATGGTTGTATTTTGTGTCCATATAACTGAAGTTTTTTTTGGTCAGACACTTAAAATTTTTTTTTTTGTTTTGTTTTTTTATTGTATTCATTTTTCTTTATAGCTACAGTATCACTCACTATGTAACATTTCCTCTTTCTCTGCTCGTTGAAAGGACCAAGGCTTGGTAATGGTGTTAAATGTTTGACCTTGGTAAATAAGGGATTGGTGAAAGGAGTGTTCTTGCAAATTTTTTTTCCTCAAAACAACATACTGTATAAACCAAAGCTGGTCTCAGAGATGGTGGTGCTTTGGATTTTAACAGTTGGTCTTTGTATGATGTATGACAGCAAAGAAATTTAAGGTACCATCAGGCAGCTATGGGCTACCTTGAAAACATTTTGTACTCTATTAACTCCCATTTTGGTACTGTTGCTGTGACTAGACTCCAGTGCCACTGATACTGTCACGTACCTGGTAGGTAGAGCCTGAATGTGCGGAGGAAGGCCTCTCTTACACCTCTGACTCAGAGCCCCTGATAGAGTAAACAGGATGCGCGGAGTCGCACGAGTGCCGGTGGACACGCAGGCTGCAGGACTGCTGGTAGCGTAGAGTTCCAGAAGGAGGCAGGTGTTCTGGGAGTAGTTGGACCAATGCAGCAACTAGGGAGCCTCGGGGAATACTGGAAGGTAAGCAGAGTCAGACAAGCCGGTTCATACACAGAGAGGTCAGATCAGGTACAAGTGGAGAGACTGAAGAATGGTCAAAGAACCGGCTGGAGTCGGTGCAGGCAGAGAACTGGAGTAGTCAGAGGCAAGCCGGGTCAAGATTTCAGGAACAACACAGGTAACAGGAAGCAGGGCTGGCACGGAACGCTGTAGACGAGACAGCACTGATCCTGGGAGCAAATGCAGCTTAAATAGCCCTTTGATGCCTAAACTGTCATCAGGTGCGCAGCGCACATTAGCGTGAGCATGCGCACTCAAATTCACATACTGGCGCTTTCACGTTTGCCAATTAGCTAAGTGCACCTCTTCCTTGGGAGATTCGAGGGGCAGGACCTTGCCTGCGGTTGCCAACTTGTCTTTTGACAGGACCTTGCTGACATGGCTCTCTCCCAATGGGCAGCCTCCGGATGCCCAACTGGGCCATCTTATCCGGATGGGACTGTTTAAACATCTGAAGGAGTCTTCTGGCGTGGATGTTGTTTTCGTTTTCCCAAGAATTGTCCTCGGGGCCATATCCCTTCTATTTGATTAGGAACTGGATTTGGTTACCTCCTTTTCCTGCAGTCCATAATTGCCTCAATTTCATATTCCTCTTCTCCCCCAACTATTGTTGGCTTAGGTGGGGCAGAGTTTAGTTCCGGGAAGGGGTTGGGAGAGGCCGGTTTTAGTAGGGTAACATGAAAGACCGGGTGGATCCTAAAGGAGGCTGGTAATTCCAATTCGTAAGTCACCTTATTGATCCTTCTTTTTACAGGGAATGGCCCCACAAACTTAGGTCCCAGTTTCCTTGATGGACATGCTAATTTTAAGTTGGTGGTGGATAACCACACTTGATCGCCAGGCTCCAGAATTAATTCCCCACGCTTTTTCCTATCAAACATTCTTTTCTCTGTCGCTCATTGACAGACGTAGTCCTCCTTGATTAATACCAACTCGGGTTATACTTCCCTCTACAGGAGTAGGACTAGACAGGAAAGAAAACGTTCTGGCCACACCCTAGGGGCAGTCCCAGAGGGTATATCCTCTCACTTCCTGCTACAGCAAATCAGTTTTTTTCTGTCTAGTTAGGAGTAAGGACCTAGATTCCTTGCTAGGATCTTTGGTCCTGGCAGGATTTTTTTTTTTTTTTTAGAAATACTTTTTTAGACAGCTTTTTTTCTCCAGTGTTCCTGTGAGATCTTCAAGCAAGTACGCTGAAACTGGGCGACGGGCTGGATGTTGAGATCCAGTGGTCACCCCAGTTCAGCCTACGAGCGCGTGCAGGCCATAGCTCCGCGCTGGGTCGGCCGCGACATAGTCCCACTGGACGGGGACTGACCCTGCGAGTTAAACGTCTCGCCTGGACGCCAATGACCAACAGAGTCACGGCGTCCGTATTGGTCGACAGTCCCCCCACCCCGGTGGAGAGGGGTTCTGTCAGGAGTTGGCGCCCGCCTGGTTCCGGTATGGTGAGTAGAATGTTCCCCCTCTCCCCCTGTCGGGTTTGTTGGTGGACGCGGGCCCCTCTCTGGGATGGTCGGACACTCGGTTTTCTGGGTCTCCCCTCTATCCTATAACAGGTCACAGATCCCCCAATTTTGAGTGTGATTTTGTGAATAGAAACCAGGAGGCTTGGTTTGGGAGCTGACGATCTAAAGTCACTATATGACTGTAAGGGTGACTGAAGTCAGTGGCAGACTACTAAGAGGCATTACCATGAAGCCTACCAAAATGATGAAGGGTTTCCCTTGCTCAAATGGGGTCGTCCGTAAACGAGCCCCTGCTATTTCCAAACGCATTGCTAGGCGCTATCATTTTGAGGAATCCCTCATTACAAAGATGGACGGTACCACCAATAGTGGACTCACCGATTTCCAGACTAAATAGAACCACTGTTATCCCGTTGGATTGAAAGAATGGGCCCCACCCATCTCTAGGGTGGGGGGACGTCTTCACCGGTTTCCGGATCCAGGGCTTTCCAGAATCCCGGATAAAGGGGTTCGCAAGGTCATATGGTCGGGATACTAGATCGAGTTTCGATCACTTCCACCGGTGCGATTCTTCCCTTACAATATTCGACATCCCCAGGTCGCTTAAAAAGCTTTGCGGGGGACAGCTTGATGCAACAAGCAGTGGTAGTTCCCATTCCTTGGAGGAGTTCTAGTCGAACCTGTTCACAATGCCCAGGCAAAAGCATACAGTGGTGGCCTCCCTGCATCAGGGGGATTTCCTGGCGTCCATAGACATTTAGGATGCCTATCTTCATATCCCCATCTTCGCAGGACATCAGCGTTTTCGTTGCTTTTCCCAAAGATCATCCCTGGTTCCCACCAGGAGAATGAACTATCTGGGCCTAATTTTGGATACATCCTTGGCAAGAAACTCCCAGAAGATTCAGTCAATGATTCGGATGTTGCTGTTCGTCAACTGGCTGGGATTGATGGTCGCCGCTTTAGAGGCAGTACCGTTTGCCCAGTCTCATACCCGAATTCTCCAAAGAGGAGATTCTTCTCATATGGAATCGGAATCCCGATTCCCTGGACAATCGGATCCGATTGAGCGAGCGGACCAGGGAGGCTCTGGTCTGGTGGCTTCGGTCTCCAATGCTCAGCCAGGGGAAGTCATTTCTTCTGATAAATTCCAGGTTACCGATAAATGTGTTGGAACTGAGAGCGATCAGACTTTGTCTGATTTACTGGACCGAGCAGCTCCAGGGCAGCCCGGTTTGGATCCAATCGGACTATGCCTCGGTCATGACTTATGTCGATCACCAAGGGGCACCAAGAGTGCCCTGGCGGCCATAGAAGTGGCCAACATTCCTATTGGGGGAACAGTTCCAGTTCTCTCCGCGATATTTATCACGGGGGTGGACAGGCAGATTATTTCAGCCGTCAGATTCTGGATCAAGAGGAATAGTCTCTTCATCCAGAGGTATTTCACCAGCTGTCCCTTCATTGGGGCACCCCGGAGATGGATCTGTTGGCAGGTTGGCTCAACAGGGCTCGCGCCCGCGATCCTCTAGCGGACGCAGCAGACGCGCTGAGCGCCCCGTAGGGGAAGTATCAGCTACTGTATGTCTTCCCCCTTCTCAAGTTACTGCTGAGATTTCTCCGCAGGATAGAGGTGGAGGGAACTCCAGTTATCCCGGTATTCCGGGCTAGCCTCGTCAAGCCGGGTACGCCGACTTGGGCAAGACTAGTCGCGGACGCTCCTTGGAGACTTCTTCTCAGGGAGGATCTGCGGTCTCAAGGACCGATCTTCCATCGTGCTTTACAGTCGCTGGCTTTAACGGCCTGGCCATTGAGACCCAGGTACTGAAGGACAAGGAATTGTCAGCTTCAGTTATTCCTACTCTAATTAAAGCAAGAAAAGCGACTTCCAGCAAAGTCTATTATCGCACATGGAAGGCTTATATTGCGTGGTGTGAATTGTAGGAGTTTTCCCCCACGTACCTATTCGGTGACCCGAATCTTGGTTTTTTCTGCAAAAGGGGGTTGAGCAGAAACTATCCTTGAGCACTATCAAGGGTCAGGTTTCAGCGTTGGCAATCTTCTTCCAGAAGCCTCTGGCTACTCATTCCTTGGTGCGGAAGAGGTGCAGCACTTGGCTTCGCCAGTGCGCGCGCCCTTACCACCCTGGGATCTTAATTTGGTGTGTCGGTTCTTCAGAAACCTCCCTTTGAAAATATCAGGGAGATTCCCTTGCTTACATTATCCCAGAAGGTGGCCTTCTTGGTGGCTATCACTTCTGCACGCAGGGTGTCATAACTGGCTGCATTATCATGCCATTCCCCATATCTAGTGGTTCATAGGGATAAGGTAGTTCTTCATCCGAAGTCATCTTTTTTCCTAAGGTGGTTTTCAGACTTTCATCTGAATGAAGATATTGTGCTACCTTCCTTGTGTCCTAAGCCCAGTCATCCTCGGGAATGTGCGTTGCATTCCTTGGATGTGGTGCGGGCAATCAGGGTATACCTGAAGACTACGGAATCGTTCACAAAAAATGAATCAGTTTTACGGATCACGGATGGCCCCAGAAAGGGGTTGCCTGCATCTGCCGTGACTATCTCCAAATGGATTAGACAGACGGTGGTACAGGCTTATTCTATTAAGGGTCGGAATCCTCCGTTCCCTGTTAAGGCGCACTCCACTCGAGCGCTCAGTACTTCTTGGGCCTACCGCCATCAGGCGTCAGTGGTCCAAGTGTGCAAGGCGGCTACCTGGTAGTCGGTGCATACCTTTACAAAATTTTATAAAGTTGATGTGATGGCATCGGTGGATGCCTCATTTGGCCGCAAGGTTTTGCAGACCGCAATTTGAGGAGACCGGTGGTCTACCTCGAGGGTTTTTTCCCGTTGGAATTTCTGTTGAGTCTCAGCTTTTGATTGATGAGCCTTTAAAACTTCTAGTTGGCACCGGTTGGGCCTTCTAGATGGGATTTTGATTTCCATTTTCCCACCCCTCATTTGTGGTACTGCTTTGGGACGTCCCGAGTTGATATTAATCAAGGAGGACTACGTCTGTCAATGAGCAACAGAGAAAAATGGATTTTTGTAAAATCTTACCGTAAAATCCTTTTCTCTTAAGCTCATTGACAGACGTAGTACCCGCCCCTCTGTTTTTGAGTTGGGTTGGGTTAAATTCTCTAAACACTGCTTTGTGACATAACTGATTTGCTGTAGCAGGAAGTGAGAGGATATACCCTCTGGGACTGCCCCTAGGGTGTGGCCAGAACGTTTTCTTTCCTGTCTAGTCCTACTCCTGTAGAGGGCAGTATAACCCGAGTTGGTATTAATCAAGGACTACGTCTGTCAATGAGCTTAAGAGAAAAGGATTTTACGGTAAGATTTTACAAAAATCCATTTTTGTTGTACTCCTGTGCCTTGGTTATTGTTTCCTGTAGTAGCTTGTTGTTGGTTTCCAGGAAGGTTACTGTTTCTAGCACAGCTGGAACAGAGCTTTCCGGGATAGTGCTGGGTAGAAATGACGGGTGGAAGCCGTAGTTTGTAAAGAATGGGGATTGTTTGGTAGCAGAGTGGTTGGAATTGTTGTAGGCAAATTCAGCTAGCGGAAGTAATGATATCCAGTCATCTTGGGAAAAGGAAGAAAAGCTGCGCTACTGTCTACTGTCTACTGTCTCAGGGGCCGATCTTCCATCCTGCTTTACAGTCGCTGGCTTTAACGACGTGGCTGTTGAAAGACAGGTCCTGAGAGATCGGGGTCTCTCGTCGGCGGTCATTCCTACCCTGCTCAAGGCTAGGAAGGCCTTGTCCGGTAAAATCTATTACCGTACCTGGAAGGCTTATTTTGCTTGGTGTGAATCCAGGGGCGTCCATTCTCGCTCTTTTTCGGTGGCGAGGGTGTTGGCCTTCCTGCAATCTGGTGTGGACCAGCGTCTTGCGCTGACCACGAATTAGGGTCAGTTGTCTGCACTGGCAATCCTTTTCCAGCACCCCTTGGCGTCAAACTCTCTGATACGCACCTTTGTTCAAGGAGTGCGTCATTTGGCTCCTCCTCGGAGAGCGCCTTTACCTCCTTGGGACTTGAATTTGGTCCTGTCGGTTTTGCAACGTCCTCCCTTTGAGAACATCAGGGAGATTCCTCTGTCTGTGCTGTCACGGAAGGTTGCCTTTCTGGTGGCGATCACATCTGCCCGCAGAGTGCCGGAGTTGGCGGCCCTGTCTTGACGCTCCCCTTACCTAGTTGTTCATAGGGATAAGGTGGTCTTGCGACCCAACCAAGCTTTCCTTCCTAAGGTGGTTTCCGAGTTTCACCTTAGCGAGGATATTGTCTTGCCTTCGCTATGTGCAAATCCTAAGCATCCTAAGGAGTTTGCCTTGCATTCCTTGGATGTAGTCCAGGCGATCAGGGTTTACCTGGCGTCTACTGAATCTTTCAGGAAGTCGGATTCCCTTTTTGTCCTTCCCGAGGGCCCACGGGAGGGTATGGCCGCGTCTGCGGCAACCATTTCGAAATGGATCAGACAGACGATTGTACAGGCCTATTCTATTAGGGAATGGGTGCCACCCTTCCCTGTCAAAGCGCACTCTTACCAGAGCAGTGAGTGCGTCCTGGGCCTTCCTGCATCAAACTTCGGTGGCCCAGGTGTGCAAGGCTGCGACTTGGTCGTCCGTGCACACCTTTTCCAAATTTTACAAACTTGACGTTTTGGCATCGGCAGATGCCTCCTTTGGCTGCAAAGTCCTGTGCGTGGCTGTGCTTTGAGGGGGACATGGCGTTTGCCTGTCCCTGTTTGTTGGGGTTGTTTCCCCCTTTGTTTGATTTGCTTTCCTGGGTTTGTTGCTCCTGTTGAGCTTTCGTTACCCAGAGTTTTTACCTTTCTGGTTCAGACAAGGTTCCTTTCTCTGACCTGGGTGCTGCGTTGCCTTTGCGACGGTTGCGCTTCCCACCCCTCATGTCTACACTGCTTTGGGACATCCCATTGGTGAAGACTAATATGAGGGGCGGTGACTGTCAGAGGACGTAAGAGAAAACTGATTTTTTGTAAAATCTTGCCATAAAATTCCTTTCTCTGACTCTTTTTGGGGTTTTTGGACTATTTACTGCTTGCTACCAAACTAAGTTGGAAATGCTGATAGCAGGGGGGGTATTGGACCAGTGGGACAGCCCCTACAGGTGTGTCTATGCAAATTGTTTTGTATTTTAACAAGTCTTATGCCTAGCTTGCTCCTATGGATTTTACAAAAATTCAGTTTTCCTCAGATTCACCAAACATGCGGGAAAGAGCGTCAGATTAAGTATTCTTCGACCCAGGCCTGAAGGTTATGTGGAAGGAAAATCTTGAACAGAACAATGCCCACCGGGCTTGACGTGGTCTCAGACGTTTTGCTGTCCTCAAGTACTCAAGATTTTTATGGTCTGTAAAAATGAGTATGGGGTGAGCTGCCCCTTCCAAGAGATATCTCCATTCCTTTAATGCAGCCTTTATTGCAAGAAGTTCACGGTCCCCTACATCGTAATTATTTTCTGGTGATGAAAGTTTACGAGAAAAGAATGCAACTGGGTGCAGAAGGGCTTTGGCTCCCCGGGGTTGAGAGAGTACAGCTCCTACTGCTGATTCTGATGCGTCAACCTCCAACACGTATGGTAAGGTTGGATCGGGATGTTTAAGAATAGGCGCAGATGTGAACAGTTGCTTAAGAGTCTCGAAAGCGGATTGGGCTTTGAGAGTCCAGGAAAATCGGTTGCTATGCTTGGTCAACTGTGTGATGGGAGAAATGATGGCAGAGAACCCCTTTATGAATTTTCTGTAGAAGTTTGCGAATCCTACAAAGCATTGTACTCCCTTATCCGTGGGAGTTGGCCAATCCAGAATGGCTGTGGCCTTTTGGGGATCCATTTTTATACCCTCTGTGGAGATTATTAATCCCAGGAACTGGATGCTTTGGCGCTCAAACTCACATTTCTCTGGTTTGGCGTATAGGCCATGTTGTCGAAGGCGGGTCAGCACCTTTCTTACGTGTCCTTGGTGGATTTCTAAAGAAGGGGAAAAGATCAAAATATCGTCCAGGTAGACGATGACAAATAGATCCAAAAAGTCCCTAAAAATGTAATTGACAAAATGCTGGAATGTGGCAGGGGCATTATATAGGCCAAAAGGCATCACCAGGTACTCAATGTCCGAATTGGGTACGAAATGCCGTCTTCCACTCATCCCCAGCTCGTATGCGGACCAGATTGTATGCCCCTCAAAAAAACAGTTTTGTAAAGATTGTGGCTGACCTGAGTCTTTGAAAAAGTTTGGGTACCAAAGGTAAGGGGGTACCTGTTCTTGACTGTGACTTTAAGCTCACGATAGTCGACACAAGGTCTGAGAGAGTGATCCTTTTTTTTCCACAAAAAAGATGCCTGCTCCAGCTGGAGAGGTTGATGGGCGAATGAACCCTTTCTTCAGGCTCTCGTCAATGTAGTCCTTGAGAGCTATGAGTTCCAATTCAGATAAGGGGAAGATTTGTCCGAAAGGCACCTCGGCCCCTGGGAGCAGTTTAATGGGGCAATCATAGGATCTATGAGGAGGGAGAGTTTCTGCTCCTTTTTTACTGAAAAAGTCTGAAAAGTCCAGGTACTTGGTAGGGACAGATTTGCAAACCTCAGGGTCAGCGTCCATATATAACAAGGCTGATGCGGAACATGGTGGTCCTGGTATACAATGTTGTTTGCAGTAGGGTGATTTGAACTGGATCTCCCGTGTGACCCAATCAATGTGAGGGTTGTGTGCCTGCAGCCAAGGCATGCCAAGGATAGTTGGGAACAAAGGTGAGGCTATGAAATCCAAATGTAAAAGTTCCTGGTGGTTGGAAGTGGTGGTGACAGGTAAAGGGGTGGTCTCTTGAGAAACCAGTCCAGATTTGATGGTGGATCCATCTGCCAGATGAACAGAAAGCTTCTGGGCCTTGGACTGTAAGGGTATCCGGTGTACAGCGGCAAAGGACAAGTCTATGAAGCAGCTGCAGGCCCCAGAATCAATTATAGCTGGCACTTGAATAGTTCCTCCTGGAAGCTGTAACAGAACAGAGAGAACCAGATGAGAAGACCCGTTTGGCAGGGCTGGGGACTTGGGAGAAAAGATAGACAAGTATTTATGGAGTTTGGCTGGGCAATTTCTCACATAGTGGCCTGGTTCCCCGCAGTAAAGGCACAGATTGTTCTGCCGCCTGCGTTGTCGTTCCTCTTTGGTAAGCGAAGGACGGAGTAGGCCAAGCTGCATGGGTTCAGGCACATCCTGAGCAGGTTCTGAGGGTTCAAAAGAAGCCGGGGCTGGTGAGTTAGCTACTCGAGGCAACATCCACACAGGGCGATATGGTCCGGCAGATCTCTCCGCCCTGCATTCTCTCAATCTCCGGTCAATCTGGATGGATACCTTTATGAGATTGTCCAGCGAGTGTGGGACTCCAACTCGGGCTAGCTCATCCTTTAGGGCTTCTGAAAGGCCCATGCGAAACTGATAGCGGAGTGCTGCATTATTCCAATTTGTGTCTGTACTCCAACGCCTGAAATCGGAAACATATTCCTCGACCGCTCTGCGGCCTTGCTGGAAGGAATGGAGTGCGGCTTCTCCAGTGGTAGTTCGCTGAGGGTCTTCATAGATCTGGGCCATGTCGCTGAAGAAAGAGGACAGGGTGTCCAGTGAAGAAGCTTTCTGCTCTAGAAGACGATGAGCCCGTGCTTGGGGTTCCCCCTGCAGCAGGGAGATGGCAAACCCGACTTTCGTGGTCTCCAAATAGAAGGTGCGGGGTTGTAAGGCAAAATAAAGTTAACAAGCGGTGCAGAAAGCCCTGACTTGCTGCGATCACCTGAGAACCTTTCGGGGGTAGGTACTCTAGGTTCCGGTGGGAGCATCACAACTGTGGATGGTGCAGAGTTCCCAGCAGAAGGTGAGGACACAGCATTAGAAGCTGTGGTTGGTGTTGACAGCGTCTGAACATGTTCCTCCAAACGTGTATAACCTTCCTGCAGGTTCTTGACTGCCTGTGTGAGGCCGGCCAGGTGTTGGCATAATTCATCCAGGGGAGAGATTCCTCGCTCAGGCTCAGACATGGCTGTCTCGTATTGTCACATACCTGGTAGGTAGAGCCTGAATGTGCGGAGGAAGGCCTCTCTTACACTTCTGACTCAGAGCCCCTGATAGAGTAAACAGGAGGCGCGGAGTGCAGAGTCGCACGAGTGGTGGTGGACGTGCAGGCTGCAGGACTGCTTGTAGCGTAGAGTTCCAGAAGGAGGCAGGTGTCCTGGGAGTAGTTGGACCAATGCAGCAACTAGGGAGCCTCGGGGGAATACTGGAAGGTAAGCAGAGTCAGACAAGCCGGGCCATACACAGAGAGATCAGGTACAAGTGGAGAGACTAGAATGGTCAAAGAACAGGCTGGAGTCGGTGCAGGCAGAGAACTGGAGTAGTCAGAGGCAAGCTGTGTCAAGATTTCAGGAACAACACAGGTAACAGGAAGCAGGACTGGCACGGAATGCTGTAGACGAGACAGCACTGATCCTGAGAGCAAATACAGCTTAAATAGCCCTTTTGATGCCTAAACTGTCATCAGGTGCGCAGCGCACATTAGCATGAGCATGTGCACTCAAATTCACATGCAGGCGCTTTAACGTTTGCCAATTAGCTAAGTGCACCTCTTCCTTGGGAGATTCGAGGGGCAGGACCTTGCCTGCGGTTGCCAACTTGTCTTCTGGCAGGACCTTCCTGACATACTGTACGGGCTTGTGTCAATAGGCTTTTACGTTGTGTTGATCGCATCAGTTTGACATTTAGTTTCTGACACTTATGAGATTCAGAATTAATTGACAGGCACATTTGATCTTTCATGTGGGGTTTGCATTCCCACAAACTGGAATGGGAATGCGGTATCTGTTTAAAGTAAGCAAAAGCCAGTCAACACAGGTCCTAATAGTGCTGATCTGTGCCTCTAAGCTGAAGACTAGAGGGCAGGCTCTGCTTAACCACTTGCCGACTGCCGCACGACTATTTACATCGGCAGTCAGCCCCTCACAGGCAGAGTGACGTAGATCTACGTCGCTAGCCTGTGAGGGTTTAGGGAGCGCGTGGTCACGGACCCCCCCCCCCCCCCCCCCGCGTGTGTGACCGGCAGATCCGATGTCCGCCGGTCACTCGGCGATCGTCGCTGCAGAGGGAGAAAGGCAGGCGGCTAGTGTAAACAAGCCACCTGTCATTCTCCCCTGTGTAGAAACAGTGATCATACGGTTCTACTATGTAGGACAGTTGATCACTGTTTCTACAGCTCAAGCCACAGCCAATCACAGTTATAATCACGCCCCTAGGGACATAATCCACCCCGCCCTCTCAAATAAAGTTAACCCCTTCACTACCAGTGTCATTTTGCAGTAACCGTGCATATGTATAGCACTGATTACTGCAGTAATGTCACTGGTAACGCCAAAAGTGTCAAAAATGTCAGTCAAGGGTCCGATCTGTCTGCCGCAATGTCGCAGTACCGCAAAAAAAACGCAGATCGCCGCCATTACGCGTTAAAAAAAAACAACAAAAATGACAAAAATCTTTCCCTTTGTTAGTAAACGCGATAACTTTTGCGCAATCCTATCAAAATACGCTTTTTGCAATTTTTTTTACCAAGCATATGTAGCATAAAACAAATTGGCCGAAAATGTTAGAAAATTTTGATTTTTACATTTTTTTGGGGGGGAATTTCATATAAAAAAATGTGAAAAATATTGCTGTTTTTGCAAAATTGGCGCTCTTTTTTTGTTTATAGCGCATGATCAAAAAATCGCACAGGTGATCAAATACCACCAAAAGAAAGCTCTGTTTGTGGGAAAAAAAGGACGTCAAATTCGTTTAGGTACAGCGTCGCACGACCGCACAATTGTCCGTTAAAGTCACGCAGTGCCGAATTGCAAAATAGGCCCTGGTCAGGAAGGGGGTAAAATCTTCTGGGGCTTAAGTGGTTAAAGGCTGGTTTATAGAGAATTATGACCAATCTGAGACAGACTTGTCCACTTGTCATATATCAGATTATGAGGACACAGACCGCTCCAAACAATGCATTCAGAAGCTACTGTTCCTTTGTTCAGACTGCAGATTCAGAGTTGTGTTTGACAGTCCTCTATCTGACCCCCCCCATACTGTTTTGTTTTCGTTTTTGTTGGGGGTTTTTTAGTTTTTTTTGTTTTTTTTTACATTTTTAATGAATTCCATTTAAGGTTTTTATTTGCAATGTTGTTATGCCTGTCTGTATATGAAATCAAGTCTGATTCTTCTGGTAGGTACACAAGAGCCTGCAGCGGATCAGAGAAAGGAAGCTGGCCAATTTTATTCCATGGGGGCCAGCCAGCATTCAGGTAGCGCTTTCTAGGAAGTCACCATACCTTCCTTCTGCACACAGAGTCAGTGGGCTGATGATGGCCAATCACACCAATATCTCATCGGTAAGTAAAGGGTGTTCACTCATTTTCTGTTGGCTCCAGCTGTAGCTAGACTTTATCTGTTGGTATGCTAATGTGAAGTAAGTCCATCACAGGCTAAAGCTACTGTATTAAAGATAAAGTTATTTCTGTTTCGAACCATAGGTTTTCTCGATTGTTCATTGACAGACGCAGCTCCATATTTTTCTTGACCATTGGGTTATGCTGCCCCCTACAGGAGTAGGACACTAGGCAGGAAAAAATCTTTACTATGCCTATGGGGCAGTCCCTGCAGGCATACACCCACACACACTGCTATAGGCTTCAGTTTGTTTCTGCCTAGTTTAGGAGTAGGACCTAGTATCCGGCTGGGACTTCGGTCTTAGCTTGCTTTTTTATTTTAAAGAGAACCTTTGTTAAAAAAATTTATTTTTTTTAGCTAGTTATGTTCCTGAGAGAACTGCAATCAACAGCTGGCCTGGGTTTCAGACTGTATATCCTAGATCCTTAAGGTTGCCCGGCCAGAGGCCGTGTGCCTCACCACGACTGAGCCCCAATGGACAGGGGCTGGCCCGTGAGTGAAACACCTCACCAGGACGCATATGACCTGGTTAGGCCTGAGTCACAGCATACCCCTTGGCCATTAGCACCCCACCCCGAGTGGAGAGGCAATGGCCACCAGATATCGTTGGTAGGGTGAGTAAGTGTCCCCCCATAACTCTGGCGGTCTTGGGGTGCACATGGACCCCTCCCTGAGAAAATTGGACACTCGGGTACCCCTCATTTCCCCTGGCCTCTCGGTAGGTGCCAGGCTCCCCCAAGGCCTCCCTCCACACCAGTCATAGAGGTACCTCAGTCAGTGACGGGGGTCCTCAGGGGGTAGACACGCAGAAGCCACTACAGCGGATCTGCTAGAGGAGGGTTAATCCTGGTAGGGGTCCCTGCTGGGGACCCCCCCCCCCCAATGCCACGTACCCTTTGGACCTCTTAGGGGGTCCTGAAGAACACATGGCATGCCGTGGGGCCGCCATTTTCCTGTAGAATCGTCCTGCCTCATTATACGTTTTTCCCCATTGAAATGCATGGGTGGCCATATTTTTGCGGTTTCCCCATAGGAATGCATTGGGCGGCCATTTTCTTGGGGTCCGCGATTGCTGGACAGCAGGAAGCAGCTAGCCCTTAACTCTAGTGAATGACCCAGATATTTCCTATTCCTGTGAAGATCGTTTTTTCTACATAGCAGAACGATCCTGTCCTCCTCCATATCAATTGGAGGTATGTCGATTGGGGTCCTGTAATTATTCCTTACTCACCTTGCTATCGGCAGTGCTAGTGGCTAAAACTTGTAGTACCACTGGTGCAGCATTGCGGTCTGTTTTTTTTTTTTTTTTTTTTTTTTGCAGTTTTCTTAAAGTGACACTGCGTTATTCCAGGGTTCATAATGGAGTCCCAGGAACAAATTTCAGCTACTGACCCCCTCTTTGCGGTTGTGGGGACCTCCGGGTCGCAACACCTGTCTGCTTTAATGGGAGTTTTGGAAAACCTGGTCAAAAGTGGAATCAAAAATACCACTAGTAAAGGGATGGAGAGGACGATATATCCTCATCTGCAGCTGCGTGGGAAAACGCCCTAGTGGAGCACTTATAGTGTCACTGCAGGAAGCTCTAAAAATGGCGGATGATTCTGCAGCCTCGGGGACGCAGGGTTTTTTTGGCACACGCAAATCCCAGAAGTCGTGTAAGGTTTTCCCTTGTTCGGAACTTTTTGACAAAAATCAAACAGATGTTAGTGGTGCCAAAGCATTTTAAAAGCGCTACCCATTCACGGACGCGGTGTTTGCAAGATGGACCGTACCACCGAAGGGGGACCATCCGGTTTCCAGAAATCTACTGTGGTCCCGGTCGAGGAGTCCCCAGTCTTCACAGAACCTGTGGATAGAAGGATTGAGCCTTTGTCCCGCAACTTACACGTGATAGCGGGCTCAATACTTAAACCGATCTTCGTGACTGATAGCTGTGTAACTGTGCTCTGCGACTGATAGCTGTGTGACTGTGCTCTGTGACCGATAGCTGTGTGACTGTGCTCTGCGACCGATAGCGATCTGGGACTGACTGACCATATAGCGATCTTCGACTGATGGCGATCTGTGACTGACCGTGCTATGCGACTGATAGCGTTCTGTGACTGACCGTGCTCTGCGACTGATGGTGATCTGTGACCAACTGACCGTGCTCTGCGACTTTTACCGATCTGTGACTGACTGACCGTGCTCTGCGACTGATAGCGATCTGTGACTGACTGACCTGCTCTGCGACTCTTAGCGATCTGTGACTGACCGTGCTCTGCGACTGATAGCGATCTGTGACTGACCGTGCTTTGTGACTGATAGCGATCTGTGACTGACCGTGCTTTGTGACTGATAGCGATCTGTGATCTGCGAGCTGTGACTGACCGACTGATAGCGTTCTGTGACTGACCGTGCTCTGCGACTGATAGTGATCTGTGACCAACTGACCGTGCTCTGCGACTGTTATCGATCTGTGACTGACTGACCGTGCTCTGCGACTGATAGCAATCTGTGACTGACCGTGCTTTGCGACTGTTAGCGACCTGTGACTGACCGTGCTCTGCGACTGATGGTGATCTGTGACTGATCGTGCTCTGCGAATGTTAGCGACCTGTGACTGACCGTGCTCTGTGACTGATAGTGATCTGTGACTGACTGTGCTCTGCGACTGATAGTGATCTGTGACCGACTGACCATGCTTTGCGACTGATAGCGATCTGCGACTAACTGACTGATAGCGATCTGCGACTGATAGTGATCTGTGACCGACTGACCTGCTCTGTGACTGATAGCGATCAGTGACTGACTGGCCGTGCTCTGCGACTGTTAGCGATCTGTGACTGACCTGCTCTGCGACCGACAGCGATCTGTGACTGACCGTGCTCTGTGACTGATAGTGATCTGTGACTGACCGTGCTCTGCGACTGATAGCGACCTGTGACTGACCGTGCTCTGTGACTGATAGTGATCTGTGAATGACCATGCTCTGCGACTGATAGTGATCCGTGACTGACTGACCGTGCTCTGCGACTGATAACGATCAACAACTAACTGACTGATAGCGATCTGCGACTGACTGTGCCCCGCGACTGACGGTGCCCCGTGACCGACCGCGACGGACGGTGCCCTGCGACTGACTGTGCCCTGCGACCGTCCGTGACTGACGGTGCCCTGCGATTGATGGTGCCCTGCGACTGAGCGTGCTCTGCGACTGAGTACCTGGGAAGACTGGTAAGTATCTTAGCAACTGGTGAGTTTCTTAGCGACTGGTGAATATCTTAGCGACTGGTGAGTATCTTGTATCTTGACGACTGGTGAGTACCCCAGGTTTAGTACCAGGGGAGATAGAGGTAGTGTAGGTAAGGAATAGCAGGTCATTACCATTATCCCCATAGAGTAGTGGGTAATAATGTCTGACAGGATTGCGGATGCCACTCTTGCTCCATGTATGCATTCCTTGATGAACCAATCGAGGACGAATGCTGCTGTGCAGGATGTGTGCGAATAGTTGCTCTGGAAGCCCAGATCCTGGATCTAGAAAACATAGTGGCAACACTACGTAGCATCAACAACCTGGAAAGGAGCTTGGACATTACCCATCAGGCGCTGGCAGGGGCTGGCATAGAGGAGGGAGGAGTAGAGGAGACGCAGGCATCAGAGGTAGGCAGTTGGGTGACCTTTAGGAAGGGTAGAGGGATGAGGGTCAGGGAGGCCAGTCCTGAGTTGGTACACCCTAACAAATTTGCCAAGTTGCAGGTTGAGGGGGATATCAGCTGAGGGGTGGCAGTGCTGGAGCAGGCGCCCTCCCCCAGCTGCCAGGGGAGTGGCGGCTCCAGGAAGAAGGGGGGCCGAGATTCAGGAAAGGTTAGACAGGCTGTGGTAGTTGGGGACTCAATCATCAAGAGGACAGAGAGGGCAATCTGTCGAAAAGATTGCGATAGCCGGACAGTAGGTTTACCGGGCGCTCGAGTTCGGCACACCGCGGATCGGGTAGACAGATTATTGGGCGGGGCTGGAGATGACCCAGCCGTCATGGTGCATGTGGGCACTAATGACCAAGTAAAAGAATGATTTCAGGGACTTTGGGAATAGATTGAGGAATAGGACCTCCAAGGTGGTTTTCTCTGAAATACTGCCGATACCTCGAGCCACACAGAAGAGGCAGAAGGAGCTTAGGGAACTTAACAAGTGGCTGAGGAACTGGTGTAGGAAGGAGGGGTTTGGGTTCCTGGAGAACTGGGCTGACTTCTCAGTCGGCTACCGGCTCTTTAGTAAGGATGGGCTGCACCTTAATGGGGACGGTACAGCTCTTTTGGGGAGAAAGATGGCCACCAAGTTGGAGGGGCTTTTAAACTAGGAGACGGGGGGGGAAGGTTCAGAAGTAGAGTCAGTCAGGAGGGAGCAAAGGACAGAAGGCAGTAGTAGAGTCAGCAGCGACAGTAGTTCCATAACCTCAATTGGGGGGTCTGTGCAGGAAAACCTCAGACCAAACAGGAATAAACATAATCACCATTCACGATCAACTTCCACAAAACTAAGAGGGGTATATGCTAATGCCAGGAGCCTAGCTAATAAAACGGATGAGTTGGAAATGTTAGTACATGAGGAAGACATAGACCTTGTGGGAATAACGGAAACTTGGTTCGATCCCTCACATGACTGGCTGGCCAATATCCAAGGGTATTCGGTGTACCGGAAGGACAGGGTAGGAAAAAGAGGGGGAGGGGAACAATGTAAGGCTGATAGAGAGGAGTGATATTACGGAAGGGATGAGTATGGAGTTAGAATCCGTGTGGGTAGAACTCCATAGGGAAGAAGAAAAGGGAAAAGTAATTGTGTGGGTTTGCTATAGGCCACCCAACCAAAGGGAGGAGTTAGAGCTGGAATTTATATCACTGTAGGGTAAAGTGGCAAAACTGGGATCAGTCATCATATTGGGGGACTTCAATTATCCCGACATTGACTGGGAAGAGGGGACTACACACTCACAGAAGGCCCGTCTATTCACGGAAACCTTACAGGACAACTACATGTCACAGTTGGTGGATTATCCTACTAGAGAAAATGCAGTCCTGGATCTATTGATCACTAATGACCCAGACCTAATCTCGGAGGTAGGAGTCCAGGACAACCTGGGCTCTAGCGATCACAGGATGATCACATTTAGTGTAAATAACAATATAACAAGGCAAGTGGGGAACATAAGAACCCAAAACTTCAGAAGGGCAAACTTTCCAAAATTGTGCTCATTGATGGAAAGGGTAAACTGGGACCAAACCCTGGGATCACTGACCACGGAGGACAAATGGGAATGCTTTAGGAACATATTAAACGCATCTTGCAGTGCATTCCTATGGGAAACACATTTAGAGGAGACCAAGCCAAACCTGGCTGGCTAAACCGTAACATTAAAAAGGCGGCAAATAAGAAAAGTAAATACGAAATCAAAATGGCTAAAATCAACTTTGAGAGACAAATAGCGGAGGATAGTAAAAAGAACCCAAAGAAATTCTTTAAATATATCAACAGCAAAAAAGCTAGAGAAGAGCATATTGCACACATAATTAACAATGATGGGAGGATGGTTACAGAGGACACTGAAAAAGCAACCGTGCTGAACGCTTTTTTCTCGTCAGTCTTTACACAGGAAATGGAGGAGTACACGGACCACGACTATATGGTTAGTAGTAATACACAGGTCTTGCCGCTATGGCTAATGGTGGGTGAAATCAGGGAAAGGCTGTATAAAATTAACACAAACAAATCACCAGGCCTGGATGGCGTACATCCGAGAGTACTCAAAGAACTCAGTAAGATTATATCTAGACCACTGTTCCTGGTCTTTGATGACAGTTTTATGACTGGAAATGTACCAGGGGATTGGTGGAAAACTAATGTGATACCGATATTCAAAAAGGGGCAGAGGCATATCCCGGGAAATTATAGGCCTGTCAGTCTGACATCGATAGTATGTAAACTTCTGGAGGGGATGATAAGGGAATATATCGTAGAGTTTTCTAAAGACAACATCATCATCAGCAGTAATCAGCATGGGTTTACAAATGGGTGTTCTTGTCAAACCAATCTCTTAACATTCTACGAGGAGGTGAGCTGTGAGCTAGATAGGGGCAGACCAGTGGATGTGGTGTACCTGGATTTCGCTAAGGCGTTTGATACAGTTCCCCACAAGCGCTTAATTTATAAAATAAGGTCTGCAGGTATCGACCGCAGGGTTTGCTCTTGGATATGGAACTGGCTAAAAGGGCGTGTCCAAAGGGTGGTAATAAACAGTGCATACTCAGACTGGTCTGAGGTGGTAAGCAGGGTCCCCCAAGGCTCAGTCCTAGGACCAACCTTGTTCAATTTATTCATAAACAGCATTGAGGACGGGATCAGTAGTTTGATATCAGTTTTTGCAGATGACACAAAATTGGGCAGGGCAATAACTGCACAGCATGAAGCAGATATCCTACAGAATGACCTGGACAAAATAACAGAACGGGCAACGACCTGGCAAATGAGGTTTAATGTGGAGAAATGTAAGGTTTTGCACTTGTGGACTAAAAAAATAAAAGCACAATACACGTTAGGGGGGGAATCAACAATGGAGAAAGATCTGGGAGTCTTGGTAGATGATAGACTAGGCAATAGCATGCAATGTCAAGCGGCAGCTGCCAAAGCCAGCAGAATATTAGCATATTCCAGAGATAAGACTATAATCCTTCCACTTTATAAAACTCTGGTCCGACCACATCTGGAGTATCCTGTCCAGTTCTGGTCGCCAGTCCTCAGGAGGGATGTGTTGGAGCTGGAGAGAGTCCAGAGAAGGGCAACTAAACTAATTAGGGGATTGGAGGACCTTAATTATGAAGAGCGTCTGCAATCGCTTGATTTATTCTACCTGGAGAAGAGACGCCTGAGAGGGGACATGAAAGCAAATTAATAAATATCTCAATGGTTATCTCGGCTTAGAAAAACAGCTATTCAGTCAAAGGGATTGCATGAGGACTCAAGGGCATACAATGCGATTAGAGGAGAAGCGTTTTAACCTCAGGCAACGTGGGGGGTTCTTTACTGTTAGGGCTACAAGATTGTGGCAGAGAGAAAAGGTTAAAATATCGGGGAATAGGTATGATCTCAGTGTGTAGGGTGGTCTTCCTTAATAGAGTATCTCAACTAGGTTGGTAGGTGTGTACCAGGAACCACAGGCAACCTTTGATTCACTAATGAAAAGAGGGGGGTATTTTAAGGGGATATAGATCCTCACGATGGTTGCAATTACTAGGCTCACAGTTGATGAGGTGCATAAATAAACTTTATTGGTGATATCAAAAAAATAGACAATAGTTACATAAATCGAGAAAATATGATGACTCAATATGAATCATCTGTTAAAACGTAACTCTATGAACCAGTAATGGTGGAGTTGCTGTAGTAAGCAATATCCTGACCATACCTTGTCCACCCTCTTTAGAAGTGCTGAGTGTGCACTGATCGGGAATGCTAGGAGTGATCTATCCAGTAGGATAATATTTCACTTCTACTGCTTCCCTATCTAAAATTGGAATCCAGAGCTGCCTATGGAGTTTGCACTGTAGAATGCAGGGTAAGTATAATCAACAACATTCAAGACATACATGTAGGTGTATAATCACAATTAATACAATCATGTGCGAGTAACATTGGCATGAAGCTATTTCCGACTCAGGGAGGAATGGGATAGAGGTAGTTAATGTCACAATACGCCAATGTGGAGTGGGGGATGAAAGTTGCCCCTAATGAGAAAAAAAGTGTGCACTTGGTTCATAGGTTGGCTTAAGCGTTGGAGCTCATATTGTGAATATTAACATCCGCTATAATGTAATCTGAATCCTTATATCCGGAGGTATGACACTGTGCAGTAGTTTGTAGTATTGGGGTGTTGGTGTGGGGGCGAGGGGAGGAGCGGTAACAGATCCAGGTTGTAAATAGTGATGAGTGAAGGATCACTTCCTTTTCTAATATGGGGGCACAGATGGTTTTTAAAACGAATCTATGCTTAGTCAGCCGTGTAGAGGGGCTCGTGGCACCCGGGACCAGGACAGTCTGTAAAGGGGAGTATTACCTTGTAAGGTTTGTGACATAGGTCTTCTGGGCTATGCCCGATCGTTTCTCTGTCAGTGATTGATGCGTGTATGCATTTTTTTATCTTTACTCACCCCTTGATGTCCGGTCAACCTGCCGCGGTGTCACAGAGCTTCATTACCTCATTGGCTTCCAGGGGATGTCCGGGTCTGTATCACTCTGTAGAGCCTTCAGCCTTTCTCATCAATGGCGGTCCGCTGTCTCTATAGCGTGGTTCGTTTCCACCAATTAAGTGCTTTACCTTTTACTGCTATGAATGCAGTGTAGCGGGGTCCGGCGGGGGAAGGTGGAGGAGAAAGAAGGTTTCTGCTGTGTCGCTGCCTTCCGGGTTGCTGCACGCATGTGTCGTACCTCAGAGTACCGATGTACCGATGTGACGGGCCTTGCGTGGAGTCGGAGGTTCCTGTGTGAGGGTGGGCTTGGTGCTGGCGTCTGCCGGTTTCTGTGGGAAGTATGGTGGCTTTCAAAAGACTCTTAGACGTACATCTCAAGGATCAGAACATTCAGGGGTATGTGAGATGATTACGCCCACACACACCTACACAGGTTGAACTGGATGGACTATTGTCTTTATTCAACCTCACTTACTATGTAATACTATGTAACTATGATCACTCAGGTTTCCCAGACCATATAGCAATGGGCAAAGTTACTAAAAAGTGACTTAGAAGCGGAACAGCTCTCTCCACGTCCGATGTAGCTAACAAACTAAATGGTCCAAGCCCTACTATTTATATGTGATGCGTCACTAGGTGCGGCCCCCCTTGTAGCCAGAGTGTCCGCAGTGGGGGTAGCTATTAGACGCATGATATGGCTAAAAAGCTGGTCAGCAGTTCAGGCCTCAAAAAAAGGCTCCATCAGATCTCCCCTTTTTGGGAGACCGTTTGTTTGATTCCTCATTATATTAGTTAATCAAAGGGCTCACAGGCGGAAAGAGTACTCTTCCTCCTCAATCCGCCAAGGGCAAGTCACCACATATTAGACCAGGGCCTTATTTCAGGGCCCACAGGCGGCCCTTTCATGCCTTCAGCACGCAGGAGAAGGGATCCAAGCCATTTAGGTCTTCTGTGGGTGCCAAGAAGATATGGTCGGGTAAGCCGAGAACAGGCCAATCCAGACCTGCAGACAAATCCCCATTTGCATGAGGGGAAGCTCTCATCCGTATCTGGGGTGGGAGGATGTCTTCTCTTCTTTCCAGAACCATCGACTTCCTTGATTCAGGACAAATGGGTCCACGAACTGATCCTATCGGTTTACAAGACCGAATTCGGGTCTCGACCGTTGGACAGGTTCTTCCCATCCAATCTACACCCATCTCCAGGCCGGGGATCTATGAGAGGTGGTACAAGATCTGCTGTAGCAAGGGGTGATTGTGCTGGTTCTTTCTCTGGAACACTTTCAGGGGTTCAATTCAAACCTGTTCACTGTGCCCAGAAAAGAAGGCAAAGTACGTCCAATCCTGGACCACAAGGCTCTGAACAACTTTGTGTGGGTACAGAAGTTTTGAATGGAGTCCATTCGCGCGGTAGTGGCGTCTCTACACCAAGGAGACTTTTTGGCCTCCAAAGATCTCAAGAACGCATATCTACACATCCCTTTTTACCCTGGACACCAGTGTTTTCTTTGCTTCATTGAAGGAGAGGAGCATTATCAACTTGTGGCATTACCCTTAGGTCTCGCCTCCGCCCCCAGGGTCCTTACCATACCAAAGTATTGGCTCCAGTGTTGGCATTACTGCAACAAATGAGGATTACAGTACTGAGGTACCTGGACGATCTCCTCTTGAGAGCAAACTCCCATTCAGCCCTGTTGGACGACTTGACAATTACTGTACAGACTCTGCAAGAGTTTGGTTGGAACATCAGTTTAAAAAAAACTGCCCTGCTACCATCCTTAAAACTGGTTCATCTGGGCCTGACTCTGGCTTCGGCGAGGGTTTTTCTTCCCCTGGACAAGCTGCAAAAGTTGCAGGGAGTGATTCGTTTGCTGTTATCCAGCAATATGTCCTCACTGCGGACTTGCATTCGGGCCTTGGGTCTGATGGTGTCAACCTTTGAGGCTGTTCCAATTGCTCAGTTCCACATGAGACCCTTACAAAGGGAAATTCCTGTCAAATGGAACAAAGATCCAAAGTCCTTGGACACTATGATTCGGTTCAGTCACAACACAAAGAATGCTTTTCCATGGTGTCTTTACTTGTTAGCGCTACGCCAGGGCAAGTCCTTCCTCCCATTGTATTGGACTGTGGTAACCACAGACGCCAGCCTGTCCGGCTGGGGAGGAGTGCTGGGGAAGCTGTGTGTCCAGGGGTCCTGGACAGTACAAGTGTCCAGACTTCCGATCAATATCCTGTAACTCAGAGCGATAAAGCGTTGCCTGAGTCACTGGACAAATCCTTTACAGGGTTGTCCAGTCTGGATGCAATCGGACAATGCCACGGCCGTGGCTTACATCAATCATTAAGGGGGCACCAAGAGTGTCTTGGCAGCCCGGGAGGTGGCCGAGATCCTGAAATGGGCGGAAAAGTTTGTTCCAGCTCTTTCTGCAGTGCACATCCCAGGTGTGGAAAACTGGCAGGTGGATTACCTGAGTCCTCAGGTGTTGGATCACCTCCTGTGTGTCCCTTGGGGGACACCTGATGTTGACCTGTTAGCTTCTCGACTCAACAAGAAGGTTCGGAGGTTTGTAGCCAGGTCTCGGGATCCTCTGGCTGAGGCCACAGACGCACTGGTGGCTCCCTGGGGTCAATATCGGCTGATCTATGCATTTCCTCCACTGAAACTACTGCCGAGGCTTCTGCGCAGAATAGAGGTGGAAGGGATTCCGGTTATTCTGGTGTCCCCAGACTAGCCTTGCCAGTCTTGGTACGCAGATCAGGTAAGGTTGGTCGCCGATGCTCCTTGGAGACCTCTCAGGGAAGATCTCCTGTCTCAAGGACCAATCTTCCATCCTGCTTTACAGCTAGCTTTAATGGCTTGGCTGTTGAAAGCCAGGTGTTGAACGATAGAGGTCTTTCTGACTCAGTGATTCCGACTCTCTTGAATGCCAGAAAGTCTGCTTCTAGGAAGATCTATCATCGTACGTGGAAATCGTATATCTCTTGGTGTGAATTGCTGAAGGTGCATCCTCGCCTTTTTCTCTTACGTCCTCTGACAGACGCAGCCTCTCCCAAGTTTCGTCACTATTGAGTAATGAGGCCCTCTGCAGGAGCAGGCTAGGTAGTGAAACTTCATTAAAAAGCTTTAACTAGACACACCTTAGGGGCTGTCCCTCTCGACAGTACCCTCAGACACTTGGAGCATACTAATCAGTTTCTTGCTGCCTATCTCAGGAGTAGGACATAGAATACCCTGCTGGGACTCTGGTCTCAGTTTTTTTTTGTTTTTTCTTTGAAAAATGTTTATTTTTTTTTCTTCACTCGCTATCGCTAGCTAGTCAGGGGAATCCTCCTGGAGAACTACAAGCGGCAGCCGGGCTGGGCTTCGCACTGGATAATTTAGATCCTTATGGTACCCCAGCCTGGCCTACGAGCGTGCGCAGGTTGTGTTCCGCCCAGGCCTCGCCACGACGGTGCCCAGACGGATGGGGATGAGCCTGCAGAGAAATTCTTTGCTGGGACGCATCAACCTGGAATGCCCTTTGTTGCAGCGTCCCCTCTTGGCTGACGGCACCCCCACTCAGGGTGGGAGGGGAGCGGTTTCGGAGAGGTGCCCGTGGTCCATGGTATGTTGAGTGATGCTACCCCCCCCCCGTGTTCCTGGGACAGTATTCTGGGGGGGTGATGTGGGCCCACTCCTAGGGATGTCAGAGCGGTAGTCTCTCTCTGGGTGGTCCCCCCTGGCCTGTCTGGACAGGATCCTGCCTCCCTGCTCATTATAGGGGCGCTCTAGCGGCATCCACTGCGTGACGGGGAGGTGTAGGGCTCCTACCTTATCCTGGGGGCTTCCTGTAGTGGATTCCCGCTGTGGGCAGGGTTCCTGGGCTCCTGACTGTCAGCGCCGTTTTCGGCCGCCATTTTGGGTAAGGGCAAGCCTGGCTGCATCAGTGTATGGGCAGCAGTCATTTTTTGCATTAAGGTGTGCTTTTGGCGCCGTTGTCGGCGCCATCTTGGATGTGTGCAGCCACACTGTAAAGAGCAGGGGCCATTTTCGCTGTGTTTTCTCATATTTTTTCAATTGCCATCCATGTTTGTGTGGCTCAGGGCGCTTTTCGGCCTCTAGTGAATTCGGTCACTTCCTCCTGCCATCTTTCACTTGCTGCAGAAGAAGCGTGGAGAGCAGTCTGTTTTTCTCTCTCCCAGGCACTGTAAGGGCATTTCTCCTTAGACACATTGCTTTCTCAGTTATCTGGCAATATAAAGGGGGACTCCAGCAGCTGCGCGGGATCGCGTGCGGACCGCAATCACCAATTTAAAGGGCCAGTGTTCCTTTTTTTGTATTTCTGTCAAAATGGAGTCCCAGGGTAACAATTTCCCTGATCTTGTTTGTGCATCCTGGACATCCGGATCACCTTCCCTAGCTTCTTTATCTGCAGCCCTTGAAACTTTGGCGTCCAAAGTTGATCTTATGATGTCACAAGGTAATGTTCAAAAATGGCCGATGCCCTCTCAGTCTTCTGATTCAGAGCCTGATATTGTTGCCATGGACACTGCCCTCCCTGAAAGTTTCCTGTCCACACACTCAGACGGGGAGGAGGAGGATTCCTCCTCCGCTGCAGCGTGGGAACGCGCTTTGGTTGAAGCACTTGTTCGCTCAGTTAGGGAGAATTTGAACATTGATGATGAGCCCACCCTGTCAGGTAAGCGGGTTTCCTTCGGGTCCAGCAAAGCCCAGAAGTCGGGTCAGGTTTTCTGCCGCCCAGAGGAGTTTCATGATATAATGAACGAACAGTGGCGTCGCTTGAAGCACGTGCTAGTGATGCCTAAGCGTTTTCAACGCTGTTATCCCTTTACGGACCCAGTTTCCAATCGCTGGACGGTGTCACTTAAAGTGAACCACACCGTTTCCAGGTTGAATAAATCCACGGTGGTTCCCGTGGAGGACTCCCCGGTGTTTTAAGACCCGATAGAAGCGTGGAGTCACTTTCCCGCTTCCGTGCTGGTCTCTCAGATGGTTACGGAATGGATTAGGTGCTTAGGCAAAACTTGGTGGCTGAGTCGGTTCCTCCGAATCTCATTGAGCTCACGGACCAAATGGCCCAGGCCATGGTGTATCTGTGTGACGCGGCCCTGGACGAGGCACCCCTGGTTGCAAGAATGTCTGTGGTGGGTATTGCACTCTGCCGCAGGGAGTGGCTGAAGAGCTGGTCGGCAGACCATGCCTCTAAAAAGGCCGTGTCTGATATCCCCTATATGAGGGAACCCCTTTTTGGGGACTCCTTGGATGAGATTGTCAGTGGTCTCACAGGGGGAAAGGGTACCCTCCTGCCCCCTAATCCGCGAAGGGTAAATGCATGCGGCGGGGTCCTTCCTTCAAGGCTCATCGGGGGCACTTTCGTGCCTCAGGGGCGCAGGAAAAAGGAAAATCCTTCAATGCCTCTGGCAGTAACAAGAAGCCCTGGTCTGGAAAGCCCAAGGCTGGTCAATCCGGTGCTGCGGCCCAGTCTTCTTCCACATGCAAGGACGCCCTCACCCATTTCAGGGGTGGGGGGGGGCATCTGCGTTACTTTCAGGAACCCTTGTTGTCCCTAATTCAGGACAAATGGGTTCACAAACTGCTTCGTTCATGGTACAAGATCGAATTTCGATCCCGCCCCGTTGGCAGGTTCTTTCCCTCAAATCTCCGTCTGTCTCCCGATCGCCTGACGGCTCTCAAGGGGGCATTGCAAGATCTTCTTGCTCATGGCGTTATTGTCCAGGTTCCACAGCGGGAGAGATTTTGCAGGTTTTATCCAAACCTGTTCACAGTGCCCAGGGAGGAGGGCAAGGTTCGTCAGATTCTGGACCTAAAGTCACTGAACCGCTTTGTGCGGGTGCAGAAGTTCCGAATGGAATCCATCCGGTCGGTGGTGGCGTCTTTAAGTCAAGGGGAGTTTCTGGCCTCCATTAATTTAAAGGATGCGTATCTGCACATCCCTATCTATGAAGGTCATCAGCGGTATTTCCGCTTCGCCGTGGCGGAGGAGCACTTTCAATTTGTAGCATTACCCTTTGGTCTAGCTTTGACTCCCAGGGTCTTCACCAAGGTTTTGGCCCCGGTGCTGGCTCTGCTGCGCAAGAAGGGGATTGCGGTCCTCGGTTATCTGGATGACCTCTTGTTGAGTGCGAGCTTGTTTGCCACTCTGTCGGGCGATCTGACGGTCACGGTTCAGACGCTCCAGGAGTTCGGATCGACATCAACTTCCAGAAGTCAGGAACTGACTCCGTCAGTACGTCTGCAATATCTGGGAATGGTCCTGGACTCTGCTCAAGCAAAGGTTTTTCTCCCGGAGGAAAAACTTCATACTTTGCAGGGCGAGATCAGGTCCCTCAGGGACAACGATCTCTCCTCCCTTCGGACCTGCATGAGGTTCCTGGGGCTGATGGTTTCAGCTTTCAAGGCGATTCCATTTGCCCAGTTTCACACAAGGACTCTGCAAGCAGAGATTCTTGCCAAATGGAACAGGGATCCCCAGTCCTTGGACAGGATGGTGTGTTTGAGCCATCTCACGAGGACGGAGCTTTCCTGGTGGCTTCTGTCACCCACTCTGAACCGGGGCAAGTCATTTATGCCCTTGTTGTGGACGGTGTTCACCACAGTTGCCAGCCTGATGGGCTGGGGTGGCGTACTGGACACTCTTTGTGCCCAGTGGACGTAGTCGGAGGAGGAATCCTCCTTTGCCAATAAATGCTCTGGAGCTCAGGGCGATAAAACGTTGCCTGCTCCATTGGGTGACTCGGTTGCGCGGTCACCCGGTTCAAACTGACAATGCCACGGCTGTGGCTTACATCAATCACCAAAGGGGCACCAGGAGTGCCCGGGCAGCAAGGGAAGTGTCCGAGATTCTGTCTTGGGCCGAGGCACATGTTCCAACTATCTCTGCTGTTCACGTTCCTGAAGTGGAGAACTGGCAGGCGGACTATCTGAGTCTTCAGTCCTTGGATCAGGGGGAATGGTCCCTGCATCCGCAGGTGTTTCAGCTCCTGTGTGTCCAATGGGGGACACTGGACGTGGATCTGTTCGCGTCTCGTCTCAACAAAAAGGTGGAAAGGTTCATGGCCAGGGCTTAAGATCCTCTGGCAGATGCCTCGGACGTGTTGGTGGTGCCTTGTCACTGCTATCTGCTGATTTACGCCTTTCCCCCGATTCAACTGTTGTCCAGGTTGCTTCGCAGATTAGCGCTGGAACAGGTACAAGTGATTCTGGAGTGGCTCCAGACTGGCCTAGTCGGTATTGGTACGCAGACCTCGTCAAGATGGTCGTCGAGCCTCCCTGGCGGCTACCTCTGAGAGAAGATCTGGTGTCTCAAGGGCCGATCTTCCACCCTGCTTTACAGTCTCTGGCTTTAACGGCATGGCGGTTGAAGGCCAGGTGTTGAGAGACAGGGGTCTCTCTGATGAGGTTATTCCTACCTGGCTAAGAGCTAGGAAGGCTACCTACAGGAAGATTTATCATCGTACCTGGAAGGCGTACATTGCCTGGTGTGAGTCACAAGGGTTGCATCCTCGCTCCTTTTCGGTGGCGAGGGTCCTGGCTTTCTTGGAGAACGGGGTGGAACAGCGTTGGGCGCAATTAAAGGTCAGGTGTCGGCCTTGGCCATTTTCTTCCAGCGTCCCTTGGTGACTAATTCCCTGATTCGCACCTTTATTTAAGAGGTGCGTCATTTGACTCCCCAGCGGAGGGCCCCTTTGCCTCTGTGGGATTTGAATATGGTTTTATAGACAATGTGGGCTATGTGGGACTTTAAATGAGACACCGGCAGATATGCCCAGCATCTCCATCCCTGTATCGGAAAAAACTAATTGAAAAGGATTAAAAGAGGTGCATGGAAGCCAGCCAGCCCCCAGTCTGATGTACTCACCCTAAAGTCTGCCACCAACCAAGTAGACCTGCCTCGATATAAATAAAGAACAGGTGTTTAGTTGACACGCATTTTCAAACGCATGTGTAAGCTGCAGAGCCACGACACGGCACCCTGTTTTATCTGCAGTCCCTAACACTTTTAAATTTAAGTGTCTCCACTCTGGGAGCACATGGCTGCTAATGGGTGGATAGGAGGCAGGTGGGAGGGAGCAGCCCAAACTTCCCCCAACCCACTTCCATCCACGACTGGTATGGTATCTCAATGCTCTAATAGCAATGTTCTTAAGATGGTACAAACTGAAAACGACCAGCTGAGAAGCATACACCTCCAATCCCTTGGCGGATGCAGTGTAAAACACAGATTGGGACTTTATATGAGGCAATTTGCCTGTATAGCTCAGTGCCTCCATCCCTAATTTCATAAAATATTTGGGACTTTACATGAAACAAGCAGGTCATGCTATGGTCTCCATCCCTGTATATAAAAAAAACTGGGGTCAAATTAGACTGCATCCACCAAAAACGCACGAAAATCGCACGGTGGGACTTTAAATAAAGCACCAGCCTGTAGGCGAGGTGCCTCCATCCCTAGTTACATAGACTATGTGGGACTTTAAATGAGACACCGGCAGGTATGCCAAGTGTCTCCATCCCTGTATCGGAAAAAACAAATTGAAAAGGATTAAAAGAGGTGCATGGAAGCCAGCCAGCCCCCAGTCTGATGTACTCACCCTCGAGTCTGCCACCAACCAAGTAGACCTGTCTCGATATAAATGAAGAACAGGGGTTTAGTTGACACGCATTTGCAAACGCATGTGTAAGCGGCACCCTGTTTTATCTGCAGTCCCTAACACTTTTAAATTTAAGTGTCTCCACTCTGGGAGCACATGGCTGCTAATGGGTGGATAGGAGGCAGGTGGGAGGGAGCAGCCCAAACATTCCCCAACCCACTTCCATCCGCGACTGGTATGGTATCTCAATGCTCTAATAGCAATGTTCTTAAGATGGTACAAACTGAAAACGACCAGCTGAGAAGCATACATCTCCAATCCCTTGGCGGATGCAGTGTAAAACACAGATTGGGACTTTATATGAGGCAATTTGCCTGTATAGCTCAGTGAATGCAGTCTAATTTGACCCCAGTTTTTTCATATACAGGGATGGAGACCATAGCATGACCTGCTTGTCTCATGTAAAGTCCCAAATATTTTATGAAATTAGGGATGGAGGCACTGAGCTATACAGGCAAATTGCCTCATATAAAGTCCCAATCTGTGATTTACACTGCATCCGCCAAGGGATTGGAGGTGTATGCTTCTCAGCTGGTCGTTTTCAGTTTGTACCATCTTAAGAACATTGCTATTAGAGCATTGAGATACCATACCAGTCGTGGATGGAAGTGGGTTGGGGGAAGTTTGGGCTGCTCCCTCCCACCTGCCTCCTATCCACCCATTAGCAGCCATGTGCTCCCAGAGTGGAGACACTTAAATTTAAAAGTGTTAGGGACTGCAGATAAAACAGGGTGCCGTGTCGTGGCTCTGCAGCTTACACATGCGTTTGCAAATGCGTGTCAACTAAACACCTGTTCTTTATTTATATCGAGACAGGTCTACTTGGTTGGTGGCAGACTGGAGGGTGAGTAAATCAGACTGGGGGCTGGCTGGCTTCCATGCACCTCTTTTAATCCTTTTCAATTTGTTTTTTTTTTAATATGGTTTTATCCGTTTTGCAAACCTCCCTTTGAAAACATCAGTGAAATACCTCTGCCTGTGTTGTCCCAGAAAGTTGCTTTCCTGGTGGCTATCACTTGCAGAGTGTCTGAATTGACTGCTCTGTCCTGCCAATCGCCTTCCCTGGTCGTTCATAGGGATAAGGTTGTTCTGCGACCCAACCAGTCTTTTCTCCCTAAGGTGGTGTCTGCCTTCCACCTCAATGAAGATATTAGTTTGCATTTGCTTTGTGCGAAGCCTAAGCATCCCAAGGAATTTGCCTTGCATTTGTTGGATGTGGTTCGGGCGATCAGGGTTTACCTGTCAGCCACAGAACCCTTTAGGAAGTCTGATTCCCTGTTTGTCCTTCCTGAGGGAACTCGGAAGGTTTCGGCTGCAGGTTTGGGCAGCAGGTCAACAAGGTCAGGAACAAGCCAAAGGTCAAAACGGATATCTAACAGGAAGCAGGCTTCAGGAACACAGGAGGAGCTGCAGACAAGACAGCAAAGACGCAGTGCTTCTGAGCTGTTTAAATAAGGCAGCCTGTTTGCCAATTACTGCAATTAGTCTGCTCTGGGTTAACCCTTTAGATTGCAGATTCATGACAGCACATCAGTGTGCTCAGGAAGCATTCCTAACACAGCCTGTTTGCCAATTGCTGCAATTAGTCTGCTCTAGGTTAACCCTTTAGATTGCAGATTCATGACAGCACATCATTGTGCTCAGAAAGCATTCCTAACATTGCCCCCCCCCCCCCTTAAGGGCAACCTCTGGGTGCCCAACAAACTGCTTTTCTGAGGATGGGCAAGAAAAAATGCCTGGATCAGATCTGTGGCATGAATGTTACTCTCCGGTTCCCAGGAATTCTCTTCCGGCCCATAACCCTTCCATTTAATAAGGAACTGAAGCTAGTTACCTCTTTTCCAGCAATCACGTACAGCCTCAACTTCGTACTGCATGTCGCCATCCACCATCACTGGTTCCGGAGGTCCAGGGCTTCTGACGGGGAAGGCGTCGGGAACCACGGGTTTTAAAATAGTGACATGGAACACAGGATGGATCCGTAGGGTATCAGGTAAGGATAACTCATAGGACACGGTATTGAGTCTTCTTTTAACGGGGAATGGGCCGATAAACCTGGGAGCCAACTTCTTGGATGGGCAGGCCAAGCGGAGGTTAGCTGTGGATAAAATGACCTGGTCACCTGGTTGGAGAATCAGTTCTCCCCTCTTTTTCCCATCAAAGATTCTTTTGGACGCTATCTGAGCCTTGGCCAAGGTGTCCTGCAGAAGTTTGTTGTTACTCGTGAAGAAGTCAATGGTGACCTGAACTGCGGGCACTCCGGAATCAGATGGGAAGTCGGGCAGAAAGGAAGGATGAAAACCATAATTGGCAAAGAAGGGAGATTGCCCGGTAACGGAATGCCGTGAATTATTAAAGGCAAATTCCGCAAATGGTAGTAATGCTACCCAGTCGTCCTGGACGAAGGTGGTAAAGCACCGGAGATATTGTTCCAAGGTCTGGTTCGTCCTCTCTGTTTGCCCGTTCGCCTGCGGGTGGTAAGCTGAGGACATAGATAATTCAATTTTTAGTAGCTTACACAAGGCCCTCCAAAAGCGGGACGTGAATTGTACCCCTCTGTCCGAGATAATGTTCGTGGGTACCCCGTGTAGTCGCACAATCTCCCTAATGAAGACTTCTGCAGTTTCTTTCGCAGAGGGGGTACCTTTAAGGGGTAGAAAGTGGGCCATCTTAGTAAGCCGGTCTACAACCACAAAAATGGCGGAGCACCCGGGCCGAAGGTGTAGTTCCACGATAAAGTCCATGGCGATAGTTTGCCAGGGCCGGTCAGGGATTGGGAGTGGTCTGAGGAGACCCCACGCCTTACTTCTGGTGGTTTTACTCCTGGAGCAAGAAACACAGGAAGACACATAACTTCTGCAGTCTTTTTCCATCTCAGGCTACCAGAAGGTGCATTGCATGAGGTCAAGGGTCCTATGAACGCCAAAATGGCCAGCCAGAGGGTGGTCATGGCAGGCAGCTAGAACCGAATCTCTGACTCCCTCCGGGACAAAGATTTTGTCCTTAGCCCACAACAAACCATCCTTGCGTGACGGGTATCCCAGGTGGACCGGAAATGTTGGCAGAGGCTTGCTCAAGATGGGATTTTAGGCTAGTGAGCAGGAGCAGGAAGTTTTTCTCTGACAGGATAGTGTCAGGTACCAAATCTTCTTTAGGATTATCAAACATCCAGGACAGGGCATCCGGTTTGACATTTTTCGACCCGGGCCGTTAGGTGATATGGAACGAGAATCTGGAGATGAAGAGTGCCCATCGGGCCTTGTGGGGTCTAAGTTGCTTTGCAGATCTTAAGTACTCAAGGTTCTTCTGATCGGTAAATATAAGAATCGGGTGTGATGCTCCTTCCAGTAGATATCTCCATTCTTCGAGAGCGGCTTTGATAGCCAGGAGTTCCCGGTCCCCGACATCATAGTTTTTCTCCGCGGGAGAGAGTTTCCGGGAAAAGAACGCTATTGGGTGAGATAAGTCTCTAGTTCCCTGTCTTTGGGAGATGACTGCCCCGACCGCAACTTCCGATGCGTCTACCTCCAGGAGATAGGGTAAGGCAGGATCCGGGTGACTCAGGATAGGGGCAGAGGTAAAATGTTTTTTAAGAACCGAAAAGGCGGACTGAGCTTCTGGGGTCCACTGGAAGCGGACGTTCTTCTTAGTAAGGTGAGTAATAGGGGCTATGATGTTAGAGAACCCCTTAATGAACCTCCTATAAAAATTGGCGAAGCCAACGAAGCGATGTACTCCCTTTTTGTCTGATGGTCCAGAATGGCAGAGACCTCCTGAGGATCCATTTCTATTCCTTCTGTGGAAATGATTAGCCCCAGAAACAGGATACTGTTCTGCTCAAAAACGCACTTCTCGGCCTTGGTGTAGAGACCATGCTGGTGAAGGCAACCGAGGACATTTCGAACGTGCTCGCGATGCTGCTCTAGGGATGTTGAGAAGATTAGGATGTCATCCAAGTATACGATGACGAAGATATCCAACCAATCCCTGAAGATGTCGTTCACAAAGTGTTGGAACGTGGCAGGAGCATTACAAAGGCCAAATGGCATTACCAGGTATTCGAAATGTCCGAATCTAGTGCGGAAAGCAGTCTTCCATTCGTCGCCCTCTTGGATACGCACCAAGTTGTACGTCCCACGAAGATCCAGCTTAGTAAACAGGATGGCAGATCTGAGTCTCTGAAAGAGTTCGGGGACTAGAGGAAGAGGATAACGGTTTTTAATAGCAACTTTATTTAAATCCCTATAATCGATGCAGGGTCGGAGGGTATGATCCTTCTTCTCTACGAAGAAGATACCTGCCCCTGCTGGAGAGGTAGAGGGACGGATGAACCCCTTCTTCAGACTCTTGTCTACATAGTTCTTTAAGACGTCCAGCTCATGTTCAGAAAGTGGGTAAATCCGGCCGAACGGGATTTCGGCTCCTGGGAGCAAGTCGATGGGGCAGTCATATGGACGGTGGGGGTGGCAAGGTCTCTGCTCCCCGTTTGCTGAATATGTCCCGGAAATCATGGTATGCTTTGGACACTACAGAACATACATCAGGTTCAGATTCAAGACAGAACAGAGTCTTGGGGAATCCAGGAGGAGCAGGTAGACAGGAATTCTTGCAGTAAAGAGATGGGAACTGGATGGTGCCTGTGATCCAATTGCTTGCAACCACGGTAATCCCAGGATAATGGGAAAAAAGGGGGATGTGATAACATCCAGGCTAATCAGTTCCTTATGGCCGGAGGAGGAGACCATAGGAAGGGGAAAAGTTTCTTGGGTCACGGGCCCGGATTTGATGTGGGAGCCATCAGCCAGGAAGATGGTGAGGTCCTGGGTCTTGACGCCATGTTGAAGGGCGAACGAGCGATCAATGAAACAACGGCAGGCTCCCGAGTCAATGATTGCGGTAACTGGGACGGGTCCTTCCGGAAGCTGTAATGACACAGGAAAGGCTAGGTGGGAGGAACTGGCAACAGATGCCACACAACTGGATGGTGAGGCCGGCATGAACTTATGGTATTTTGCTGAGCAGGAGTGCACATAGTGGCCAGCTTTACCGCAATACAGGCACAGGTTACCAAACTGGCGACTGCGTCTCTCCTCCGGGGACAAAGCAGGCCGTATGATCCCAAGTTGTATAGGTTCAGGCGTATCTGAGGCAACTCCAGCGGGAGCGGGGTTGGTAGGAGCTGACCCAGCGGAAGAAAAGTATGCAGGAGGAGCAACTCGTGGTAGCGTCCAGGCTGGTCTGAACTGCTGCAGAGATCGTTCTGCTCTGCGCTCCCGTAGCCGCCGGTCGATTTGAATGGCCTGGGAAATCAAATCTTCCATGGAGTCGGGGACACCTACCCGCGCCAGTTCGTCCTTCAGTCCTTCCGACAAGCCGAGACGGAACTGATACCGGAGTGCTGCTTCGTTCCAGGACGTATCGGAACTGAGGCGGCGGAAGTCAGCGACGTAGTCTTCTACGGGCCTGCAACCCTGCTGAAGAACATGAAGCTCAGCTTCTGCAGTGGAGGATCGCTGCGGGTCATCATACAGCTGTGCCATGGCCTCAAAAAATGACCGTAAGGAGTTTAAATGGGCGCTGCCCTATTCAAGGAGCCGATGAGCCCAGGACTGGGGTTTGCCTAGGAGCAGGGATATAACAAACCCCACCTTGGTGGTCTCCAAAGAAAAGGTTCGAGGTTGCAGGGAGAAATACAGCTGGCAGGCGTTGCGAAAGGCGCGTAATTTACCGCGATCCCCGGAATATTTTTCGGGAGCAGGAACTCGAGGTTCTGGTGGCAGCATCACTACGGTAGGGCCAGAAGCAGGTCCAGAGGGTGCTGCAGCACGAGAGGAAGCAGATAATACAGGAGGATCCCCCTAAAGTGTCGTAGAGCGCAGCCGTTCCTCTAGCTGTGTGTAGCCGTCTTGAAGCGACTTTACGGTTTGAGACAGGGCTGCGAGGTGTTGGCAGATCTCTTCCAACGGTGAGGCTTCTCTTGCAGGCTCCGTCATGGCTGTCTTGTACTGCTGTAAGTGGTAGCCTGATGGCAGAGGAAGGCCCCACGTGTGCCAGAGGGCGGAGCTTAGACGGGAACCCCCAAGGTAAGTGACTCAGGCTAACTGAAGGTGCGGAATCTAAGTATCCACCGGTTTTCGCCAGAGCCTCTAGTGGTGAGGATGGATTTTGCTGCGTGTGGATACCAGGTCGCAGTCCTCAGGGTCGCCCCACCAAGGGAGAAGCCGGTCAAGATCCGAAGGCAGATAAGCAGACAAGGGAGATCCGAGAGAATGGTCAAACAAGCTGGGGGTCAGGACGGGCAGCAGGTCAACAAGGTCAGGAACAAGCCAAAGGTCAAAACGGATATCAAACAGGTAACAGGAAGCAGGCTTCAGGAACACAGGAGGAGCTGCAGACAAGACAGCAAAGACACAGTGCTTTTGAGCTGTTTAAATAAGGCAGCCTGTTTGCCAATTACTGCAATTAGTCTGCTCTAGGTTAACCCTTTAGATTGCAGATTCATGACAGCACATCAGTGTGCTCAGGAAGCATTCCTAACAAATAGACTAGGCAATAGCATGCAATTTCAAGCTGCAGCTGCCAAAGCCGGCAGATGATTAGCATGCATAAAGAAGGGGGTGTATTCCAAAGATAAAACTATAATCCTACCACTTTATAAAACTCTGGTCCAAACGCATCTTGAGTATTCTGTCCAGTTCTGGTCGCCAGTCCTCAAGAGGGATGTGTTGGAGCTGGAGAGAGTCCAGAGAAAGGCAACTAAACGAATTAGGAGATAGAAAAGAGGGGAGACAGGCTCAAAAAGGTAATGTTTACAAACTATAAGCACCACGTCCCAAATGTATATGTTTAAAGGGACGGAGGATAGGGCGCATAAAGCAGGGGACTTTATAAAGGGGTGCTGGTATATAACAGATAGATTCAGAAAGATAAATATAAAATTATCAAAAAGTTTTTATTAAGGACAAAAAACGAAATATATAAAATGTATACTGTATTCACAGGATACAAGACCAATACAAACATATTGCTTTTAAAAACAATTGCAGTTGTACAGACAGCAAATTGCTGTCTGTATCATCCTGACCCCCTAGGGGTCCACGGAGTCAATTAGTTCACCTGATGAGCTTCCACACCTCTTTTACTGAAAGCATTACTTGTTTATATATATTATATATATTTTTTTCATGTGTGTATATCTTCACCAATAAAGCTTTTTTGTCTGCACCTATATCCCTGTGAGCCCCTCATTGCAACCATTCACGGAGGGAAATTCTTGTCCCTCCATCTCCCAAACCTTTTTAGTCACTATATACCCTTTACCATCCAGAAGTGGTGTCTGTGCAGAAAGCGATGTTGCCCACAAATTATTAACCCGACATGTTTCACGGCAATAGCCGCTTCCTCAGGGGTATTTGGGGGGTTTTTCTATACAAAATTCAAATAAGAACACTAGAATAGAGAAAAGACAAATATGTAAGATGCAGATGAGAACCATTTGGCCCATCTAGTCTGCCCAATATATCTGAATCCTATGAATAGTCCCTGGCCCTATCTTATATGAAGGATAGCCTTATGCCTATCCCATGCATGCTTAAACTCCTTCACTGTATTTGCAGCTACCACTTCTGCAGGAAGGTTATTCCATGCATCCACTACTCTCTCAGTAAAGTAATACTTCCTCATATTACTTTTAAACCTTTGCCCCTCTAGTTTAAAACGGTGTCCTCTTGTGGTAGTTTTTCTTCTTTTAAATATGCTCTCCTCCTTTACCGAGTTGATTCCCTTTATGTATTTAAAAGTTTCTATCATATCCCCTCTGTCTCTTCTTTCTTCCAAGCTATACATGTTAAGGTCCTTTAACCTTTCCTGGTAAGTTTTTTCCTGCAATCCATGTACTAGTTTAGTAGCTCTTCTCTGAACTCTCTCTAGAGTATCTATATCCTTCTGGAGATATGGCCTCCAGTACTGCGCACAATACTCCAAGTGAGGTCTCACCAGTGTTCTGTACAGCGGCATAAGCACTTCTCTCTTTCTATTGCTTATACCTCTCCCTATACATCCAAGCATTCTGCTGGCATTTTGTGCTGCATTATTACATTGTCTTCCCACCTTTACCGTATTTATTCGAGTATAACGCGCAAAATTTTCTACCAAAAAAAGAAATCAAAGTTTGGGTGCGCGTTATAAACAAGGGGTGGCAGTGGCGGCCGGTCCACTGAGGGCGCAGGCGAATTGTGAGTTTGCACTGCGCCTTTTCCGGGCTGCAGCCGCTCACTGTACGCGAAGGCGAAGAAAAAAAACGTCCCCTCGTCGCGTACAGTGGGCGGCCCGCTGTATGGTTGCCGCTTCATTTCCTCGCCTCGCCCACACGTTACGGTAAGCATTGCTTTTGTACAATTCAGTGTTTTGCGTACCGTAACCGTTAGATGGCAACTCAGGGTATCAAGAGAAAACGTTCTGCATATATCGCTTCATTCAAGCTCAAAGTTGTTGATCATGCTGAAATTCACGGAAATCAAGCAGCTAGCCGAGAATTCACTGTACCAGAGACGAATGTTAGAGAATGGAGAAAACAGAAAGTCGTCCTGAAAGATATGAATAAAACAAAAAAAGCACAACGAGGGAGACAAAACATGTACCCAGACATGGAGAAGGAACTTTATGAATGGATCATTGACCAAAGAAGTAGTGGGTACATCGTCACATCACTCCACACTAGACTTCAAGCCCAAAAGTTTTGCAAAGATTCAAACTTCAAAGCCTCTAATGGATGGACACAAAAGTTTATGAAAAGGCATGGACTTGCAATACGCCAGAGAACAAAGATAGCACAGAAGCTGCCTAATGATTTAGAAGAGGAGATCGCTTCATTCCATACCTTTATAATCAATCAACGCAAGCAGATTAATTTTGAACTTTCACAGATAGGCAATATGGATGAGACCCCCATGTGTTTTGACCTACCAGGCAACAGGACAATTGACTGCAAAGGGAAGCGCATAGTCCAGATTAGAACCACAGGCCATGAGAAAACTCATTTTACCGTTGTGTTATCCTGTATGGCAGACGGTTTTAAACTTAAACCAATGGTGATTTTTAAAAGAAAGACTATTCCAAAAGGAGTTAAATTTCCACCAGGTGTCGTGATCCATTCTCATCCTAAAGGATGGATGGATGAAAAGGGCATCATTTTATGGTTAAATAAAGTTTGGAATACTAGACCAGGTGCACTACTGAAGAAATCCATGCTTGTATGGGACCAGTTCCGCTCACACCTGACAGACACTGTGAAGGACAAACTGAAAAGTCTAAAAACATTTCAAGCTGTGATTCCAGGTGGACTAACCTCTATTCTTCAGCCACTAGATGTCGTTTTAAACAAACCCTTCAAAGACAGAGTCAGGGAAAAGTGGATCACCTGGATGAAATCCGACGACAAAGAATTGACTGCAAAAGTAAACCTCAAGAAACCTGGCCTATCTCTCGTGACATCCTGGGTTAAAACATCATGGGAAGACATACCAAAAGAAATGATCATCAAGAGTTTTTTGAAGACAGGCATCAGCAATAAAATGGACGGCACAGAAGACGACCTGCTGTGGAATTCAGACTCAGAAGAAAGCGAAGAAACTGGAGAAACAGATGTTCCTGCCAACTGGGACACTGATGAAAAATGAACTCGAGAAGAATGGGAACAACTCTTTGGTGTATCTGATGATGAATCTGACTTTGAAGCATTTTAAATTAATATTGTTACCGTTAATTTTATTTCGGTATTGTGTTTATACCAGTTTACGTTGTCAATAAATGATTTGGTGTGAAACAAAATTTTATACCGATTTTTAATCGAAAATTAGGGGTGCGCGTTATACTCGAATAAATACGGTAAGTCTTCTGAAATAATTACTATTAAATCCCTTTCCTCAGATACTGAGGTCAGGACTGTGTCAAATATTCTATATTCTGCCCTTGGGTTTTTACGCCCCAGGTGCATTATCTTGCACTTATCCACATTAAATTTCAGTTGCCAGAGTTCTGACCATTCTTCTAGTTTTACTAAATCCTTTTCCATTTGGCGTTTCCCTCCAGGAACATCAACCCTGTTACATATCTTTGTGTCATCAGCAAAAAGACAAACCTTACCATCGAGGCCTTTTGCAATATCACTTATGAAGATATTAAACAAAATTGGTCCCAGTACAGATCCCTGAGGTACCCCACTGGTAACATGACCTTGTTCTGAATGTTCTCCATTGACTACAACCCTCTGTTGTCTGTCACTCAGCCACTGCCTAATCCACTCAACAATATGGGAATCCATGCTCCATGACTGCAGTTTGATGGAAGTCTTCTATGTGGGACAGTGTCAAAAGCCTTACTAAAATCTAGATATGCAATGTCTACTGCACCTCCACCGTCTATTATTTTAGTCACCCAGTCAAAAAAATCTATAAGGTTTGTTTGACATGATCTCCCTGAAGTAAACCCATGTTGTTTTTCATCTTGCAATCCATGGGATTTAAGATGTTCCACAATCCTATCCTTTAATAGGATTTCCATTAATTTGCCTACTATTGATGTCAGACTCACTGGTCTATAGTTGCTCGATTCCTCCCTACTACCTTTCTTGTGAATGGGCACGACATTTGCCAATTTCCAATCTTCCGGGACGACTCCTGTTACTGATTGGTTAAATAAATCTGTTAATGGTTTTGCCAGCTCACCACTAAGCTCTTTTAATAATTATGGGTGTATCTCATCAGGACCCTGTGACTTATTTGTCTTCACTTTAGACAGCAATCTTAGAACTTCTTCCTCTGTAAAGACACATGCATCAAACGATTCATTAGTCATCCTTTCAAGTGGAGGTCCTTCTCCTTCTTTTTCTTCTGTAAAAACTGAACAGAAGTATTCATTAAGGCAGTCGGCTAGCCCTTTATTCTCTTCTACATGCCTTCCGTCCTTTGTTTTTAATTTAGTTATTCCTTGTTTTAATTTCCTTTTTTCATTTATATATCTGAAGAATGTCTTATCCCCCTTTTTCATAGACTGAGCTAGTTTTTCTTCTGCCTGCGCTTTAGAAGTTCTTATAACTTGCTTAGCCTCTTTCTGCCTAATCTTGTAGATTTCCTTATCTTCATTGCTCTGGGTTTTTTTATAATTACAAAATGCTAGCTTTTTATTTTTAATGATTTGGGCCACTTCTGCTGAGTACCACGGTGGTCTCTTCCTTTTTTTGCTTTTACTGACAAGTCTAATGCAATTTTCTGTTGCCTTCAATAATGCACCTTTTAAGTAGTCCCATTTCTCCTGGACTCCATGTAATCCGTTCCAGTCTGATAAGGACTCATTTATGACTAATTTCATTTTTGAAAAGTCTGTTTTTCTAAAATCTAAAACTTTTGTTTTTGTGTGGTGTGACTCTTTCACAGTTCTTATATTAAACCACACTGACTGGTGATCACTAGATCCCAAGGTTTCGCCTACAATGACATCATATACCGAATCCCCATTTGTGAATACCAAATCCAAAATGGCCTCCCTCCGGGTTGGCTCCTCAACCACTTGTTGCAGAGACAACCCCAGTAGGGAATTTAGAATATCTGTACTCCTGGTAGAACTTGCTATTTTGGTTTTCCAGTTTATATCTGGAAGATTGAAATCTCCCATAAGGATAACTTCTCCTTTCATTGTCATTTTAGCTATTTCTTCAACTAGTAGATCATCTAGTTCTTTAACTTGGCCAGGTGGTCTATATATCACACCTACACGAGTTACTGCATGATTAGCAAACTGCAACATAACCCAAACTGACTCTATGTTGGCCTCACCAACTTGTATTAGGTTAGATTTAATGCTATCTTTCACATACAGGGCCACTCCTCCTCCTTTCTTGCCTTCTGTCTCTTCTGTATAAAGAGTACCCTGGTATGGTTATGTCCCAGTCATTTCTTTCATTAAACCATGTCTCCGTAACAGCCACTAAATCTACATTCTCAGATGCCATTATTGACCCAAGTTCATTGATTTTTTAACCTAAACTGCGAGCATTTGTAGATAGGACTCTGAGCTTATCATTTCTTAACCTCTGTGCTTCTGACCTGTTCTGGCATTGTTTCGGGGGCAATTGGACTCTTGTATTTTCACTCTTTTGCCCCCCCCCCTTCCTAGTTTAAATACTCTTTCACAAATTCTTGGAGTTGTTCACTAAGTACATTTGTTCCTTTGAGAGAAAGATGCAAACCAACTTTTTTGTACAGTTCCTTTCTATTCCAAGTAGAGCTATCATGAGAAACAAAGCCAAATCCTTGCTCTTGACACCATTTACTAAGCCATATGTTGAACTCCTTTATGCGCCTCTGCCTATCATTCTGAACATTATGCACAGGCAGAACTTTAGAAAATGAAATGGTGGATGCAAAATCCTGTTTGTCATTTGCAAGTGTGATAAAAGATTTTTTCACCTCTGACACTTCATTGCAAGCCAGGTCATTTGTCCCTAGATGGACAAGAACATCCACGTCCCCTTCCTGCTTTGCTTGCTTAACAATATTAATAATACGTCTTCTATCTCGTCTAGCAGTAGCACCAGGGAGACATCTCACAAAACCATTTTCTTTAAGCTCCACACTTCTTATGATTGAATCACCCAGCAACAGCTGCTTCCTTTGAGACTTCACTTTATCTTTTTTGTCCTTGGCTGCAGTCTTGCATACATTAGACATAGGAGTCGATGGTTTCTCACCCTCTGTGCTTGAGTCCATATCCATGTTGTCCTTACATTCTGAGAGTGCTGCAAATGAATTATGGAGAACCACCGACTGTGGGACTTGTCTTCTATCCACCACTCTAAGTCTTCCAGAACGTACAGTAACCCATCTGCCATTTCTGGGGGTCCTCTGTGGCAGTGGCATTGCAGCAGTCCCAGCTGGAGTTTGTTCAACAGATAATTTAAATATCTCTGATTTCAAAAATGCAATTCCCTGCTGCAGTAAGGAGAATTGCCTACAGATCTGACAGCATCCGAATCTCCAAAGAGTGGAACATGAAATAGATGCACAACAATTCCTCCACTGAACCAAGTCTGCCATTTTAAAGAAAAAAAAAAAAAATTGTAAATTTAAGTCAAACAAATCTTACTTTTTTTTTCTTTTTTCCACCTTCCAGCCTACCTCCTGACTATCTCCTGCAATATCTCTTCACTGTACTTAAAATGTACTTGAATGGAGTACTTGCAGCTAATGAATTTGGCCAGCTAATGAGTATTTCTCTATATATACACACACTCCTTCACAGCTCCTCCCCCAGCAACAATTGTAACACCTTAATGGGCTAGTCTCATTAGCAAATGCACAATAGCAAACACCTGACCAAATTTATTTCCCCTTCTCAAGCAATGGCCAGCAAAAAACACAGATGAGTCAGTTGCAAACTCCAAGCCAATCTCTTGCAGTATCTCTTCAATCTCTTCAGTTTCCTGCAATATCTCTTCACTGTACTTAAAATGTTGTACTTGAATGGAGTACTTGCAGCTAATGAATTAGGCCAGCTAATGAGTATTTCTCTATATATACACACACTCCTTCACAGTGTTCATATATCTCAGAGATTAATATGTATATAACACTGTTAATCATATGTATCAATTGGACATGAGGAACAATGTAATCAGAGATATCACACCTGCTTGGCATATGGTCAGCTGCTTGATGGTAAGGATCCTGGACCACAAGGTAAGGGAAAACCCCCCCCGGGGCGAACATGGGAGCCAGACCAAGATGCGAGCAAAACTGGGATTCTGATGTCTATGAGTTAAAAAGATATAAATATGTATATAAGTACATTAATGTACAGGCGTTTCCATATGTCTCCTGGATTCTCCCGGGAGGCATACAGATATTTTGTTACCATCAGACCTAAAAGCAGGTAGATAGGCCGAATAGGACAAAATTGCGGGGTCTATCACACATATATATATATATATATATATATATTATATATATATATATATATATATATATATATATATATATATACATACATACATACACATGTATAATTATCTTACCCAGATTACTCCCAAAGATGTGTATGGGCAGGGACCGGGTAGAGATATAGCTGTATCAGCAAGGTAGGAGTTAGTCCAAAACAGATCCCAAAGGTGCTGCCTGGGTGATATAAATTGTGCACATGTTTACCATTTAGTAAACAATTCTCACAATCAAGAAACGACATGTGATTCGGATACATTATACTGCTGGATGGTTTAGAATCCAGACCGAATCATTGGTGAAACCATGGATAGAGATTCTTATATACAGCCAAATGTAACAATCAATGTGATACATAAAGAAAAATAAAGAATGAGATTGAATATGAATGTGTATATCCCAATATCATCGAGTAACTTCAGAGTCACCAGATGTCTGAACTGAGAAGTAGATTGTATCCATGGACATTTCACCAAGAGTCAGTGCGATGGTTGTATATCCGAAAACATGTCTTTCCATAATTCAATAAACTTCCTATTGGTGCCTATGGCAGAGAAATGTGTGAGGACTTGTTACCTGGTGCAGTATCTGTTGGCGCATCCCGTCCCTGCTGTGCGGGGAGAGACGCCAAATTGCCCGCTTTAATGGTCTAAGGCTCCACCCAGATGACGTACGTGATCAGACGTCACGACGAACATCTGGGCTGGCGCCGTGAATGCGTGCACATAGATTCTGCGCAAACGCATTAGTCGTATGTCGACTCGGCATAATCCCCGGCCGCAAGCAAACTTCACAAAGAGCGGTACCATGCAGGCGAACCAGGAAATGACAAGATCGGCCGGACATATCACCCCCGCCTCTAGGGGAGGGGTCATACACGGCGTCACGTGTCCGCCGAGGGGGAGAGATACCCAAAGTAGTCCCTCCACATGGAAGGGAGATGGATGTCACCATCAAAACAAAGACCCAGAGCCGAGGGACGTGGACCGACCCATTATTCCAAATGGCCAATATTAATACAAAAAAACATCAATACATTAGTTGTACATATTATACAATTGTAAATTAGATATCAAATATTAGTGTAACAATATAGTTACCAACAAAATACAAAAGAAAAATACACATTGGGTACATAAATAGTTAACATATACATAATGTACAAAAAATTACACAATGAGATGTTGAGTCTCAATGGAATAAACTCTAGGTTTTCCAAGGCACAATGGCCCTGAAGAAAAGCCAGAGTGTATATATTTTGAGTGTATATATCCAAAAATGGATCAATGGTGATATGGACAGGAAATAAAAAAGAAAAGATGAGAAGAGAAGAAAGGGTTGGTAAGGTAACAAAGGAAGGGGGGGGGAGGGAAAATGGGAGAGAGGGAAGGGAAAAAGTATCATTCAGTTGGACCGCTATCTCACAAAAAAGGTTTGTATGAATGGGCCTCATTGAGCCCGGGGGGGTACAATAGCATTTAGTCTCGCTATCCAAAGAGTTTCGCGTTGTAAGATTCGCTGGTACCAATTGCCTCCCCTAGGGTCTGGAGGGATGATTTCCAAGACCCTAAAGGAGACACAGGAACTATCAAATCTATAATGCAGACCGATGTGACGGGTAACAGGGGTAAGAATTTTACCACCCCCGGAGTAGTAAACATGGTCTCCTACTCTTTGACCTAATTGCCTGATTGTTTTGCCAACATAGAAAGCTGAGCATTGGCAGTTCATAAGGTATATTACACCCCGTGTGGAGCAATCTGCGTATCCACGGAGTTTATGAATTTCGCCATTAGGTAGACGTGTGATTGGACCTTCCTCAATCCAGGGGCAGCGAGAGCAGCTGCCACATTGGTATGTCCCCAATGTGCTCCGGGATTGTGGTGGGTCATTTGTATAGTGGCTTCTGATGAGGAGATCGCGTATGGACGTCGCTCTTCTGAAGACTAGTTCAGGATGTTTCTTTACATGTTTTGAAAGGGTTGTCTCCTCACTAAGGAGATGCCAATGTTTTTGGAAAATGGCACGTAATTGTTGTCAGAATATTGGGTTACCAATTTTACTGTCTGATTGGAATTGGTCTTATTCTTTTTTTGTAATATATCCCTTCTATTTTGTGCCTTGGCCTTGTTAAAGGCCTTCCTCAAAATAGTAGGAGAATAACCCAGTGAAAGTAGCCTTTTTTGGAGTTTTCCAGCTTCCCTATGGAAGTCCCCATCCAGTGAACAGTTTCTTCGTATGCGCAAATACTGCGCATATGGTATACTGTTTTTCAAAGGAATGGGGTGAGCGCTGGATGCATGCAAAAGCATGTTCCCAGCGCTCGGTTTCCGATGGAGGCCAATGTATTCCGGGTGGAAATTATAAGTAAATTTCAGGTTGAAATGATTATTATTGAGTGAAGAAAGCATTTTTTCAAGTTCTTCTTGTGGACCTGTCCATATTAGGAGTAGGTCATCAATGTAGCGGGACCAGTGCATCACGTACTTTAGCCAGGGAGCATAGGAGTCGCTAGAGAAAATGTGCCTTTCCCAATCCCCTAGGAATAAATTCACATAGGAGGGTGCGCAACACGTTCCCATAGCGACTCCTTGTTTTTGTAGATAAGTAATTTCCATAAAGGTAAAAAAGTTATGTGTCAAAATAAATTTGAGAAGGGACAGGATGAAGCTATTGTGTGGCCAAGTTGATTTATGTTGTTCCTGTAAAAAGGAGTTTACCGACCGGATGCCCGCCTCATGTGGTATGCTTGAGTACAATGCCTCAATGTCCACCGCCACGAGGAGGGCATCCGGGGGTATCTGTATCCCATCAATGTGTCTCAATAAATCTGGGGTATCTTGAATAAAAGAAGGTAATGCCTGAACGAAGGGACGCAAAAAGAAATCAACATATTTGCTTGCATTCTCGGAGATGGAACCAATCCCAGAGACTATAGGTCTTCCGGGAGGCTTTTTTAGGTTTTTATACACTTTAGGTAGTGTGTACACTGTGGGGGTCCTAGGGTGCTTGACTATTAGGAAGTCATGTACATCCTTGTCAATAATACCCGTCAGAAAGGCCTCAAGACATAAATTTTGCCCATAAACATCTTTGGGAGTAATCTGGGTAAGATAATTATACATGTGTATATATATGTGATATACCCCGCAATTTTGTCCTATTCGGCCTATCTACCTGCTTTTAGGCCTGATGGTAACAAAATATCTGTATGCCTCCCGGGAGTATCCAGGAGACATATGGAAACGCGTGTACATTAATGTACTTATATACATATTTATATCTTTTTAACTCATAGACATCAGAATCTGTTATAATACTAGTAGGAGTCTGTCGTGTAGAGGAAGGCCTACTGATAGCCGGTGGGCGGAGCTTGGATGGGGTCCCCCGAGGTGAGTAGCACAGGCTAACCTGAGGTGCGGAATCTAAGTATCCACCGGTCTTCACCAGGGCCTCTGATGGTGAGGATGGATTTGGCTGCAGGTGAATACCAGGTCACGGTCCCCAGGGTCGCCGCACCAGGGGAGGACTGGTCAAGGTCCGAAGGCAGATGAGCAGACAAGGAGGATCCAAGAGAATAGTCAAACGAGCCAGGGTCAGGACAGGCAGCAAGCAAACGAAGTCAGGGATGAGCCAAAGGTCAACAGGAATTGGGCAGGGATCAACAGGACGCAGGTTCAGGAACATGGAGAAGCTGAAGACAAGACAGCAAAGGCACAGTGCTGCTGGGGTGTTTAAATAAGGCAGCCTGGGGGGGGGGGGGGCGTGGCGACCGCCGAGGAAGATGGCCGATTAAGCGAGGAGCTCCAGCCAGTGCTCAGCCCTACCCACATCTACGGCCCTTCAAAACCACCTCACATACCTGGATCAATTGGAATCCTGCGGGGGAACCATCGGAGATTGCCACCAGGATGACGAGGAAGAATAAGGGGGTTCCTCCGGTCCGCAAATTGTCCGAATTCTTCGGACCGTTGCCCCCTGGTCTCCGCCAACATGGCGGCGGAGCCACTTCCATACCCGGCCAACCGCACCATCTATCGCCCGAGTCACGGGCTTATGATGTCACCGCAGCACCGATAGCGGCGCGAACACAGGACTCTTACCAGATGCGGCCGGCGCGGTCAGCGGACTCTTCTCCTTCAACTCTGTCAGCCCAGAGCCCCGCGAAATCTCGTCCCTGGAGGGACTCGGTACCGCTGATGGCGGGGGCAGCGTCGATGGAGGTAAACAATAGTGCCAATGCTCCATGCACCCCTTGGGCCTACTCCCCACCACCGGACCCATTTGCACAACTAACAACTACTGGGCAACCAGTATCAGACACCACTCTAAAAGACATGTTGTCTATGTTACACACCTCCATGCAAGCCAATATCCAAGCTTCCATTTCATATTGCCAGAGAGAATTACATGGTCTGGGGGATAGAGTCCACAATGTGGAAAATAGGATGGAAGATTTCACGGTCTCCTATAATACCCTAGTGGATGCCCATTCATCCCATCAGGAGGATATCCACCGCATGCAGGCCAAAATAGCTGACCTCGAGGATAGATCGAGGCGTAATAACCTCAAAATCCGTGGAATTCCTGAGTCGGTCCAACCTAACCAACTGCCCACCTTTTGTTAGGGATCTTTTCCACAAGGCTGTGCCTGAGCTCTCCAATGAGGACCTCACCATAGACCGCATACACAGAATCCCCAAGCCGTCCTTCTTGCCGCAAGACATTCCTCGGGATGTCCTCCTGAGGGTCCATTTCTTTCAGGCTAAAGACAAGATTTTAGATACATTTAGACGGAAAGACCGTCTCCCAGACATGGCATCGTCTCTTCAAATTTTGCCCGATTACTCTCAGTACACTCTCCAATTGAGGAGGAACCTAAACTCCATCACCAAGGCCCTTAGAAATAACAAAATTATATACAAATGGAAATACCCTGCCAAGCTGTGCGTGACTCATTTGGGTGCGACATCCCAAATCACCTCCATGGAACAAGGCCTTCGCCTCCTCAAACAGTGGCACATCCTCCCTGACACCTCCGACCAGCGCCCTAAACCTCCTGAACCTCCGCTGCAACGCCTACAACCAGAATGGCACACAGTGTCCAGGCCCTCCAGATCCAGGTCCTCTCATCGTTCCAAATAATATCTGATTTTTAGCCTAAGGCTGTGTACCTTGGACCTCCCGCTCACTATAGCACCTGTTATCGTGCTAATTACCCCACCAACCGTGCAGCCACAGCTGCTCCTATGGTCCGCCAGGACCATGCCTTTTTTACCTTTGTTGTTTTTCCTTGCTGTTTTTTGCATCTCTCTTTTAGAACAGAACTCCCCTACGGTTATTGAAATGTCCTTCGACTGTCATTTCCTGCATCTTATACTGGTTCCAGACTTCCAGTACTCCACGTCTTTTCCAATACCACCCAACGAACTTCATGTATGGACTGCTCAAGTGTCATTTGTTTTCCATCTTCTATTCGCTGCAACTATGGACGCCTCCCAGGTACCCTATTTTGTCTCCCTCACCTTCCACATGAAGTATAGACTGCATACACCCCTACCGCCAAAGTACAATTACATGCTCCCTGAGCTCCCTTGCCCATAGCCATGTCTTTGCAATTTTTATCGCTGAATGCTAAAGGGCTAAACCACCCAGTAAAGCGCTTTTCAATGTGGAAGGAGGCCAGGTTGCATAAGGTAGATATCTTGGCGATTCAGGAGACTCATTTTAAACAGGGATCCGCATCTCGCTGTTCCCATCCAGACTACCCTCGCGTTTTTATGTCAAATGCTTCCAAAAAGAAACGAGGTGTCTTACTGGCTATACGCAACTCTGTGACTTTCTCCTACTCTCGGGTGGTGGAAGACACAGACGGCAGATATATTATTCTTAATTGTTGTATTGATGATTGTCTATACACTATAGTCAATGTTTATGCCCCCAACCAACACCAGCTCAGATTTTTGCGGAAACTGATTACTAAAGTCTGCAAGCTCACAGTGGGTAAATTGATCTTGTGCGGGGATTTTAACCTAGTGGTAGACCCTGTTATGGATACATCATCAGGGGGTAAATCCTTGTCGACTTCTATGGCTGCTCTTCTACACTCAGAAGGTCTCCATGATGTCTGGAGATACCAACATGCCGAGGAGAGGGATTATTCCTTCTTCTCGGCATGTCATCAATCATACTCTAGAATCGGCCTGTTTCTGCTCGACTCCCACACCCTTCCCCTGGTTTTACACACTTCCATCTCCCCCATTACGTGGTCAGACCATGCCGCCATACATATGTCCATTTCCACATCTGCTTCACCGCCATCGACTTATATATGGAGATGTAACAATTCCATCCTCTCTGACCCCGACTCCCTCAAATACCTCCAAGCTCAACTCCGAGACTTCTTTTCACACAATGCCATCCCTGAGACAGCTCCCTTCACTCTTTGGAATGCCTATAAGGCCTACGCAAGGGGGGTCCTTATACAACTGGCTTCCAGACTGAAAAAAAGATTCCAGAAATCACTTACTGATATTCTTGAAGAAATTAGATTCCTAGAAACCACTAGCAAACAGAGCCCATCCCAGAATAGTGTCCTCTAAGCTCTCCTCCCTGCGAACAGAACTTCGTAGGCTTCTACTTGCTAAACATGATAAGATGTTAGCGAGACTTTGCCTCCAATACTACTCGGCCCACAATAAGGCAGGCAAATTCTTAGCCTCTAGGCTTAGAGCCCAGGGGGGTCAAATCCAAAATTGCATATGTCACCCACCCTCACACGGGCACGAAACACACCCACCCACAACAAATCGCTGACGCCTTTGCCGATTATTATGGCTCCTTGTACAACCTTCGCAACGACATGGACACCCACAACCCGACGGCAGCGGAAATCCAGGCTTTTTTGTTTCGTATGAGTCTACCCACCCTGTCGGCTGAAGACCTTGCGACCCTTAATGCCCCTTTTACACCCCAGGAACTCTCCCAAATGGTTAACTGCCTTCCCTTAAACAAATCCCCCGGCCCGGACGGATTGACAAACGAGTATTATCGTTCCCTACTTGACATACTCTCACCCCACATGTTAACGGCATTTTCTGCAGCCGTTTCCACCAGCACATTCCCACAAGAGATGCTCCAGGCCAACATCACCACCCTCCCCAAACCTGGCAAACCCCCTACAACTCCTGCAAACTTTAGGCCCATTTCCCTACTGAACAATGATGTTAAGCTGTACGCTAAACTCATTGCAAACCGCCTGGCACGAATTCTACCCTCACTGCTGGGAGGGGATCAGATGGGGTTCGTCCGAGGCAGACAGGCGCCTGACGCGGCCAGAAGAGTGATCGACTTGATGCACCATGCCGAGACAGCCAAAACGCCTTCTCTGCTTCTCTCCGTAGATGCAGAGAAGGCGTTGGACCGCATACATTGGGGATACATGGAGATGGTCCTACGTAAGTTTGGTTTTTCAGGGCCAATTCTAACGGCCATATTGGCCCTTTACTCCTCTCCCTCAGCCCGGGTCCTCTCCCCTGGCATGCTTTCCAAATCCTACGTTATCACCAATGGCACGCGTCAGGGATGCCCGTTATCACCCCTCATCTTTAACTTACTGATAGAGCCACTAGCGGAACTGCTCTGCACTACCCCATTGGTTTCGGGCTTCAAATTTGGACTTTCCAAACACGTCATCACACTGTTTGCAGATGACGTCATCCTTAGTTTGACGAATCCTGTAGTATCCCTCCCAGCAGCTCATCAGATTCTCCAGGATTTCAGTAACATTTCTTTCTACAAAGTAATTTTTAGTAAGTCAATGATACTAGGCATGAATGTACATGAACATACCCGTAAGCATCTACAGATACAACTTCCATACACGTGGACCTCTAAATCATTACGATATTTAGGGATTCAGCTAGCGAAGCCAAGTCCTCCTGGGCTGGACGCATTGCAGCCTTTAAGATGGTCTGTCTACCGAAAATTCTATACATCTTCCGTACCCTCCCCATACATGTCACCCACGCCTATCTTGCCTCCCTATCTAAAATCCTGCACACGTTCATATGGCAAAGGAAAAGAGCTAGATGCACATACTCGCATATGGTGCGCCACAAACGGGTAGGAGGTCTGGGATTACCAGATATCACAGATTACTACCATGCGACGAGACTAGCCCCCCTTCAACACTGGTTCTCCACCCCCTACCACCTTCCCTGGCTCCCGATAGAAGCGGCGTTGTCCCATTCGTCGGACCTTAGCCTAATCCTACTTGCAGATACATGGAAACATTTAGACTTGAAAACTTTGCCCATCACATCCCAGGTGTCGCTGAGATCTTGGCGCCTCCTCATCTCGCAGAAATCCACCCATTCACCCGTTACGTCGGTCCCTATACCTTTGGCTGTCCTTAACGTCCTATTGCCTTATACAGTAACCACCATGTTCACAGCTGCTGGTATTCTAGAGGTTTCACAGCTTTGTCAACATGGCTCCCCAAAATCCTTTACTAGTCTCCAACAAGAGTTCTGGCTTTCTCCTAAAGCCATGTTCTCATACAATACCATTTCCAGTTTTCTGCGTAAATACCCCTTATCCAAGTTAAATGTCCCGACCTCCCTGTGGAACTTTCTCACTGATGTCACATCCCCAGTGAAGGGTATCTCACTTTTTTATAATTTCTTGGGACATAAGACTATATTCCAGAAAACCTCGCACATGATCAAGTGGGAGGGAGAACTTCAAACACCATACTCTGACTTACAGTGGAAGGTAGCGATTCAAACTTCCTTTACCGCATCGCGGTGTGTGAATCACTGGGAACAAATGCAGAAGCTCCTGACTAGGTGGTATCTTACACCATATCGCCTATCCAAAATCTTCAATACTCAAAGCCCACTCTGTTGGCTCAATTGTGATCAGATAGGTACAATATATCATGTCTTCTGGTAATGCAAAAGCCTGACCAGCTTTTGGAGAAGGGTGTTTGACCTTCTTTCCGACACTACAGGTATACCCACCAAACCCAATATTGCCATGGCCCTTCTTAACTTGGGATTGAATAACATCCCCCAGGATATGAGAACGGTCTGCTTTCATATACTGGTTGCAGCCAGGACTCTTATTGCAAAACACTGGAAACAAACAACCATTCTGTCCCACCTTGAAGTGGTTAAGATTTTCCATGGAGAAGGCCCATGCCTACTCCGTTTTTCGTGGACCCAAACTCCACTCCGCTTGGCAAGTTTGGACAAACAGAAAATACTATGTCCCATTACCTTGACTCTAGTCAGGGTATACCTGACATACAAGCTGGAATAACCGGAATGACACAATTCCTTTTGACACATGTTTACTTTTGAGATGTTATGTTTACCATTGTGATTGAGTTCTGAAGACTCGCTCCTTGTATGTTCTGTTTTGACTCACCTTGAACATTTCTTGTCATGTTGTTGTAATGCTTTGAAATCAATAAAAATCTATTGTAAGTAAATACGGCAGCCTGTTGCCAATTGCTGCAATTAGCCTGTTGCCAATTGCTACAATTAGCCTGCACTAGGTTAACCCTTTGGATGACAGACAGCACATCAGTGTGCTCAGGGAGCGTTCCTAACAGAATCCCAGTTTTGCAGTTTTGCTCGCATCTTGGTCTGGTTCCCGTGTTCGCCCCGGGGGGGGGGTTTCCCTTACCTTGTGGTCCAGGATCCTTACCATCAAGCAGCTGACCATATGCCAAGCAGGTGTGATATCTCTGATTACATTGTTCCTCATGTCCAATTGATACATATGATTAACAGTGTTATATACATATTAATCTCTGAGATATATGAACACTATGTCACCTTTGTAGACTGATGGTGTATATATGATTACATATTTGTCTTTTCTCTATTCTAGTGTTCTTATTTGAATTTTGTATAGAAAAACCCCCCAAATACCCCTGAGGAAGCGGCTATTGCCGTGAAACATGTCGGGTTAATAATTTGTGGGCAACATCGCTTTCTGCACAGACACCACTTCTGGATGGTAAAGGGTATATAGTGACTACTACTAACCCCTGTGTAGGATCCAACATCTCTATCTGTATTCAATATATGAGAACATGGTCTACAACTGCAATTGTTTTTAAAAGCAATATGTTTGTATTGGTCTTGTATCCTGTGAATACAGTATACATTTTATATTTTCATTTTTTGTCCTTAATAAAAACTTTTTGATAATTTTATATTTATCTTTCTGAATCTATCTGTTATATACCAGCACCCCTTTATAAAGTCCCCTGCTTTATGTGCCCTATCCTCCTTCCCTTTAAGAATTAGGAGATAGGAGGACCTTAATTATGAAGAGCGTTTACAATTACTTGATTTATTCTCCCCGGAGAAGAGACGCCTGGGAGGGGACATGATGGCAATTTACAAATACCTCAATGGTGATCTCAGCATAGGAAAAAAAAAAAGATTTAGTCGCAAGGATTGAATGAGGACGCAAGGACATACAATGCGATTAGAGGAGAAGCGTTTTAACCTCAGGCAACGCAGGGGGTTCTTTAATGTTAGGGCAACAAGACAGTGGAATTCTTTACCAAAAGAGGTAGTTGCTGCGGGAAGTATGGCTACTTTCAAAAGACTCTTGGACATACATCTCAAGGATCAGAACATTAAGGGGTATGATTACGGCCACACACACCTACACAGGTTGAACTGGATGGACTATTGTCTTTATTCAACCTCAACTACAATGTAACTATAGTTAAGGCCTATTCATTCAAGGGTCAGGTTCCTCCTTTCCCTGCGAGGGCACATTCTACTGGAGCCGTGAGTGCCTCTTGGGCTTTTTGCTATCAGGCGTCTGTGGCTCAGATGTGTAAAGCGGTGACCTGGTCGTCTGTGCATGGGATTTTGACCTTTCTTCAAAAAGGGGTTGAACAGCCGTTGGCTTTGGGCACTATCAAAGACCAAGTGTTGGCTTTGGCTGGGTTTTTCCAACATCCTTTAGCTACGCATGCCTTGATTCGCACTTTTATACAAGGCGTTGGCCATATGGCTCCTCCGAGGCGATCCCTGTTACCTGTGATCTGAATTTGGTATTGTCTGTTCTTCAAAAAACTCCTTTTGAGAACTTTAGGGGATTCCTCTGCTTACACTGTCGCAGAAGGTTGCCTTTTTTGTTACTTCTGCCCGCAGAGTATCTGAATTGACGGCGCAGTCCTGCCGTTATCTGCCACCTTATCTGGTGGTCCACAAAGATAAAGTGGTACTTCAACGTAATCAGTCGTTTCTTCCTACGGTGGTTTCTGATTTCCATCTAAATGAAGACATTGTGCTGCCTTCACTCTGGCCCAAGCATTCCATGGAAATTGCCTTGCATTCTTTAAATGTGGTTTGGGCGATCAGGGTTTACCTGGGGGCCACTGAGTCTTTTAGAAAATCAGATGCTCCTTTTGTCTTTACTGAGGGACCTCGTAAAGGATTGGCTGTGTCTTCTGCTACCATTTCCAGATGGATCAGGCAGACGGGGGTTTCCGGCTTATTCGCTGAAGTGTCAGGTTCCTCCTTTCCCAGTTAAGGCGCATTCCACTAGCGCGATGAGTGCCTCTTGGGCTTTTTGCCATCAGGCATTAGGGGCATTTGGTCATCTGTGCACACATTCACAAAATTCTACAGTAGATGTGTTGGCATCCTCAGAAGCTTCTTTTGGCCGCAAGGTTTTGCAGGCTGCTGTTTAACCACTTGCCGACCGCCGCGGTCAGCCCCTCACAGGCAAAGTGACGTATGGGTACGTCACTAGCCTGTGAGGCTCTGGGGAGCGAGCGCGCGCCGTCAGAGGCGCACTCCCGCTCGGTCACGGACCCCCCCGTGCGTGCACTCGCGATCGTCCGTTAGAGCGGGAGAAAGGCAGGCGGCTGATGTAAACAAGCCGCCTGTCATTCTTCCCTGTGTAAGAACAGTGATCATATGGTTCTACTATGTAGGACCGTTGATCACTGTTCCTACACCTCAAGCCACAGCCAATCACAGTTAGAATCACGCCCCTAGGGACACACACAACCCCTCCCTCTCAAATAAAGTTAACCTCTTCACTGCCAGTGTCATTTAGTAGTAAATTATAATAACAATTTTATTGTATGATTACACATATATAGAGCAGGTATAAATTGAATAAAAGTACAGTAGATATGAGCTGAAGTACATACATTAAGATTGCACAATGAAACAAACAAAATTGGACAAAATAACTGTATGACAGTAACCCATAGTATTGATAGTAATCTGCATCAAGAAAGCTCGACGCGTTTCTGTAGATTGTGTTCCACTTCATCAGGAGCATGTGATGCAAATCTGCAAAGAATAATTGTATAATAGTATGTTGCAATAAAAATGAAAAAATACAGTATAAAAATAAAAATAGAATTCTGCCCAGATCTACTCACAGGGCAGCTCAAATCTCGTTGGCAGTCTCCGGCATCGTGCACCCATGTGATTCTCAAAGATTTGAGCTGCCCTTTGAGTAGATCTGGGCAGAATTCTATTTTAATTTTTATGTCATACTGTATTTTTTCATTTTTATTGCAACATACTATTATACAATTATTCTTTGCAGATTTGCATCACATGCTCCTACTATCCTACCTACTATCAATACTATGGGTTACTGTCATACAGTTATTTTGTCCAATTTTGGTTGTTTCATTGTGCAATCTTAATGTATGTACTTCAGCTCATATCTACTGTACTTTTATTCAATTTATACCTGCCCTATATATGTGTAATCATACAATAAAATTGTTATTATAATTTACTACTATGGCCGAGTCACACGCCTCATTTAAAGTCTCAAACCCCCTTATGCATACTGAACCGGGATGGAGGTGATTTCTCACCTCATTTAAAGTCCCAAACTCTCTTTATTGCTAGGTGATCAAATACCACCAAAAGAAAGCTCTGTTTGTGGGAAAAAAAGGACGTCAAATTAGTTTAGGTACAGCGTCGCACGACCGTGCAATCGTCTGTTAAAGTCACGCAGTGCCGAATCGCAAAATACCCTCTGGTCAGGAAGGGGGTAAAATCTTCCGGGGTTTAAGTGGTTAAAAGACAAAATATTCTCTTTGAGGGTGTATGTTGTTTCTAGGTGAGCTCCAGTTGTTCCTGGTTGAGCTCCAGTTGTTCCTGGTTGAGCTCCATGTTACCTGGTTGGCTATGTTTATCGTTGGGAAATTAGGTTCTTCTTTGCATTGTTTTTTCCCATCCCTCATGCGAATACTGCATTGGGACATCCCAATGGCCAAGTAGATATGAAGCTGCGTCTGTCAATGAACGATAGAGAAAACTGGATTTTTTAACTTTCCCTTAAAATCATTTTTTTTAAGTTCAATGACAGACGCAGCACCCGCTCTCTACTTTTGAGTGGAATGGAGTTGTTGTCTTGCTTGTAACGAAACTGAAGGCTGTAGCAGAGTGTGTGGGGTTATTCCTGCAGGGACAGCCCCATAGGCATGGTGAAAGCTTTTTGCTGCCTAGTGTCCTACTACTGTAGGGGGCAGCATAACCAGTGGTCAAGAAGATATGAAGCTGCGTCTGCCAATGAACTCCAGAGAAAAGGATTTTATGGTAAGTTAAAAAATCCAGTTTCTCAATCATCCCATCGACAGACGCAGCCTGATCTTTATCAGCTGAATGGGTTATGTTGCCTCCTGCAGGAGTAGTCTAGGCAGTACAAAATTTTACATGTACACGCCCACAGGGCTGTCCCCGCAGGCATAACCCACCCACACTCAGCTCAGCAAACCAGTTTGTTTCTGCTTAGAGAAGGAGTAGGACCTAGGTTTCCTGCTGGGACTCCGGTCTCAGTTTTTATATTATTTTCAGAAAATGTTATTTTATTTCTCTTTACTCACTAGCTAGCTAGTGTCAGGGGGATTCTCCTGGTGATCTACAAGCAATGCCAGCTGGGACTTCGCAATGGATAATCTAGATCCTTATGGTCCCCCCAGCCTGGCTTATGAGCGTGAGTAAGTTATAGTCCTGCACTAGGCCTCCCCACAATGGTGCCTCTTTCCGGATGGGGAGGAGCCTGCAAGCGGATGCCTAGCCGGAACGCGACGATGTTGTGAATCCTGTAGGCCTCATTGTGTTGGTCCCTGGGCGCATGGTTCGCCGTGGGCGCCTCCATCTTAAGTGTGGGCAATGTATAGTTTTTCCCATTGACTTGTATGGGGCAGCCATTTGCCCTGAGCTTCCTATTGTTATGTATTGGCAACCATTTTTGTGTGGTCCTCTGTACTGCACTAAGCAGCATGACCTTTTACATCCAGGCGTGATCACTTCCTGTGCTTCTGCTTCCTGCTGTTGTCTGAGGTAATTTCCTGTCTCTCTTCTACATGTGCTGAGGACGATCAGGAGGGTTTTCTCTGGTGGTGGTACAGTACTGGGGTCTTTGCAAGCATATCCCTGCACACTCTGCTGTTAGTGTATTTTAAAGGGGGACTCTGCAGTCGCTTTTAAAGTGACAGTACTTCGTTTTTTGGTAACTTTAATTATGGAGTCCTCAGACCCTCTCTGCGCGATTCCTGGACAGTCTGGATCGTAGTCGCTGGCCGCAATTTCAGCCGCTCTGGAAAGCCTAGCAACCAAAGTTTACTTTGTCTTGAAAAAGGTTAATAGCCGGAAATGGCCGCTGGCTTCTTCATGTTTGGTGGTGTCCTCTGATTCAGAGGCTGATGTGGTTGCCCCGGGCGCCCCTCTACCTGAACTCGACCTGTCTTCTTCAGCTGCAGAGCGGAAACGCGCTTTGGAAGCCCTGATTATTTTAGTGCAGGAAACTTTACAATTAGCTGATGAGCCCACACTGGCAGGAACGCGGGTGGCTTTTGGCTCCCGCAAGGCTCACAAGTCTGGTAAACTTTTCCCTTGTCCCGAAACCTTTCATGATATTGTGAATGACCAATGGCAGCGCGTTAAGCACATGCTAGTGGGGCCAAAACGCTTTAAACGCCAGTATCCTTTTGCTGATACGGTTTCCAACCGTTGGACGGTGCCACCTAAAGTGGACCACCCTGTTTCCAAATTGAAATCTACCATTGTGCCTGTGAAGATTCTCCGGTTTTTACAGATCCGGTGGACTGGCGGGTGGAATCCCTTTCCCGCCATCTTCACGTTTTGGTGGGTTCCATTTTGAAACAGGTCTTTGTGTCTGTTTTGGTTTCACAGACTGTTTCAGAATGGATTAGGGCCCTGAAGGGGTTCTTGGACCCTGAAATAGTTCCTCTGGAAAAGCTGGTATTTTTGGACCAGGTGGCCCAGGCCCTGGTGTTCATGTGTGATGCGTCCCTGGATGTGGCTCCCCTGGTGGCCAGAGTTTTGGCTGTGGGGATTGCCTTACTCGCATGGTTTGGCTGTAGAGCTGGTCGGCTGACCAAGCTTCCAAAAGAGCCCTGACAGATCTCTCTTTTCTGGGAGGATGTTTGTTTGGTGACTCCTTGTATGAGTTGATCAAAGGTCTGATGGGCGGGAAGAGTACTCTTCTTCCTCAATCCTCCAAAGGTAAAACACACCGTACTAAGCGGGGTCCTTCCTTTACTGCTCACAGACTTATTTTTCATGCCTTCAGGGTGCAAGAAAAGGGTAAGCTTCTGGAGGGGCTAAAAAGCATTGGAGCAAGCCCAAAGTCAGTCCGGTGCTGCAGACAAGTCCTCTTCAGCATGAAGGGGTGCCCTCATCTGTCTCAGGGGTGGGGGGAAATCTGCGCTTCTTTCAGGAACCCTGGAATTCCTTCATTCAGGACAATTAGGTTCGCAAGCTGATTTGTTCCGGGGACAAGATAGAATTTTGGTCCCGGCCACGGGACAGGTTTTTTCAGTTAAATCTTCACCTGTCTCCATGCAGGATCTCCTGGCTCAAGGGGTGATTGTGCCGGTTCCGCCATAAGAACGCTCTCGGGGTTTCTTTTCAAACCTGTTCACAGTACCCAGAAAGGAGGGCAAGGTGCGTCCCATCCTGGATCTCAAGGCTATGAACTGCTTTGTGAGGGTGCAGAAGTTTCGAATGGAGTCAGACCCGTACGGATGGCGTCAGAGCAGTATTCTGGAAATTGATCGTCCACCCGAACTCCTGAAGGGTCAGTAGTGGCATCATTGAACCAGGGGGATTTTATGGCCTCCATCGATATCAAGGATGCGTATCTCCACGTCCCCATATTCGAGGGACATCAAAGATTTCTCTGCTTTGTGATGGCAGAGGAGCATTATCAAGGTCCTGGCCCCTGTGCTGGGCTGGGGAAACTTTGTGCCCACCAGGGGACTGAGGAGTAGGGCAGCAGAGGAGTCCTCCCTGCCGATTAATATTCTGGAGCTGAGGGCGATCAGGCTTTGCCTGCTCCATTGGATGAGTCAGCTTCACGGCTCTCTGGTTCGAATACAGTCGGACGATGCCAAGGCTGTGACTTACATCAATCATCAAGGGGGCACCAAGAGTGCCCTGGTGGCCAAGGAGGTGGCCGAGATTCTGGTTTGGGCGGAAGCCAATGTTCCAGCTCTTTCCACAGTCCACATTCCGGGTGTGGAGAATCGGCAAGCGGATTACCTGAGTCATCAGCTGTTGGATCAAGGGAAATGATCCCTTCATCCGGAAGGGTTTCATCTCGTGTGTGCCCGGTGAGTGACTCTGGAGGTGGATCTGTTTGCGTCTTGCCTCAACAGGAAAGTTCAATGGTTTGTGTGTGGCCAGGTCTCGGGATCCTCTGGCCGACACCTCAGACGCTCTGGTGGCTCCTTGGAGCCAATATCGCCTGATTTATGCCTTCCCTCCGCTCGTACTCCTGCCGAGGTTTCTTCGCCAGGTGGCGGTAGAAGGCATTTCAGTCGTTCTGGTGGCACCAGACTGGCCTCAGCGGTCTTGGTACGCAGAACTGGTAAAACTGGTCGCGGATCCTCCATGGCGACTTCCTCTATGGGAAGATCTGCTGTCTCAAGGACCGATCTTCCATCCTGCTTTACAGTTGCTGGCTTTAACCGCCTGGCTGTTGAAAGCAAGGTGTAGAGGGATAGAGGTCTATGTGACTCAGTGATTCCTACCCTTTTGAAGGCCAGGAAAAGGACATCTAGGTAGATCTATCATCGTACAAGGAAATTGTACATTTTATGGTGTGAATCGCTGCAGCTGCATCTTCGCTTGTTTTCTACAGGTAGAGTTTTGGCCTTTTTACAAAAAGGGATTGAGCAGCACTTGGCGTTTGGCACTATCAAGGGTCAGGTGTCTGCCTTGGCCATTTATTCCAACCTCCGTTGGCTACTAATAGCTTGATTCACACTTTTATTAATGCACCCCTCACTACTAGGGGCTATTGAGACATTTGTAACTACTCCCAGGGGCTGGGACCGAGCTTTAGGCTGCAGGTGGGGGGGGGGGGTGCGCCGCCGGCGACAGAGGAATGATCATACGGGTCAGAGTTTCTACCTGTCACTCTGGGGCCCACCCTCCAATTGATCCCATCTAGGAGGCTGGGGGGTCCCCATGAGGGTCCTCTGTAGTTCCGCAGGCCGCGCTGGGCCTCCATTTTCTTGTAGCCCATGTGCTCTGCATGATTCGGTGGCCATATTGGTACACCCGGCGCCATTTTGCGGTGGATTTCTAATAGGAAACACTGATGGGAGTTTCTGGAGGCGTTTTTCTGGGTGGAGCCCCTCCCTATACTCTGGTGGTGACCCTCAGATCTTTCTGGATCGAGATCGCTGCTGACACGTGCTGTGCAAACGCTTTGGGCCTCCTGGCGCATCTTTGGTGTAGGGTGGTGAGTCTGGGGGGTCTCTCTCTCTGCTGGGAGTCTTCAGTGCGCTCTGCCTGACCTTGGGGGCGCTGTATCGCGGTGGGACATTTTGGGGGGAAAAAATAGCCTCTTTTTTTTTTCAACTTTTTGCTGACTGGTTCCCCTGGTGCAACATAGACCCTGCAGAACATGTGTCCCCACCTTACCCCCTCAAGGAGGCCGCAGGGCCCTCCGGATCCCAGCTGTCAATAGATGCACTGTCGGTGGTCCTGGATTTGTTTGTGTCCTATGTGGAGGTGGCCTTTGAAGGGCGAGGTGCCATAAAAAAACACCCTCCGCCTACCCCTTCCTCATCTGATGTCTCCGATTCTGAGTCTGACTCAGCCACCGCAGACGCGGGTCTCCTTGCCGGGTCTACTACCTCGCGCCCTATCTCCTCTAACAGTGAAGAAGACATTTCTACCTCCGCCACCGCACAAGAAAAGGCGCTGGTGGGCGCACTGGTTGTATCTGTGCATGAGACCCTAAAAATGGAGGATGCAACTGCGACTGAGGCGCTGGTTATGTTTGGCACTCACAAGCCATCCAGAGCGGCAAAGGTTTTCCCACTTCCCGCGTATATTGACAACATGCTAGAAAAGAATGGTACTGCCCTGGGGTGCCTAAGCGGATTGCTAGACGCTACCCTTTTGAGGAGTTTCTTTTTAAGAAGTGGACTGTACAACCTACGGTAGACCCTCCGGTCTCAAGACTGAATAAAGCTGCCATGATCCCAGTGGAGGATTCCCCGTCCTTGAAGGATCCGGCAGATAGAAAGGCGGAGTCTGTGGCCCCTAATATGTACTCCCTGGCGGGGTGTGCACTAAGACCGGTGTTGCCCTTGTCTCGCAAACTTTGACTGAATGGGCTAAGTTACTACGCCGTGACCTGGAGGGAAACACCTTCCTCCTGCTTTTTCTGAGCTGTTGGACCAGCTGGTGCAGGGACTTCGATTTGTTTGCGATGCCGCGCTGAATACTGCTCCCATATTGGGCCGACTGTCTGTTTCGGCAGTTGTCCTCCGGTGTATACTTTAGCTAAACTAATGGTCTGCGGATCAGACCTCAAAGAAGGCCTTGACTGATCTACTTTTTCAAGGAGATTCTGTTTGGGGCTACCCTGGATGACATTATCAAAGGTCTTACAGGGGGTAAGTGTACCATTCTCCCACAGGCTAACAAGGGGAATTACCCTTGTCGCAGGCGGGGTCCCTCCTTTTCAGCACGCACACAAGAAGTTTTTTCATCCCTCAGGGTCAGTCGATAAGGCAAAGCCCTTCAAGACTCCCTCGGCTGGTCTGGCAAACAAAAATAGTTTCTCCAGACCGGAGGACAAGACCGATTCGGCTTGAAGGTGCGCCCTCACCCGTATCTGTGGTGGGGGGACGTCTTTGCCGGTTCCTGGACCTGTGGCTATCCCGGATACAAGACAAATGGGTTCAAAAGGTTATACTGTCCAGTTGCAAGATCGAGTTTTGGTCCCGCCAGTAAGGTTTTTTCCCTTCCATTGTGAGACTGTCCCTGGATCGCTTACTGGCGCTCTCTGGGGCAGTACAGGACCTGATACAACAGGGAGTAATAGTTCCAGTTCCGTGTGCGGAACGTTTTCAGGGCTTTTATGCAAACCTGTTTACGGTCCCCAGGAAGGAAGGCAAGGTGCATCCAATCCTGGACCTGAAGGCACTGAATTGCTTTGTGTGAGTTCAAAAGTTCAAGATGGAATCTGTTCGCATAGTGGTGGCTTCCCTACATCAGGGGGATTTCCTGGCCTCCATAGACATCAAAGATGCCTACCTTCACATTCCAATATGTGCAGGACACCAACTGTTTCTCCGTTTTGCCGTGGAAAAGCATCACTATCAGTTTGTGGCGTTACCCTTTGGTCTAGCCTCGCCTCTTTGGGTCTTCACAAAGGTGATGTTACGACAGAGGGGGATATCGGTCCTTGGTTACCTGGATGATCTGCTTGTCCGTGCAGAGTCTCCCACTGTGCTGGTGACAAATTGAGATCACCATGAGAACTCTGGAGGAATTACAGTGGATTCTGAACCTTCAGAAGTCATCCCTGGTCCCTTCCATGAGACTGGACTATCTGGGCCTGACTTTGGACTCGTCCTCAGCCAGGGTGTTTCTTCCTCCGGAAAAACTCCAGACTGCGGTTCAGCTGTTGCTGTCCAGCAAATGGTCGTCCCTTTGGACCTGTATGAGAGTTCTGGGACTGATGGTGTCATCCTTCGAGGCGGTCCCCTTCGCTCAATTCCACAGGAGGATCCTCCAGAAGGAAATCCTTCTCAAATGGAACAAGAATCCAAATTCCCTGGACAATCAGATCCAGCTAAGCTAGGCAACCAGGGAGTCCTTGATATGGTGGCTTCGGTCCCCGATGCTCGAGCAAGGGAAATCCTTCCTCCCTATATATTAGGCGATTGTCACCACGGATGCCAGTCTGTCCGGGTGGGAAAGGGTTCTCGGCAGGTTGTCTGCTCAAGGAGTCTGGTCCCTGGAAGAATCCAGGTTACCGATCAATGTTCTGGAGCTGAAAGGAATCAGGCTTTGCCTTAGTTCACTGGACTGAACACCTGCAGAGTTGTCCAGTGTGCATTCAATCGGACAATGCCACGGCCGTGGCTTATGTCAATCACCAAGGGGGGCACCAAAAGTATCCTTGCGGCCTTGGAAGTGGCAGCCATCCTTTGATGGGCGGACCACTTTGTTCCAGCTCTCTCCGCTGTTCACATTCCAGGAGTGGAAAATTGGTAGGCGGATTACCTCAGTCGAAAGGCCTTAGATGCAGGGGAATGGTCTCTCCATGCAGAGGTGTTCCAGCAGTTGTGTCTTCGTTGGGGCTCTCCAGATGTAGATCTGATGATGTCTCCGATCAACAGAAAAGTGCAGAAGTTTTTGGCCCGCTCTTGGGACCCTCTGGCAGACGCGCTGGTGGCCCCGTGGGGTCAGTATCAGCTGATGTATGCCTTTCCTCCTCTCAAGTTGCTGCCAAGACTTCTTCGCAGGATCAAGGCGGAAGGGATTTCGGTCATCCTTGTGGCTCCGGACTGGCCTCGCCGATCTTGGTACGCCGACATGGTCAGACTAGTTGCAGACGCTCCTTGGGGACTTCCTCTCAGGGAGGATCTACTGTCTTAAGGGCCATTCTTCCATCCTGCTTTACAGTCGCTGGCTTTGACTGTTGAAAGCCAGGGGCTGAAGGACAGGGGATTGTCTGCTTCAGTGATTCCCACTCTGCTTAAAGCGAGAAAAGCAGCTTCTAGGAAGATCTACCATCGTACCTGGAAGTCTTATATTGCGTGGTGTGAGTCTCTTGGTTCCCCCTCCCTCCTACTCGGTGTCTCAGTTCTTGACTTTCCTTCAACGGGGAGTTGATTAAAAATTGGCCTTGAGTACTATCAAGAGTCAGGTTTCGGCCTTGGCAATTTTCTTCCAAAGGACGTTAGCCACCCATTCCCTGGCGCATAACTTTATGCAGGGGGTGCGACACGTGGCACCTCTGGTGCGACCTCCAATGCCACCTTGGAACCTTAATTTGTTGCTGGAGGAGAAGGAGAAACATTTTGGGACTTTATATGAGACATATAGAAGAGAAGTCTCCATCCCTGAATCAATATGAAAACAAGGGAAAAAAAAAATTGGGACTTTAATTGAGGCAAGATGGCGTCTGCAAAACTGGTCATGGTTTAAAACCGTATGTTTATTAAATAGTAACAGGTACGAAACATATACCGATGGTAACATCCATATGCAATACAGTAGACAATCAATGTTAAATAGTACAATGTATAGAAATAGGGATACATAGTGAGAGCTATTGAGTAATAACAGAGACATAACCTATTCCAATGTTGAAATCTAATGCTGTTTATACAAGCATATCATAAAGCTTAAAAGTGTGCCATCGTAGTAAAAATGGTATGGTATATTAAAATTCAGATGCATCATAAGTCCCTACGCGTTTCATGATACTCATCACTTCTTCGGGGGGCGAATGCATCGTGGATCTAAGATAAAACATGTTAGAGTAACTTATAGGTCCACACACTGGGGGGAGGGGGGTAACGGGGTAACTAGGGAGGGAACAAATCATCCTACCCTATAAAGTACTTACATAGCCACTGTATATGAGACGGTAACCCGTCACATAGAGAGGGACGCCCATATAGTCTGCAACGGGAGCTGTAGTATAGGGACTAAGGATATGAGCCAAGAGCGCATTCAGGCACCTCCAAAAAGAAAAAGGAAGAGATAAGTAAATAACGATGGTGAGGGATGGGTCCCATCAATAGGACTAATAATAAATGGGTGACAGAGAGGTAGTAATTAATTATAATAGCTCATACAATCATATAGTACAGTTAATGAAGGGACCCCATATCCAAGAGAAAGTGGTAAGAAGGATAAAAGAACAAATGTATATGGAATGGGAAGTGTGAAGGGATATAGTAGAAATAATTGAGGAAAAAGGTCCAAGGTGAAAGTGAATTCAAGGATAGGAACAGGCAATATAGGTATAAACCTGTATTGATAACCGCCTCACCGCAAGTGGAAAAAGAAAAAAGTGATAGAAGGTAGACACCAATATGCTGTGCTCAACTAACAAAGATGTCAGAAAAAGAAGGTGGATTACCTCAGCAGGAAACCATAACCCAGCATGTGTACTGTGTGAGATGCCAGAAGGACTGGCTGGTGTAGCATGTAGACCGAATGAGCTCTGGGCAGTCCAAAAGTCCCGCCTAGTGTCACGCAGGCATGACATGGTGGGGGAGGAGCAGCCTCAATTGAGCAGCCCGTGCTGCTCGGAGAGGTCGTGCACCTCCCCTGTGTCAGCCTGTATGGTGGAAACAAACACCGGCAGGAAGACGCCAAAGGCACGGCGTGTGGGCGTGGTGCCGATGCGATCATGGCACATCCACCCCAACCCCCCCAGGTGCACTGCACTGCATGGGCGCCCCCGTCTTGTTTCGGGAGCTGCGATGCGCTTAGGCCCCTTCCCCCCTCGTGTGTGTGTCTCTGTTATTACTCAATGGGCTCTCACTATGTATCCCTATTTCTATACATTGTACTATTTTACCTTGATTGTCTACTGTATTGCTGTGGGTTGTGCACGTGTTATTGCATATGCATGTTACCATATGTTTCGTACCTGTTACTATTTAATAAACATACGGTTTTAAACCATGACAAGTTTTTCAGATGCCATCTTGCCTCAATTAAAGTCCCAATTTTTTTCCCCCTTGTTTTCATATTGATCCAGGGATGGAGACGTCTCTACTATATGTCTCATATAAAGTCCCAAACTTTTCTCCTTCTCCTCTATGTTCATAGTGATGGAGGCATGCATGGTTGTTTTATTATAGAGGACTCCACACCATTATTACTTTTTTACATAATAACGGTAAGGTGCACTGCATGGGCGCCCCCGTCTTGTTTCGGGAGCTGCGATGCGCTTAGGCCCCTTCCCCCCTCGTGTGTATGTCTCTGTTATTACTCAATGGGCTCTCACTATGTATCCCTATTTCTATACATTGTACTATTTTACCTTGATTGTCTACTGTATTGCTGTGGGTTGTGCACGTGTTATTGCATATGCATGTTACCATATGTTTCGTACCTGTTACTATTTAATAAACATACGGTTTTAAACCATGACCAGTTTTTCAGACGCCATCTTGCCTCAATTAAAGTCCCAATTTTTTTCCCCTTGTTTTCATCTTAATTTGGTGCTGTTGGTTCTCCAGAAACTTCCTTTTGAAAATATTTGGGAGATTCCCCTGCTTGCCTTATCCCAGAAGGTGGCCTACTTGGTGGCTATTACTTCCTCGCGCAGGGTGTAGAAACAGGCAGCGTTGTCCTGTCGTTCTTCCTATCTGGTGGTTCACAGGGATGAAAGTGGTACTTCGTCCGGATCCGTCCTTCCTTCCGAAGGTGGTTTCCAATTTTCACTTAAATGAGGACGTTGTGTTACCCTCTGTGTCCTAAGCCAAAACATCCTAAGGAAATTGCACTACATACCTTGTGGTTCGGGCAATCAGGATGTACTTGATAACTACCTAGTCTTTTCGAAAGTCAGATTCACTCTTTGTACTCACGGAAGGCTGCCTGCGTTTGCCGCGACTATTTCCAGATGGATCAGACAGACAGTGGTGCAGGCTTATTCAATTAAGGGTCAGGTTCCACCTTTCCCTGTTAAGGCGCATTCTACTCGTGAGCTTAGTGCTTCCTGGGCTTTTCGCTTTTCGCCATCAGGCATCTGTGCTTCAGGTTTGCAAGGCAGCTACCTGGTCGTCTGTTCACACTTTCACAAAGTTTTACGAGGTGGGTGTGCTGGCATCTGCAGATGGCTCTTTTGGCCGCAAAGTTTTGCAGGCTGCCGTTTAAGGGTCTTTTAGTCTCGCTTGAGGGTGTTAAATGTTTTTCAGGTGGGTCTCATCTTGTTGTTCTGATGAGTCCTATGTTGCCTGGCTGGCTATGGTTTAGCCTTGGGGAATTATTTTTTTGCTGTTCCCACCCTTCATTTTATGGGACATCCCTACTGAAATGAAGATGAGAGACTGCATCCATCAATGAACAATAGAGAAAATTGGATTTTTGTCTTACCGTACAATCCTTTTCGCTGAAATGTATTGACGGACCCAGTACCCGCCCCTCTATTTTGAGTTGGGTCTGTATTCTTTTCTCTGACACTGCTTTGATACAAAACTGACATCCTATTGCAGGGAGAGAGGTTATACCCCAGGGACTGCCCATAGGCATAGCCAGGAAATTTTTCTACCTAGTATCTTACTCCTGTAGGGGGCAGCATACCCCTACTGATATGAAGATCAGAGACTGCGTTAATGAATTTCAGAGAAAAGGATTTTACGGTAAGACAAAAATCCAGTTTTTTTTTTCCAGTAAAAACTATTCTTCAGCTTAAAAATGTATAACTGCAGCAGGGAAATTTTTGCCACTGTGACTAGGAAAATAAAGCAAACCCCTGAACAAACAGTAGAATATAAACACAGAAAAAAAATGCTTACAAGTTTGTTCTGCCAAAGGATTTGTAATTCTTCTTAAACCTGTGTTGTGATTTACACACCTCTAGCAAATTAGATGTGAGAACTTGTGTACTTTCCTGCAGTAATATGTTAATGTGTCTTCTCTCTCTCTCTTTCTCTCTCTCTCTCTGACACCCAGCTGTTTGAAAGAACATGCCGGCAGTATGATAAGCTGCGCAAGAGGGAGGCTTTCTTGGAGCAGTTTCGCAAGGAGGACATGTTCAAGGACAACTTTGATGAGCTGGACAACTCCAGGGAAATCGTCCAGCAGCTGGTAGATGAGTATCACGCTGCCACACGTCCAGATTACATTTCATGGGGTACCCAGGATAAGTGAGTACAGCAACAAGAACACAGAAGCGCTGCAACACTTGGGACAATATATGATGTTACAGAGGATCATTACTAACACAGGATATTCTCTGATCTGGATAAGCTTGCCCTGTCCCTTCAGAAATCAAGGATGTCCAGGCCACATTTGCTGTTAGCTACTCTTAAGGCATTGCAGCATTAGACTTGTCCATGCTGCTAAACAGGTGGCTTCAACTCTTCATGATTTTTGCTGTTTGAGAAGGCTGCTTAATGCTTGTTCACTGAATGAGTCCAGACAAACCTTCTCTTTCCAATGTTTCATGTGTTCACTATTAAATATGGTAGGCTAATCCAAATGGATATTAAAGAACAGTGTTTGCACATACTTAAATAAAATTTGTTTATGTAAAACACAAATGACCATTTGAGTAATTTCCACATATATCATTATAAAAAGATTCACAGAAAATAACTGCACAGTATATAGCCGGTCAATTCTTCATCCAAGTCCTTGCTCAAGAACCAAGCTACGCACCAACAACAGGTGTCTAGGGAACTCTTGAGACCTTATTACCTTCCCAGTTTTGCAGACACAAGGATGTGGGGGTCATACACCACTTCCAATCACGTACAAATCTTTTACCTAAAGGTGGCAGAGACACTCCACCAGTTTCTTTTACATAGTTACATAGTTTGTGAGGTTGAAAAAAGACATCAGTTCATCCAGTTCAACCTATGTGTGCGCGTGTGTTTGTTGTTAACCGTACATTGTATACCCCTGTATGTTGTGGTCTTTAAGGTGCCCATCTAATAGTTTTTTGAAACTATCGATGCTCCCTGCTGATACGACTGCGGAAGAGAATTCCACATCCTTACTGCTCCTACAGTGAAGAACCCCCTACGTATTCTCTCCTCTGTAATAAAATCTAAAAGATCGCACTCATGGTGTAGTATTAAAATATATAGGGTCTTCCGAAGACGTCACAAACTGATGACGAAACGCGTCAAGCTGGAACGCATGTAGCCTCACTTTCAAATGGTATTTTGGACCGCAAACAACAGACAGGAAGCTCCACGCAGCGGACACACGCCTGGACCGGCTTCCTTGTCTGTAGTGAGCAGCTCCAAATTATATTACCCACATTGCTGTACCACCAACGTTTTTGCTTGTTTTTTATACTTTAATAAAAACCCTATATATTTTAATACTACACCATGAGGAGTGCGATATTTTCATCCCAAAACACCCACTGTTAGGAGGACCCCCCCTGGCGTGGACGGACGAGACCCCTGCTGACCACCTACTTATAAGCCTAAGTGACCCATTTACCGTACGGTATTGGGGGTCAACAACGTCCAGTGAGTGTGAAGTTTTTCTGGCGCTCGGCTGGTTTAACGCCATCACAGCACGAGCACTTTTTTGGAAATTTTTTGGACATATTTATAGAAATGGACACGTAGCACTATTTATTTATATTTAATTAATTTATTTTATTTATATGCTTCATTTAATGATATTTTCTAAAAACTACATTTACTGCTTTGATTTTATTGATTTTATAAGCACAGGAAGTTTTGTCTTTACAGCTTGTACAGATATGATTTGATTTTTCAACACATGCATTATATATGCACTTTGTATTTATTTGGGGATACAGTCCATATGATGTATTTTTTATGATGTATGTTATGTGATATAGCATAGATCACTTCAGTAATCACACAGCCTCTTTCTTACTTACACATTTCCCTGCTTATTCATATTCTTATACCCCTGGAGACATGCGCTGTTGGTAATAAATACACTTTATTACCCTCTATCTTATCATATACCACTGTGGGTTGTCTACAGCAGCAGTCCCCCATCTTTCATATATTTTTCACATTTGTTTTGGCGCGAGTGTTCATCTTACCATACAAGGCAAATGGCATGACACACAAATCTAGCAATGACCCAGGCTGTGCTTTCTATTTCCTGTGTCAGATTGTTTTACTTTCTGTTTCACAGAACATGCTGGCAATCTCCTTAGCGACTTGGTAATGTTTTTTGGGGTTCTCCTGTAGGTTTTCCTCACCCACTCTATCAGATTGTATTGGATTGGGACTAGGTATACTGCTAGTCCCAGGATAAAATTTCATCTACACACCCTCTAGGTGCAGCTGCTGAACCTTCTGGGTCGCAGCCCCTGTCTGCGCTTACAACAGTCTTGGAAAGCCTTGTGTCAAAGGTAGATTTGGTATGTAAAACTGTTGCTAGCCACAAATGTCCTCTGCCTTTACCTCCCTTGGTAGTTTCCTCAGATTCTGAGGCAGATATGGCCGCCGCAGACGCACCCCAGCCTAAGGTGTGGGTGTCTTCGCATTCTGATGGTGAAGAGGACCTGTCCTCGTCAGCCGCCGCGCGTTAACGCGCATTGGTGGAAGCACTTATAGTTTCAGTTTGGGAAACTTTAAAATTGGCAGATGATTCTACAGAGTCGGGTTCGCAGGTGTCTTTTGGCTCCTGAAAATCCTGAAGGTGTTTTCTTGCCTGGAACTCTTTGACAATATTGTCAATGAACAATGGCGGCGCATCAAGCACATGCTAGTGATGCCCAAGCGATTTAAACGCTGTTATCCTTTTGCAGATGCAGTTTTCACTAGGTGGACCGTGCCACCAAGGGTGGATCACCCAGTTTCCAGGCTGAATAAATCTACCATGGTTCCGGTGGAAGAATCCCCGGCCTTTGCGGATCCTGTGGATAGATGAGTGGAGTCTCTGTCCTGCCATCTACACATGTTGGCGGGTTCCATATTGAAACCAATATTTGTGAATATTCTGGTGTCAGACGGTTACTGAATGGGTGAAGTTATTTAAAGGTAACTTGGAAGCTGAGCAGCCCACCCCAGCGGTGCTTGAACTAATGAACCAGATGGCTCAAGCCCTGGTGTTCATATGTGATGCTTCCCTGGATGCGGCTCCCCTAGTGGCCAGAGTGTCGGCAGTGGGGATTGCAATTAGACACATGGTGTGGTTAAAGAGCTGGCCTGCGAACCAGGTTTCCAAAAAGGCTTTGACGGATCTTCCCTTTATGGGGAGAGTTTTTTTGGATCCTCTCTGGATGAGTTGATCAAAGGCCTTACGGGTGAGAAGAGTACTCTTCTTCCTCAGTCCTCTAAGGGCAAGGCACCACATCATAGATGGAGGGCCTTCCTTCACTGCTCATAGGCGGCTTTTTCGTACCTCTGGGTTGCAAGAGAAAGGAAAGCGGTTCAGGTCTTCTGGGAGTTCCAAGAAGCCATGGTCAGGTAAATCAAAGACCAGCCAGTCCGGATCTGCAGACAAATCCTCGTCTGCATGAAGGGGCGCCCTCACCCGCTTCTGGGGTGGAGGGGACGTCTTCGCTTCTTTCCGGAACCTTGGACTTCCTTGATTCAGGACAAATGGGTTCACAAACTGATCCAATCAGGATACAAGATCGAATTCCAGTCTCGTCCGTCGGACAGATTCGTCCTGTAAAATCTGCGCCTATCTCCAGACCGGTTAAGGAATCTACGAGAGGCGGTACAAGATCTGCTGTCGCAAGTGTTGATTGTGCCTGTTCCCTCTCAGGAACGCTTTCAAGGGTTTTATTCAAACCTTTTTACTGCTGTGCCCAGAAAAGAAGGCAAAGTGCGTCCAATTCTGGACCTCAAGGCTCTGAACAATTTTGTGGCATGGAATCCATTCGACCGTTAGTGGCGTCACTACACCAGGGAGACCTTTTTGCCTCCATAAATATCAAGGACGCATATCTACACATCCCTATCTACGCTGGACACCAGTGGTTTCTTTGCTTTGCAGAAGAGCATTATCAATTTGTGGTGTTACCCTTTGGTCTCGTTTCCGCCCCCAGGGTGTTTACCAAAGTACTGGCCCCGGGTTTGGCATTGCTTTGCCAACGGGGGATTGCGGTATCTGGACGATCACCTATTGAGAGCAGACTCTCATTAAGCCCTGATGAGCGACCTGACGATCACTGTCAGCTCCCTCCAGGAGTTCGGTTGGAACATCAATTTCAAGAAATCCGCCCTGATACCTTCCTTGAGACTGGATTATCTGTGCCTGACTCTGGATTCAGCTTTGGCGAGGTTCTTTTCTCCCCCGGACAAGCTGCAAAAGTTGCAGGGGGCGATCCAGTTGTTGGCAAACGATCTGTCCTCTCTGCAAACTTGCATGCAGACCCTGGTGGTATCAACCTTCAAGGCGGTTCCATTTGCTCAGTTCCATACAAGACCTTTGCAAAGAGAGATTCTTGTCAAATGGAACAAGGATCCAAAGTCCTTGGGCACTCTGATTCGGATGAGCCACAACATAAGATCTGCTCTGCTCTGTTGTGGTGGCTTCATTCACCAGCACTATGCCAGGGCAAGTCCTACTTTCCTGTTGTTTTGGAAGGTGGTAACCACGGACGCCAGCCTGTCAGGCTGGGGCGGGGTACTGGGGAAGCTCTGTGCCCAGGTGTCACATACCTGGTAGAAGAGACTGATATGATGAGGAAGGCCTCTCTTACACCTCTGAATCGGGGCCCCTGATAGAGCAGACAGGTAGCACAGGAGTACAGAGTGGCACAAGTGCCTAATGGTCTTGATAGTAGTTTAGCCGGACGAACTGTCACGTTCAAGCAGGGGAAGACAGTCAGTGGACTGCAGCGGAGCAGGAGTGCAGTATGGACACCACTGAACACTAATAAACTTTTCAAAACGTCTCCTGTCATTATTTACATGCACTGCCTTTTATGGGGTGAATGGGTATGGGTACAATGTACCCCATACCCATTCACATAGGGAGGGGGTCCGGGATCTGGGCTTCGAGATTCCGATGAGCCCCCTGCCCGCAGACCCCCACAACCACCGGCCAGGGTTGTGGGGATGAGGCCCTTGTCCACATCAAAATGGGGGCAAGGTGTTTTGGGGTGGGGGTGTGCAGAGCTCCCCCTGCCCCAAAGCACCCACGCCCCCCATGTTGAGGGCGTGTGGCCTGGTATGGTCCAGGGGGGGTGGGGCCGCTCGCTCGTCCCCTCCCCTTTCCTGGGCTGCATGCTCGGATAAGGGTTTGGTATGGATTTTGGGGAGGACCCCACGCCGTTTTTTTCGGCGTGGGGCTACCCTCAAATTCTATACCAGACCTGAAGGGCCTGGTTTGGAACCTGGGGGGGAAACCCACGTCGTTTTTTTTCCCCAATTTTGGCGTGGAGTTCCCCCTCAAGATTCTCTCAGCGCAAATCGGATCATTCTGAACCGACTTGCGATGCGTCTTCCATTCAAATCAATAGGCTCTCATAGGGAACCATTGATTTTGAATGGAAGAAAAAAAACATATAATGTGGCTTAACGCACGTTAAGCAACGTTATTCAGCCTTTAGCAGCATCAGAAGTTTTTACAGCTTGACGCTGCAGCTCCAGAACGCACTGGTCCTGGGTCTTTTTTGCAGCTATTAAATACCTATGCCACTTGGAGCTCCTAAAAGCTCTATGTGTGCATGAGGCCATAGAATAACATGGATGGGCATTCTGCAGCTGCAAAAAAAAACGTCTGATGCTGCTAACAGCAGCTCCAAAAACGCCCAGTGTGCATGGAGCCTAAAGAACCCAGGAGGCACCCTGGTTGAAAAAGGACACTCTCTAAAATAGACACTTTTAAGTGGGACTGTGATTGAGCATTTTTCCCTGAATGCCCAGTATTGGGACAGCTACATCACTTCCTGTAAGCAGATCAAAGCCAATCCACCTGGTCAGCAGAGGATCTTGGGACCTGTATTCCCTCTGTCAGTATACACTGCATTTCTGAAAGCTGATAAGGTTACAACTACCAGAAGGCTGGTGATAAAAAAAAAAAGAGGATGCTGGGAGAGCAGATATATTGAACTGCGATCAGCGGGCTCACTCTCTTGAGACACAAGACTAAGAGCTGAAGAACAGGAGTCTGTCACAATTCCTTGGGAACACAGCAGGCATCGCCGCCTAGTCCAAGTTGGGATACTTTCATCAGCAGATCAACATCTCTGTGGTGCAGACGATTGCTGCAGGATTGCACTGGCTGTTCCGCCCATCAGGATAGCCACTGCTCATCTCCACGCAGCCCTCAACGATCTTTGAGGCAGGTACTCCATTCATCGCTGCCGACACCCAAGAGCCTGTCAAAAAATATAATATAATCCCGCGCAAAAGATATATGTAAATCAAAATATAAAGTGTGAATAAATACACAGATGTCTGAATAGAGCTGCTGCCTGCCCGATTAATTACTCTACAAGGGAAGTATGATAATGAGATAGTGATTAATGGGTCTGGCGCTGCGAAATACCATATGCCGGGTTAAATGATAATGCTGGATTAATCTTATTATTGTGTGATCTATCTTTTCCACAATAATGGTGAAACTAATTGATGTCCATATACATTAATATTTCATAAAAGTTCCTTACTTATAAAGTGTCTGCATGCCTCATAAAGTGCTTCACAATTCACAGTGACAATAGTGTTTTATATGCAATAATAATTCATAAAAAACTACTTTCCTTATAAAGTGTCAAAGTGCCTCATAAAGTGCTTTACAAAATATGGTGACAATGGTGGTCCTACTCAAAGTGCTTTGAAAATGCCCAAAAAAATCACAAAACGCTAAAAAATCACTAAGAAAATTATATAAGTGGACAATAGTGCTAGTCCATGTAAGTATTCAATAAAGTGACTGGTGCTCTTCATCACCTGAGGTGATGAAACACGTAGGACGGAGCCATGAGCGTCATTGCGTCACTTCCAGCCACTCCGTGTTTATCATCTCTGGGTCTACACTCGAGCTGGTCCTGACCACAGCCCTGTTCTTCCCGATGCTGACTGAATGGGCCATGGTTCTATGTCAAGCCTTAAAGCGTTTGTTACCCTAAAAAAAAAAAATAATAATCCTGTTCCCTTAAAGCATGTTATACAGCACAGTGCTTGTGCTGTGTCATTTGACCCCCTGTATCACCAAAAAAAAACCTGGCGGATCCTGCCAGTTTCTACCCTCCCCACTGACCACAGTATATCATGGCTGCTGTACTGGACATCTCCTCGGAGGTGTTTCATCAGTGGTTTTGCTGGTGGGGAACTCTAGAGTTGATCCTATTGGCCTCTTGTCTCCACCGGAAGGTGTTTGGGTTTGTGGCACGGTCTTGGGATCCTCTGGCCGTCGCCACAGACGCACTGGTGGCTCCTTTGGGGCCAGTGCCCTCTGAAATACGGCTTTCCTCTTCTGGAACTTCTGCCAAAACTCCTGCGTAGGCTCGAGGCAGAAGGGATTATGGCCATCCTAGTGGCTCCAGACTGGCTTTGTCGATCTTGGTACGCAGATCAGTTGCGGTTGGTTGTCGATGTTCCCTGGTAACTTCTTTTTCTGTTGACTCAAGGGCCAATCTTCCATCTTGCTTTATAGTCGCTGACTTTTAACGGCTTGGCTGTCGAAGCCAGGTGCTGCAGGCTAGAGGGTTGTCTGAATCTGATTCCCACACTGCGGAAAGCTAGTAAATCTACTTTTAGGTAGTTTTACCATTGCCTTTGAGGAGTTGGTTTCCTCCAACGTGGTGTTGAGCAGCACCTAGCCCCGAGTACCATCAAGGGCCAGGTTTAGCCATGGGCGGTTTGCTTTCTTTGTCCTTTGGCCACACCTTTCTGTGGTTCGCACCTTTATTCAGGGGGTTCACCACTTGGCTTCCCCAGTATTGTCTCAGTTGCCCTTGTGGGATCTCAACTTGGTGCTGTCAGTTTTCAGTAACCGCCATTGGAAAATATTTGGGAGATTCCTCTGCTTACATTGTCCTAGAAGGTACCCTTCTTGGTGGCTTTTTCTTCTGCACCGAGGGTGTCGGAAGTGGCAGCTGTGTTGTTGTTCCCCTTACTTGGTGGTTCACGGAGATAGAGTGGTGCTTCCCCTCTGCAAGTTTCCTTCCTAAGGCCGTCTCTGGTTTCCATTTAAAATAAAAGCATTGTGTTGCTTTCCTTGTGTTCTAAGCCTAAGCATCCTAAAGAGATTGTGGTTCGGGCAATCAGGGTGTACCTGGCGGCGATTGAATTGGATTCCCTGGTTGTCCTTACGGATAGTTCCCATAAGGGGCTGGCTGCTTCTGCTGTGACCATTTCTGATGGATCAAGCAGTTGGTGGTGCAGGCCTATTGTATTAAAGGTCAGGGTCCTCCGTTTTCCTGTTGAGGCTCATTCTACAAGGGCGCTTAGTGCCTCTTGGGCCTTCCGTGATCTGGCGTCAGTGGTGCAGGCTTGCAGGCGACCACCTGGTCGTCCCTGTACACTGTTACAAAATTTTATAGGGTAGATATGTTGGCATCTGTTGATGCCACCTTTGGCCGCAAGGTTTTGCAGGCCGCTGTTGGAGAGGATTAGTCCTCTTTTGAGGGTGTAAATTTTTGCCAGGTAAGCTCAAGTTGTTTCCTTGTTGAGCTCCTGTTTTAGCTGGTTGGCTACATTTAGCCTTTGGGAAATATGTTTATTGCTGTGTTCTTCCCACCCCTCATATTGACACTGCTTTGGGACATCCCAAGGGTCAAAAGATATGGAGCTGTGTCCGTCAATGAACGAAAGAGAAAAGAGGATTTATTTATTTTTTTTTTTTTTAAATCACAAATGTTTTTATCTAGACATTACAAGTTCCCCCGGAACTCAGCCCAGGCGTGTCCAGCCAGGGCGAACACAATTTTTTAAATCTTGTTGGGCTGCCTCTGTTGATAGATATACCTTTCTATAATTGGAGTTTCCCATATGTGAAATTCAAGCGGCACTGAGGGTGGTGTGGAGGATTACCAACCCAGGAGGAGGAGCTTAAGAGCTTGAAACAGAGCCCTAGAGAATGCCACATGAGCCAGTTCTTCCGGGACAACATCCTCCAGAGCTCCCAGTATACAGTAAATTGGATCAAGTGGAACAGTAGTCTGGAACACCCGGTTAAGGGTGCCCAGCACTTCATACCAATACCTATGGAGCTTCGGGCATCACCACAACAAGTGAATGAATTCCCCCTTGTGATGGCCACACCGAGCACATGAGGGCTCCCATCCAATGCAATCTAACCGGGATGTAGTGCACCCGAAGGACTATGTACAGCTGTGAGACCCATTGGGCAAGATTAAGAGAACATGTGGTAATAGAAAATAGGATGTCTTCCCATTGGTCATCGGTCAATGGACCTACATCCACCTCCCAAAGAGAGCGTGCCCTCGTGGGGTAAGACTTTAGGTGATGCCCTAGTAACATCTGATAGCATTGCGAGATTATTCCCTTTGTTTCCGTATACATCTGCAACAGATTGAAAATAGGGGTGCTAGACAAAGTTCAGCCGCCCTCCATCCTCTGTGTGCCCACTGCATGCCGAAGCTGGAGATAGGAATAATACATGGAGGGGGGCAAGTTGAACCTGCCCTGCACCCCCGGGAAAGACCGTAATCTGCCATCCCTGAAAATATGTGCCAACAAAGTCACACCAAAAACTCTCCACCTAGGGCCTTGCTGCAACTTTGCCAGCTCGGCATAGGAGTTGTTGTCCCATATCGGGCTGTATGCAGTGAAGCCTGTCACACCCTGCATCTGCCTGCTTTTATTCCAGATCTTTTGAATCAAACTAAAACTGGGTAGCTGTTTGTTTGATTTGTGAAAGTTCTGCGCCACCAGGCCCATAGGAACAGTGTCCGAACCGGAACCCAGCAGCATCAGCCGCACCAAGGAGCCTGCCGATTTATGGGAAAAGGAGCCCATCAGCTGCTGCAACTGAGCCCCTATATAGTATATCCAGGGATTCCGTACCGCCAACCCCCCGTTGTCTTTAGGGCGCTGTAATTGTTCTATTTTAATTCGAGTATGGCCTGATTTCCACAACAGTCGGAGGAAAAGGTTATTAAACACTCTAAATATTTTTTAAGTAAATCACAACCGGGGAGTTATGCAAAAAGTAAAGGAGCTGTGGCATCAATATCATTTTTATAAGATTGGCTCTTCCTGCTAGTGACAGCTTAAGCGTATTCCACATATTAATTTTATCGCAAAATCGGGAAAGCAGGGAATGTATATTTAAAGGACAGTAATCTGCTAGTCGGGGCAATATTTGCACTCCTAAGTATTTAAATGAGGGCACCACCGGTAGTGGGCAGGAGGGAGGAAGATCCTCCCCCTGGTCCCCGTCTAGCATCAACTGGGCCGATTTAGACCATTTGATAGTTAGACCAGAGTAATGTCCAAAACGTGAAAGCACCGACATCACCTCAGTGACAGAGGAGGTGCATACAACATAATCTTCTTGTGGAGGGCCCCATATTCAAATCCCGAGATCCCCGGGTTAGCCCGAACCAGGGCCGCCAGGGGCTTTATAGCGATGGCAAAGAGCAGCGGAGACAGGGGACAACCCTGCCGGGTACCTCTGCCCAACTGGAACGCCTGGGACATCCTACCCGACATCTGGATGGTCACCTCTGGGGATGAATAAAGCAAGCGAACCCATGCAATAAATTGGTCACCAAACCCAAATTTAGAACCGACCGCCCAGAGATATCTCCAACCCACACTATCAAAAGCTTTGTTGGCATCCAAAGATAGTAGAGCTCTGTGTCCCCCATTGTCTGCCATTAGCTGCATGTTAAGATAAAGGCGTCCAAGGTTCGTGGCAGTAGACTTTTGTGGCATGAAACCAGCCTGGTCAGAGTGTATGATCGATGAGATAACACCATTGACCCTGAGCGCCAGGACCTTTGCTAGGATCTTAACATCACTTTGAAGAAGAGAAATGGGCCTGCACGATCCCGGGCCAAGTGGATCCTTTCCGGGCTTAAGCAATAATATCACATTAGCCCTAGCCATCGAGGGTGGGAGGTGCCCCTCCTCGATAGCTGCATTAAACACCTCCAGTAACCATGGCAAGAGCTGCTCGCCATACTGAGTATATACCTCCATGGGCAGACCATCTTCCCCCGGCGCCTTGCACGTTGGGAATGAGCGTGCTGCCACCTGTAATTCCTCCAGGGTCAGAGGGGCATCCAACGCTCTCTTGTCCCCCTCGGACAGGGAGGGCAGGTCAATCCCAGAGAGGTATGTCAAAAGAACTTGATCATCCTAAGCATCCCGTGACCCATAAAGGTCACCATAGAAGGCAGCCAGTTCAGATATAATTTGTGTTGGTTCATTAACCACCCTGCCGGTAGAGGAACGAATGGCACCTATGGCCGGGGACTGATGTTGAGATCTTGCAAATTTTGCGAATAAGCGCCCCGTCTTTTCCCCCTCCTCATAGAAAGCTGATGATTGAAATGATTGTGCTCTATAATAGAAAACATTTTAAATATTTGATACCTACATCCCAGATTATACAGATTTTTGTATTACCAAAAACCCCTATAGAGGATTGGTAGATGTGGGCTATGTGGGGACTTTCTTGGTATCGTAGTCATGATGTATAACAACACATAATTTATATAAATACATTTTTTATTATATATTACAAATTAAAAACATTTAATTTTACACAAAAATTCAACATAAGAAAAAACATATATTTAGATAATTGGTGACAATTGACAATCACTTGGCATATTGGATCCTCTTATACTTGGGTGGGGCCACTTGTGCTACCACCCATGTCCTTGCCCGACATGTTTCGCTACAAAGCTTCTTCAAGGGCGAATTGGCATGATAAGGGTTCTGTTGTCTATAAAACATCAATAAAAATTTAATATTCATACATTTAAATCGTTTCAACAAATTCAGTTATTCTAAGTATATCTCCAAATGGATAGAGCCCATGCTCAGTGCGATGCTCTCCATGCGGTACTCCGTGGTGCGTGGCATGCAAACGTCTCCCCGGCGAATGCGGGGCAGAAAAAAGGGTGAATTTGAAATGTATAATCAAGTAAAGTGGTCATTATAAATATTACTGGAAAAAAGGGAAACTTGCTCTCACCTTCAAGAGTTGTGCAAAGGATAATGCATAGTAAGATTTCTAGCTTTCATAGTAAAAAAAAGTTAATGTGTAAATATTTAGGCACCTACCAAAAGTTGTCACTTGACATCAAACATATGATAATATGGAGGAGAGGGGGTGGACCAAAGCAAGATGGTAATGCTGTGATTTCAATTAAGCTTAGGGGAAACCAGAAGAAAAAGAGAGGAATATGGACTATATAAATATATTACGTTTAACCAAAATCAAACGATTTATATACTCCCCATCTATAAAGTGCAAAAATGCATTCAGGGGGATATGATTATGAAATCTAAAGTCATATTACCACTTCCTTACCTCTTAGCCATTCATAATGGGATCATGACAGATACACATCACTGCATAGATAGATCGTGTTCACAGTGTGGCTGTTATTCCAAGAAATCTGGACTCTTATTTAAACTGCCATAGTCTGTTCCATGCTTAGTAACTAGGTGGAAATGTCCCATTACCACTATGATGGTTCTGTGGGTAAAGGATTATCCAATGGACATTACTGTCCCTTGCACATGATAAAGCCATAATTCTCCCTAAATTAGCCCCATAATGTTATAGAAGTATGTTACCTTAAGTTGCTACCGCCATATACATCTCTGCTCCTCTGCCGCCATTGCGGCGTGCACCCATTTTATTGCCCCAACCCGAATGCATCACCTCCGATTGTAGGTGACGCCATTCCGGGTCCGGTCTCCAAATGCGCATGCGACGTGGATCCCCGTCAGCCGCAAGAGAGGGCGGAAGCGATACAAGTATGGCTCCGCCCCTTGCCCGGAGATCGCAACACTCGCCGGAGAGAGGGATCCACAGCACCATCCAGTGGCCAAACAAAGATCACACGGAACTTGGCATGTCACTAAAGCATGTATTGGAAATCCAATGTTAGATACTTACTGGAACTGAAACAAAAACTACAAAAAATTATACAAATACAAATATATTATTTACCAACATTGATACCAGCAATCTTTTGACAAAGTATATTGCAGGATAATTCCATACTCTACGTGCTTAGATTTTTGTTATAAATAGATATATTTATTACTACTAGCATGTGTAACATATACAGTAATTAATCATTGTTCTCACTAACAGGTATACACCATATTGTTGAACCTGACCTCCAGACTATACATCTCATGGACCTCAGAGGCTATTTACACTGAGATTAAATTTATTCTCATTTTCTGCATTCAATATTCTTTGGGTTGATATTCTTGACTCATATTCCTAATATTTTCCATTCGTTTTAGAAATATGGGTGCTTATCCTCATATCTCATAAAAAAGGCTTGTATGTCAGGACCTCATTAATGCCAGATGGCATTAAGAGATTCTATCCAATAGGTCTCCCTTTGGAGCACCCGTTTGTCCCAATTGAAAAAATAGGTTTGTGGATCTTTTGTTGGAAACTTGTAGTAGTTTCTGCCACCATCCCTGGGAATTTGTTTGTGGTTTTTGGTGCCTCAAGTCAGGTTGGGGATTTTAAGGGCAGGAGTAAATGATATAGAAAAGGGTAGGTAATACTATATTCCTTATTCATAGAATCGGTGATACATCCTTGAAAAAGGCCGAATTAGGCCGAAACGCGTCGGATTACCGATTGGACACTCTCTCTGAACTAGTCCTTGTCATTGATACAAGGATCAGCAGAGCAGGAACGTCCGAAACCAACCAAAGTCACTTATATTCACTGACTCACACTTTAACCTCTTTTATTACCATCACTTAATGGGCCTTTACCCATTTCACTCTTCCAAATGTTGTATATATAACCTTTATTATTAAATGATTATCTTTTACCTACCCTTTTCTATATCATTTACTCCTGCCCTTAAAATCCCCAACCTGACTTGAGGCACCAAAAACCACAAACCCGTTTTGTCCCAATTGCATCCCCTGGGATCTGGGGGTATTACTTCCAACACATAGAATGTGACTACTGAATTGTTGTATTTATGGTGAAGTGCTATGTGTCGAGAGACTGCCGTCTGTATCTTGCCGCCTTCCGAGTAGGACAAGCGGTCGCCAATTCTTTGGTTTAATTGGCGTACCGTCTTCCCCACATAGAAGGCATGGCAAGTGCATTGCATAAGATATACAATGCCTTGTGTAGTGCAGTCAGCAAAATAATTGGCCCAGCTGCCATTGGGGAGGGACACACCTCTTCCCTCTAACACCCATGGACAGCTACATGTTTCTACTTCTTGTTTGTAATGACTACAGACCAAACTGTCTCGAAGAGAGGGAGCTCGCCTATAGACTACTTCTGGATTAGGTTTTAAATATTTGGCCAGTGTATGCCAATGTTTGACCATGTTTTTGAGTAGTGTCCTTTCGTGCATAGAATATCAAGTGATGAATTTCACTGTTTTTATTTCTTTTTTTGGAGTTGTATTGTAGATTTGTTTGTAGATCAGTTTGAGGATGTGCTCTAGCTTTATTAAAAGCCTTTCTCAGCAGGGTTTTAGTGTAACTAGGCTTGTGACGGTATCAGATTTTCATGCTGCGATTAATTGATTAAGGTTTTGCCACGGTATACGGTATTATCACGGTATTCTATTATTAAATTTAAATTATAAAATTTCCACCTCACTTCAATTTCATTGCTGAATTTAGGGGCTTTGGTTCACTTATGCACATTATTATATAGTCGGTCAGTACAGACTCTGTGAACCAGGCCTAAAATAGGTCATCAAGCAGTGTCTGGCCTAACTGGTGATAACTGGTCCTGGCGCTCGGCTCCGATCCGATGGCCTGGTCATTAAGAGGGCAAATCCTTGTGGTCAAGAAGTGGTTAAACCTGAAGGAGGTGTTGTTTATAAATTACTTTACTATTGCTTTAGGCCTGGTTCACATGTATGCGGGTTGGCGGTTCACATGTATGCGGGTTGGCGGTTCACATGTATGCGGGTTGGCGGCCCACATTTGCACAGGCATAGCAGCCCATTGATTTGAACGGGCTGCTATGCCCTCATTTTCCGCAGAAAAAAGGTGCATGCAGCATTTTTTTTAAATTCAGTGGCCTTGAAATCCATCCTGCTTTTGCACCATGCGACTAACCTGCAGTTCCTGCTCTGGCAAGCTTTCTGCATTTTTTGTATACGTGGGCACGGCATTTAAAAACAGTTTGCGTGTGCAGCAACGGCAGGTAAGTCGCATGGTGCAAAAGAAGGATGGATTTCATGGGCACTGCATTTTTTTTAAATTCTGCATGCACCTTTTTTCAGCTGAAAACGCAGGCATAGCAGCTCAAGCCCATTCACATCAATGGGCTGCTATGCCTGTGCAAATGTGGGCCCCCAACCCGCATACATGTGAACCAGGCCTAAAGCAATAGTAAAGTCATTAATTGGTTAAACCTGCAGGAGGACCGGTGTTTTTATCTATTAATGACTTTACTATTGCTTTAGGCCTGGTTCACATGTATGCGGGTTGGGGGCCCACATTTGCACAGGCATAGCAGCCCATTGATGTGAATGGGCTTGAGCTGCTATGCCTGCGTTTTCAGCTGAAAAAAGGTGCATGCAGAATTTAAAAAAATGCAGTGGCCATGAAATCCATCCTTCTTTTGCACCATGCGACTTACCTGCCGTTGCTGCACACGCAAACTGTTTTTAAATGCCGTGCCCACGTATACAAAAAATGCAGAAAGCTTGCCAGAGCAGGAACTGCAGGTTAGTCGCATGGTGCAAAAGCAGGATGGATTTCAAGGCCACTGAATTTTAAAAAAAATGCTGCATGCACCTTTTTTCTGCGGAAAATGAGGGCATAGCAGCCCGTTCAAATCAATGGGCTGCTATGCCTGTGCAAATGTGGGCCGCCAACCCGCATACATGTGAACCGCCAACCCGCATAAATGTGAACCGCCAACCCGCATACATGTGAACCAGGCCTAAAGCAATAGTAAAGTCATTAATAGATAAAAACACCGCTCCTCCTGCAGGTTTAACCACTTCTGGATCGCAAGGATTTGCCCCTTTAAAGACCAGGCCATCGGATCAGAGCGCCAGGACCAGTCCTCACCAGGTAGGCCAGACACTGCTTGATGGCTATATAATAATGTAATGTGGGCTGCTATGCGTGTGTGTGTGTGTGTGTATATATATATATATATATATATATATATATATATATATATATATATATAATATTAGAGCTGCACGATTCTGGCCAAAATGAGAATCACGATTTTTTAGCTTGGAATAAAGATCACGATTCTCTGTGTAACAAAAAAAAAAATTAGGATAACTTTACTGTTACGTTTTTTTTTTTTTTTTATTCACTAAAGTCTATTAATTGCGTTTGAAAGACTGCTGCGCAAATACAGTGTGACATAAAATATTACAACAATCGCCATTTTTTTCTGTAGGGTCTCTGCTAAAAAAATATATAAAATGTTTGGGGGTTCTAAGTACTTTTCTAGCAAAAAAAAAACTGATTTTAACTTGCAAGCAACAAGTGTCAGAAAAGGTCCAGTCTTTAAGAGGTTAAACTTCCTTTCTCCCTGGCAGAGGGAAGGAAAAGATACAATGTAATCATTTTTGTTTATAGTTACTGGCGTTAGCTGTGTGAGTGAATGAGTCATCCAGCTCACTGAAATGTATCAATTCACAAGTCAGACCCAGGAGCAGAGAAACTCGGTATTTTAAAAATGCCACCATAACAATACCGTGGCTATGCAATACCGCGATATATCGAATTACCGAAAACCGGCATATGTCTAAGTGTAACCCCTCTCCAGAAGTCTATCTCGTAAGCTATTGGCTTGGAGCTGAAAATTGAAGTCAGATGAACAGTTCCTCCGAAGTCGGAGGAACTGTGCATAGGGTATGCTTTTCACTAGGAGGGCAGGATGGGCACTTGCTGCACACAAAATGGTGTTCCCTGAACTTGGCTTTCTATACAGATCTGTTTCCAGTTCTCCACTAGGGAGGATATTGATCTGAAGATCTAAGAAGGATAAGCCTTTTGTACTAATAGTATTGGTGAATTTGAGATTGAATTCATTTATGTTAAGAGTTTTCAGAAAATTATCCAATTCATGTCGTGGGCCTGTCCAAATAATTAGTAGATAGTCTATGAAATGATACCAACATAAAATATATGGAAGCCAAGGTTCCATGTTGTCACTAGAGAATATGTGTCGCTCCCAACCGCCCAAATAAAGATTTGCGTACGATGGTGCTCAGCAAGTGCCCATTGCCACCCCCTGTATTTGTAAATAATATTGCTCCATAAATACAAAGTAGTTTCTAGTTAGAACAAACCGAAGTAATTGTAAGATGAACTCCATTCATGGCCATTGGTTAAGTTCCTGTTCACGTAGATTCGATTGTCCGGATGCCCTATTCATGTGGGATGCTAGAGTATAGAGCCTCTATATCCACTGCCACGAGCAGGGCATCCGGAGGAACCTGAATCCCCTCCAAGTGCCTAAGTAGATCTGAAGTGTCCCATATGTACGAAGGAAGCCCCAATACATGGGGCATTAATATCGAATCCACATAGCGGCTCGCATGTTCCATTAGGGATTCGATCCCTGACACTGTGCCCGCTGTCCATGGGTGTTAGAGGGAAGAGGTGTGTCCCTCCCCAATGGCAGCTGGCACAGGGCCAATTATTTTGCTGACTGCACCACACAAGGCATTGTATATCTTATGCAATGCACTTGCCATGCCTTCTATGTGGGGAAGACGGTAGGAAAATTAAACCAAAGAATTGGCGACCACTTGTACTCACCATAAATACAATTCAGTAGTCACATTCAATGTGTTACAAGTAATACCCCCAAATCCCACGTGAGTCAATTGGGACAAACGGTATTCCAAAGGGAGACCTATTGGATAGAATCTCTTAATGCCACCTGCCATTAATAAGGTCCGGACATACAAGCCTTTTTTATGAGATATGAGGATAAGCACCCATATTTCTAATACTAATGGAAAATATTAGGAATATAATGAGTCAAGAATATCAACCCAAAGAATATTGAATGTAGAAAATGAGAATAAATTTAATCTCAGTGTAAATAACCTCTGAAGTCCATGAGATGGACTGGAGGTCAGGTTCAACAATATGGTGTATACCTGTTAGTGAGAACAATGATTAATTATATGTTACACATGCTAGTAGTAATAAATATATCTATTTATAACAAAAATCTAAGCATGTAGATTATGGCATTATCTTGCAATATACTTTGTCAAAAGATTGCTGGTATCATAGTTACATAGTTGGTGAGGTTGAATAAAGACAAAAGTCCATCCAGTTCAACCTGTGTAGATGTGTGTGGCTGTAATCATCTTGCATACCCCTGAATGTTCTGATCCTTGAGATGTACGTCTAAGAGTCTTTTGAAAGCCACCATACTACCCGCAGAAACCACCTCATGTGGTAGAGAATTCCACAATCTTGTAGCCCTAACAGTAAAGAACCCCCCACGTTGCCTGAGGTTAAAACGCTTCTCCTCTAATCGCATTGTATGCCCCCGAGTTCTCATGCAATCCCTTCGACTGAACAGCTTTTTTTCTAAGCCTAGATCCCCATTTAGATATTTAAAAATTGCTATCATGTCCCCCCTCAGGCGTCTCTTCTCCAGGGAGAATAAATCAAGCGATTGCAGACGCTCCTCATAATCAAGGTCCTCCAATCCCCTAATTAGTTTAGTTGCCCTTCTCTGGACTCTCTCCAGCTCCAACACATCCCTTCTGAGGACTGGTGACCAGAACTGGACCGAATACTCCAGATGAGGTCGGACCAGAGTTTTATAAAGTGGAAGGATTATAGTCTTATCTCTGGAATACATCCCTTTCTTTATGCATGCTAATATTCTGCTAGCCTTGGCAGCTGCCGCTTGACATTGCATGCTGTTGCCTAGTCTATCATCAACCAAGACTCCCAGATCCTTCTCCATTTTTGATTCTCCCAAGGGTTCCCCTCCTAACGTGTATTGTGCTTTTATGTTTCTAGTCCCCAAGTGTAAAACCTTACATTTCTCCACGTTAAACCTCATTTGCCATGTCTTTGCCCACTCCGTTATTTTGTCCAGGTCATTCTGTAGGATATCTGCTTCATGCTGTGCTGTTATTGCCCTGCCTAATTTTGTGTCATCTGCAAAAACTGATATTGAACTACTGATCCCGTCCTCAATGCTGTTTATGAATAAATTGAACAAGGTTGGTCCTAGGACTGAGCCTTGGGGGACCCCGCTTACTACCTCAGACCAGTCTGAGTACGCGCTGTTTATTACCACCCTTTGGACACGCCCTTTTAGCCAGTTCCGTATCCAAGAGCAAACCCTGCTGTCGATACCTGCAGACCTTATTTTATAAATTAAGCGCTTATGGGGAACTGTATCAAACGCCTTAGCAAAATCTAGGTACACCACATCCACTGGTCTGCCCCTATCTAGCTCACAGCTCACCTCCTCGTAGAATGTTAAGAGATTGGTTTGACAAGAACGCCCATTTGTAAACCCGTGCTGGTTACTACTGATGATGCTGTTGTCCTTAGCAAACTCTACGATATAGTCCCTTATCATCCCCTCCAGAAGTTTACATACTACTGATGTCAGACTGACAGGCCTATAATTTCCCGGTATATGCCTCTGACCCTTTTTGAATATCGGAATCACGTTAGCTTTCCTCCACTCCCCTGGTACATCTCCTGTCCTAATACTGTCCGCAAAGATCAGGAACAGTGGTCTGGATATAACCTTACTGAGTTCCTTGAGTACTCTCGGATGTACGCCATCCGGGCCTGGTGATTTGTTTGTGTTGAGTTTATCCAGCCTTTCCCTGATTTCACCCTCTGTTAGCCATAGTGGCAAGTCCTGTGTATTACTACTAACTATACAGTCATGGTCAGTGTACCCCTCCGATTCCTGTGTAAAGACTGATGAGAAAAAAGCATTCAGCACGGTTGCTTTTTCAGTGTCCTCTGTAACCATCCTCCCATCATTGTTAATTATGTGTACAATATGCTCTGCCCTAGTTTTTTTGCTGTTGATATACTTAAAGAATTTCTTTGGGTTTTTTTTGCTATCCTCCGCTATTTGTCTCTCAAAGTCTATTTTAGCCATCTTGATTTTGTGTTTACACTTCCTATTTGCCTCCTTGTATTGGTCGAAAGCCAATACTGTGCCCTCTGATTTATATTTCCTGAAGGCCAATTTTTTTATCAATGTTCAATGTAGGTAACTAATATATACTTGTATCGCTTTCGCCCTCTCTTGCGGCTGACGGGGATCCACGTATATCGTGGAGTTCCCATACTGAGCAATGCGCAAGCATTTGGAGACTGGACCCAGAATGACGTCACCTACAACCGGAGGTGACGCATTCAAGTTGGGGCAATAAAATGGGTGCACGCCGCAATGGCGGCAGGAGCAGAGATGTGTATGGCGGTAGCAACTTAAGGTAACGTACTTTCTCTGTCGCTCATTGACAGATGCAGACTTCTTGATTAAAATCAGTAGGGTTATACTGCCCCCTACAGGAGTAGGACACTAGGCAGAAAAAAGTTCTGGCTACGCCTATGGGCAGTCCCAGAGGGTATACCCTTTCACTTCCTGCTATAGGATGCCAGTTTTTTTTCTGCCTAGTCAGAAGTAAGGACCTAAGTTCCTTGCTGGGATCTCTGGTCCTGGCAAGCCTTTTTTTTAGATAATATTTTAGCTAGTTTTTTTTCTCCAGATTGTTCCTGTGAGATCTACAAGCAATTATGCCAGATCTGGGCGACGGGCTGGATGTTGAGATCCAGTGGTCACCCCAGCCGGCCTACGAGCGCGTGCAGGCCCTAGCTCCGTGCTGGCTCGGCCGCGACATAGTCCCACTGGACGGGGACTGGCCCGCGGGTTAAACATCCCGACGAGTCGCATACGACCGGTCAGCGAGTCGCAGCATCCCTTTTGGCCGACATCCCCCCCCACTGAGAGGCGAGGGGTTTTGTCTGGAGTGGCGCCTGCTCTGTTCTGGTATGGTGAGTAAACTGTTCCCCCTCTCCCCCTGACGGGTTTTGGGGTGGACGCGGGCTCCTCCCTGGGATGGTCGGATCCCCACAATCCCGGGTTCCCCTCTGTCCTGTTACGCACCCCCACCTATCTGACCCTCCCCCCCTCACTAGTGTGGTTGTTGGGATGTGACTCCAGGGGGCTGAATCTGAGTTACAGGCGGGGGGCAGGGGGGTGCGCCGCCGGTGACGCCCGAACGATCGTGCGGGGGGGTTGCTACCTGTGTTTTTCAAGCCCATCTGCCGATCGATCCGTAGGTAGGCACGAGGGGGGGCCCCGGGTGTCCCCTTTGGCGCTGCGGGGCCGCCATTTTTCCGCGGGCCGCGCGCGGCCACCATTTTCTTGTAGCCATCTTGGTACACCCGGCTCATATGTCAGTGCTTGGGTTCATTGTATGGGAGTTCCTGGAGACGTGCAGAGCCCCTCCCCAGACCCGGGCGCAATACTCTGTAGCGAGAGCGCTGCTGATCTCCCCAGACCCGGGCGCAATATTCTGCAGCGGGATCGCTGCTGACCTCCCCAGACCCAGGCACAATGCTCTGCAGCAGGGCTGCTGCTGACCTCCCCAGACCCAGGCGCAATACTCTGCAGCGTGCTGCTGCGACACTCTGGGCCTTCTGGTGCATCTGGCTGTGGGTTGGGGAGCCTTGGGGGTCTCTCTCTCTTTGCGGTGGGGGTCTCTAGTGTGCGCTGCCTGGCCACTTGGGGGCGCTATAGACGGGCGGGACGTTTTTTTCAAAAAAAAAAAAAAAGTTTTTGTCTCAAACTTTGCTAACGGGTCCCCCTAGTGTAAAATGGACCCTGCTGAACTTGAGTCCCTACCTGACCCCCTCGAGGTGGCCGCAGGGCCGCCGGGCTACCGGCTGGCTATAGATGCACTTCGGTGGCCCTGGATTTATTCGTGTCCCGGCTGGGGGTGGCCTTTAAAGGACAAGGTGCTAATAAACACCTTCCGTCTACCCCTTCCTCGTCTGATGCCTCAGACTCTGGGTCTGCATCAGTCGCTGCTGACACGGGTCTCCCTGTCGGGTCTTCTGTCCCCTTTTTGCCTTCGATGCCTCGCAAGCCTAGGCGCTGGTGGACGCACTGTTAGTGTCTGTGCGTGATACTGTTAGATGGAGGACGCAGCTGCGACTGAGGTGCAGGCTACATCGTCGCTCACGTGCCTTCCAGAGCAGCAAAGGTTTTTGCCTTTTCCTGCGTACTTGGCAATATACTCAAACAAGAGTGGGACCATCCAAAACGTTCCTCTGAGATTTGGACACTGCTCCCAGCCTGAGGGGGTGCTAGACGCTATCTTTTTGCAGGGTCCCTCATTGCATAGTGATCTGTGCCACCGACGGTGGATCCACCGGTATGCAGACTGTATGGAGCTGTTGTGATCCCGGTGGAGGTTCCCCCAGCCTGTGCGGATCCGGTGGATCAGAGGGCGGGATCTATGTCCCGCACTATGTTTTCTCTGGCGGGGCCTGCTTAAGACTGGTGTTGCTGGGTGCCCTGGTGTCACACACATTGGCTGCATGGGCTACGCTACTACGCCGTGACCTGATCTTTCCCTCTGGGGATCGTCTGTTTTGGACTTCCTTGGCTGACTTTTTTCAAGTCTCACTGGGGGTTAAAGTACCTTTCTCCCGTAGGCTACTAAGGGTGTGGACCCCCGTCACTGGTGAGGACCCTTCCTTTCAGCACACAGGGAGTTCTCTCGTCCCTCAGGGTCAGTCGATGGGTCAAAGTCCTTCAAGGCTCCCTCAGGGGGTTCCAAGCGACCCTGGTCTGGAAAAACGAGAATCACTTCTCTCCAGACCTGCGGACATGGCCGCTTCGGCCTGAAGGATACCCCCACCCATATCTGGGGTGGGGGAACGTCTTTGCCGGTTCCCGGCCCCGTGGCTCTCCTTGATTCAAGACAGCGTCCTATACTGGACTTAAGGAGATGAACTGGTTCGTGCTGGTTCAAAGGTTCAAGACGGAATCCATCACATGGTGCTGGCCTCCCTGCATTGGCCTTTCTGGCCTCCATGGCCGTCAATGATGCCTGCCTTCACATCCTCTATGCACAGGACACAGTTTTTTCTGCGCTTTGTGGTGGGAGTGGCTCATTATCTATTTGTGGCGTTACCCTTTGGTCTCGCTTCTGCTCCTCAGTTTTTCACATATGTGGTTGGCTCTGGTTCCGGCGCTGTTGTGCCAGCGGGGACTGTCGGCGCCCTTAGCCAGGGTGTTTCTTCCTTCGCACGCACTTCACGAGCTTCGGACTGCAATCGGCTGTTGCTGCCCAGCAAACGGTCGTCCCTTCGGGCCGGTATGTGTGTTCTGGGACTGCTGGTGTCGTCCTTCGCGGCGGCCCTTTTTCGCTCATTCCACATGAGAATCCTCCAGCAGGACACCCTTCTCGAGTGAAACAATAATCACATTTCCTTGGACAAATCCGATTCAGCTGAGCCTGGTGCCCAGGTAGTCACTGATGTGGTGGCTTCAGCCCCTGATGCTTCTCCAGGGAAGTCCCTCCTTTTCGATTTATAGGCTATGTTACCACGGATGTCAGTCTATCCGGGTGAGGAGGGGTTCTCGTGGATTTTCTGTTAAGGAAATCTGGTCCCTGGAAGTGTCCAGGTTGGCCTCTTTCTGAGCTGGCACTGGGAGCGATCAGGCTTGCCTGTTTCTCTGGACCGCTCGTCTTTGGGATTGTCCAGTGCGCTTTCAATCGGACTATGCCACGGCCTTGGCTTGTGTCAATTGCTGAGGGGGTACCTTAATTGCTCCTGCGGCCTTGGAAGTGGCTGACATCCTCCGATGGGTGGAGCGCTTGTTCCAGCCTTCTCCGCTGTCCCCTTTTCAAGAGTGGGAAATGGGCTGGCGGATTTCCTCGGTCAACGGACCTTGGATCTAGGAGAATGGTCTCTCCATCCGGAGGTGTTCCACCAGTTGTGCCCAAGTTGGGGTACTCCAGATGGGGCTCTGTTGGCGTCCCGGATCAACCGTGATGTACAGCGGATTGTGACCCGCTCCCGGGGATTCTCAGGTAGATGCCGCTGACGCGCTGGTGGGCCCATGGGGTCTGTATCAGTTGCTGTATGCCTTTACTCCTCTCAGGTTACTACTGTGACTGCTTGCGGGATAGAGGTGGAAGGGATTCCGATCATTCTTGCGGTTCCAGACTGGTCTCGTTTGGTACGCTGACCTGGTTGGGCTGGTCGCGGACGCTCCCTGGGGAATTCCTCTCAGGGAGGACCTGCTGTCAGGGACCAATCTTCCATCCTGTTTTACGGTCGATGGCTTTGATTGCTTGGCTGTTTATAGCCGGGTGTTGAAGAAAAGGGGATTGTCTACTTCAGTCATCCCTACTCTGCTCACACTACGGAAAACAACTTCTAGAACGATGGACTATCGTACGTGGAAGTCATATATTGCGTGGTGTGCGTCTTTTGGGGTTCCCCCAAGCTCTTGCTCCGTGGCTCGATTGTTTGCCTTCTTTCCACGGGGAGTTTCTCAAGGTTGGCCTTGCGTATATCGAGAGTCATGTCTCGGCCTTGGCAATGTTATTCCTCAGGCTATTGGCCATTTTTTTCCCTAGTGCATGCTTCATCCAGGTGGTGCGACTCCTGCTATATCCGGTGCGACCTCCGTTACCACCTTGGGACCTTACATGGTGATGTCGGTTCTTCAGACCCCTCCCTTTGCAAATTTTCAAGGGATTCCCCTGCTCACTTTGTCCCTGAAGGTGGCTTTTTTCTTTGTGGCTATTGCTGCTGTGCGCAGGGTGTCGGTACTGACGGCGTTGTCCTGTCGTTCTTCCCATCTGATGGTGCATAGGGATACAGGATACTTCGTCCGGGACCGTCCTTCCTTCTGAAGGTAGTTTCCGTTTTTTACTTTGCATGAGGTCGTCTTATTGCCTCCTTATGTCCTCAGCCTACACATCCAAAGACTTGCATACATACTTTGGTTGTGGTTCGGGCATTTTGGGGGTACCTGGCAACTATTGACTTTTTTTTTCTCAAGTCAGATTCCTTTTTTGTGCTCATGGATGTCCCTGGGAAGGGTTGCCTGCGTCTGCTGCTACTGTTTCCAGATGGGTCAGGCAGACAGTGGTACAGGATGGTTCAATGAGGGTCAGGTTCCTCCTTTCCCTGCTCGGGCGCTGTTGTGGAAATTTTGATAGACATATTCTTTAGTTTAAATAGTCATGATGTCTCCCAGTGTCGGTTTTACTGATAATCGCTATTCACAGCGATTATCACTTTAACTGTCATTGTAGGAAAGACTTGCTGGTGAAAATCTTATGGTCACTATCAAAATTGGTTTATATATATGAATCATGTTTGATGGAAACCCACCAACAGGTAATGGAGTGCATGTTTATGGATTGACATGAATGAACAATGAAAAGCCATGTGCTTCCTGGCAGTTTAGTCTTTTGTTCACTCTTGTCCATCTATGGGCGTGTACTCCACAGCTTCTATTGTGCTTTTTGAATGTATACGTATCTGTGATTGGTGGCCATGAAGCCACTCCCTGTAACTCACTTACTTGCTGTAAATAAACAAGCCCTGCACAGAACAGATCAGAACACAGAAGGAGACACACACACACACATACACACAGACACAAGCTCACATAGCCATTTAAGAGACACATAACCTCTCACACATAACCTGAAACACACAAACACTTGCTCTTAATACACATGCACACACATACATATCCAATGGAGAGATACCTGGCAGATGGCATCGAAATGACCCAGCGCATTTGTTCCTTTCTTTATCGCCGAATGCTTGGTAAATCGTTATGCAAAAGAGCGGGCCATTTGTACTTTTCAGTACAAGCCCTATTTATTTTCCACGACATATGGCGAGCTTGGTAGCCCTAACAGTTCCTAGCTTCACAGCGGAAAACAGGAGGGAAGTGATTCCAGTTTGTTACAACAAAAAAGCCGGCTTTTGTGGTAAGAAAATTTTTTGTTCTAAACCAGGGCTTACTTTCTTTGTCCGCTGTGGAAGTTAGAAACAAAAGCTTAGCAAAAGAACCTTTTCATTTGCAGCGTTCGCTCTTTTATATAACGATGGGGTTATTTCTATTAATATTTGTGGCTAGGGATCAGGTCTGTTAGTTTCTCAGTTAATACATCCTGAGGTTGTGATATATATGTGTTAAATATTGCCTTGTAACATCTGTTGTAATATCAGCTTTGTTCGATGAGATAACAATATATTCCGCAGATTGGTTGGTGTGTGTGCTGGATTGGTTTTTGGCGGGAACTCGTTTATTAGTGAAACTGGGTTTTTGCTTTGGACTCTGATGTTTGAATTGAGCATAGAGCAGACAGTTTTGGACTGAGTTTCTAAAATCAGCATTCCACCAGGATAGCTATTGTCTCTGAAATACAGCTGATCCTGTAAAAACCTGTTTTTCTTGTCTTTTGTATATATTTTTGTTGTTCTGTACAAAGAAGCACATGGTTGCTCAAACTCTTTGTTTTGTGCAACTCTTTTGTGTGGGCCATGTGCTCGGATGGCAGCCATTTTGTGATGTCATTTCATTTGGGTAGACCATGTGCTCGGATGGCAGCCATTTTGTGATGTCATTTCCTTTGTGTGGACCATGTGCTTGGCAGCTATTTTGTTAAATGGAGTTGAGACTCATGTGGCTGAAATGCTATTTCGAGCTTTAAAACATTTTTCTCTTTTTTGGTAGCTTTAAATGGCAACTTTGTGATGTTATTTTTGCACTGTATTTCAGTTTAAAAGTAATGTTTTTTTCATTTTGATTGAAATCTGGCATCTAGGCAGTTGTTTTTCTAGCTAGCTTTGTTCATCTTTTTTGTTCATATTTAGCACAGATATATACATATCCAACCCATCAGTTTTTGTTTTTTGTTTTTGTCTGTTTTCAGGGGTAACTATTTATTTTTTTGTTTTGTAAGTTTTTGGTTAAGCTGTTTTTGTGGTGTATTTTGTCTCATTTTTGTTGTAACTAAGTTTTTTCCAATGATAAGAGTACATTGTGGAGTGACTGATATTGGATTCAGTTTTTCAGGGTTGTTTTGTACTGAGCGGTGGTTTCTCACAGAGGTAGTTTTCGGTACTGCAGGTTGGATTTTAGATAGAGAGGTTATATCTTCCAGTGTGCAATCAGTAACCGGCATCTCAATTTAATTTCGAATGCAACATCCAGGAATAGACTGAAGCCAAGGTTTGTATAGGGAGGACTTTCATTGTACTTTCGGGGGTTGTTTGGCTGCACGGGTTAGGTCGAAACGAACGTGTGTACTTTGAGCCGTCTACGTGAAACGGGTGATTGCGACACGCTTGTTTCAGCCTTCAACGTGTGAGGAGTAGATACCGAAACCCGCCCCACATTAGGCCGTGTAAAAAAAAAAACGGAAGTTGGGGAACGTGTGGGGGTTGATGAGCTGTATAGCCGTACGAAGCCACCGGGTTGACGTCTTCTAGCTGACCGGCGCGTGAGTCCGGAAGCAGGCCAACACTGTCAAAGTTGGCACCTGACAGTGTTGCTCCTAAACCAGGTGCAAAGAAAGCGATTCGAATCGTCATGGTTAATGGTTTATCCATGCAATGGGGGGTAACACAGGTCCCCCAGGCTAGCCAAACAGTTTCGCGGTACATGAAGTCTGAGTTTGGGGCTCGGGCCATGAGACCCCTCAGGAAGGGGAATAACCAAGGGAAACAGTTGGTACATCCCTTTTTGGAAGGTGTTTTTGATGTCTGGAGATGGGAGGAGTTCGTTTTTGAATTCAGAACTAGGCTCCAGGCGACAGAGATGCAAAGTGTAGCACAATTGTGGCTTCAGAGATCTATTATGGTCAATCAGCAAGGCGTGCATGAGGCGGGTTCAGTCCGGAAGAACCGCATTATGTACGCTTGGCCTGATGAGATAGCCGAGTCCAGCGATCTGGTGAGAGAAGTGGAGGAAGCTCTTCCTGGGCTAACTTTACCAAGATGAGCCAGATCCGCTGACACTGAACCTGTCTCTGCACTTTAATCTCCGTTTTCTTCAGTTCACGGTGCAGACTTTGATACTTGTAACGCCCTCCCACCTCACATTGTCTCTATCTCTCAACAGCCTGTCATAACAGCTGAACCCTTTCCTTCTAACTCTGTGGCAAACTAGAAGTTCTTTTAACAGGTCTGCTATGGATGTGGAAAGTCAGGGTACATCAGGCATAATTGTCCTACCAACCCGGCTGGTCCGTGGGGTAAGTGGCAATTTATTCCGGAGGATCCGGAAAATTCAAGGTAGGTATGGTCAGAAACGACTATGACTTATCATAAGGCGTTGATAAACCGGTGTCAGCTCACATCCTAGAGGAATTAAAATATCCCCTCCCTTGCCTCGCTGACACCGATGCAGCCAACACGGTTTTAAGATCTTAAAAACCTAGAGGCAAGGTTCCCCTTCCAGGGAAGACAACTCCCACTGTAGGTCTCTCAGGCCAGACAGTGTCAGTGACTGAACCTCTCTATTGCAGGCTAGGCCAGCTTTGCAAGGAGAAGCTTGTTTTTTTAGGTCATTGCATTTCTCTAGGTACCCAACATCTAACCACTCAGAGAATGCAGACATTGAAGGACCCCCAAAGTCCTCGTAACCTTAAACGATGCACTATTTTGGAACCCTGTGTCTCTTCTTCCTGTTAAGGATGAAGAGAAGGGGGGAGAAGGCCGTGCAGAAAAATGGTAATTTTCAAAACTTTATCTCGCTCTCTTTCTTTTTCTTTCTCTCTCTCTCTCTCTCTCTCTCTCTCTCTCTCTCTCATCAATTTCCAACTTTAGTAAGAACAACACGATTGTCTTTCTTTGATGGAGTGGCAATCAGCGGCTGTCAGTCCGGTGAAGGAGACCCCCATTAACCTTTTTGTCGATGGTTCCAGGTACTACACCCCAGATGGTAAGACATAGAGATCAGAGGATCAATTTCTATACAGATTCGAGATACGCTTTTTGGACTGGCACATGATTGTGGTCCTGTCTGGAAGGCAAGAGGGTTCTTGACTAGTTTGGGGAGGTCGGTGAAACGTGCGGGGTTAATAGAGCTGTTCATTGCCTTTTGCTTGCCACATGTGATAACCATTCTGAAGGTAAAGGCTCATACTTCTGAGACGACTATGGAAGCCAATGGAAATGCCTTGGCAGATAGAGCTGCTAAGGAAGGTGCTCTGAGCCCGGTGACAGAGACCCTAATGCTAGCCATCCCCTCTGATGTGTTAAGAAGCTGCAGTCCCAAGCGGAAGTGCAGGAAGGAGAGGAGATGGATGGTTTTGGGGGCTACACAGGGTCCAGATGACATCTGGGGTCTTGATGGTAAATGGTGTTTACCCAGATCCCTTTTTCCAATGATGGCCCACTCGACTCATTACCTTGGGCACCAGTCAAAGATGGTTATGTGTGCATAGGTGGAGGAGCATTGGATTGGCCCTGGCTTTACTACCGCAGCCGAGAAGGCACCCACCCAAACCGGAATATCCCTTTTAGCGCATTCAGATAGACTATATCACTTTGCCGGGGAACGAGCGTGTCTTGGTCTGTCCGGATATGTTTTCTGGGTGTCCAGAGGCTTGGTCCGTGCACAATGCCATTGCCACTGCCACCACGAAAAAGATCCTGTCTGAGATAGTTTGTCGCAAGGGGGCTGCCTGGAACGATCGAGTCAGATCGCGGATCACACTTCACTGGTCAGATCTTTTTAGAGGTATGTACGGCGCTTCAGGGATTAGCGGTAAGGTTGAACGGCTGAATAGAAAGAGCCATGGCTCGAATGTTTTCTCATTGCTCTTTACCCCAACAGGAATGCCCCATGGGTTATCACCCTACAAAGTTTTGTTTTGGAGTCAACCAGAGCCTGGATTGTGCTTTCCTCAGCAGCTGTCATTTTTACATTCTCAGCTGACGGGGTGGGTGCAGTCCTGGCAACGGGAGCTCCAAAAGGTCCATCATAGGGTTCGGGAGTCTCTCCCGGACCCTGACACGATAACCGGTGTACATTCTGTCCAAGCAGGTGACTGAGTAAACGTCAAGGGCCGGGATTGGAGCGGAGGAATTACCAGGTTCAGCTGACAACACCGACTTCCTTGAGGTTCTGGATCCATGCCAACCACTGCAAAAAGCTGCTCAACTCCATCCAAGAATGATAATGAGGAGTATCATTTTTATTTACATATTGTAGTGTAGGAGAAAATGGTACTAGATTTTCTGTTAGCTTCCAAGGGGGGTTTCTGTAGGGGAAGACTGCTGTTCCGGCATAGCAATAGCAGTGATAAGGTCCAAGCCCATATGGATAAGGTAACTTCATTGCAAGGCAGAGCCAGAGCTATAGCTAATGAGGGTTGGAATCCTTTTAATGCTTTGGGAGGTTCTGGGGATTTTTTTGTTCTCCATTGGATCTTGGTTAAAGGAAATGGAAGTATATATACTTATGTTGTTCTTATTTCTATTCCTCCTATATGGTCCTGTTTTCTGGTCAACCGAGTCACCAAAGATCGAGCAGATGACCTCGTCCTGATTGCTGAGACGAGACGCCCCAAGATTCCGCCCCTGCGTCCGACGCCAAGGACTCCAGCCTGACCGCTGGTCAACGCATCCCATCGTCTCAGGCCCTCCCTCTAAAGTCATCTCCCGAAGAACGGAACCCAAGTGTCGTTTCCTTTCGATGCATTGTCTTTACCCGTTATCTTTTTCTTTTTATAAACTTTTTGAAATGGATTGTTTTTATCGTGAGAAGAACTGTTCTGTTTTTCTGGAAGAAGAAGAAGAAGATTCATCAAGGGACACATGGGAGCATATGACAAAGAGGAGGGACTGTTGTGGATATTTTGATAGACATATTCTTTAGTTTAAAGTGTCATGATGTCTCCCAGTGTCGGTTTTACTGATAATCGCTATTCACAGCGATTATCACTTTAACTGTCATTGTAGGAAAGACTTGCTGGTGAAAATCTTATGGTCACTATCAAAATTGGTTTATATATATGAATCATGTTTGATGGAAACCCACCAACAGGTAATGGAGTGCATGTTTATGGATTGACATGAATGAACAATGAAAAGCCATGTGCTTCCTGGCAGTTTAGTCTTTTGTTCACTCTTGTCCATCTATGGGCGTGTACTCCACAGCTTCTATTGTGCTTTTTGAATGTATACGTATCTGTGATTGGTGGCCATGAAGCCACTCCCTGTAACTCACTTACTTGCTGTAAATAAACAAGCTCTGCACAGAACAGATCAGAACACAGAAGGAGACACACACACAGACACACACAGACACAAGCTCACATAGCCATTTAAGAGACACATAACCTCTCACACATAACCTGAAACACACAAACACTTGCTCTTAATACACATGCACACACATACATATCCAATGGAGAGATACCTGGCAGATGGCATCGAAATGACCCAGCGCATTTGTTCCTTTCTTTATCGCCGAATGCTTGGTAAATCGTTATGCAAAAGAGCGGGCCATTTGTACTTTTCAGTACAAGCCCTATTTATTTTCCACGACAGGCGCTTTCTGCTCGGGCGCTTAATTCCTTCTGGGGTTTTTCGCCGTCCGGCTTCTGTGCTTCAGGTTGGCGAGGCGGCTACCTGGTCGTCTGGTCGCGCCTTTCCTAAGTCTTATAAAGTTGATGTGCTGGCATCTGCGGATGCCTCTTTTTGCCGTAAAGTTGTGGGCTGCTATTTAAGGGGGGCCTTAGTCTCCCTTGAGGGTTTCTGTTTCTCAGATGGGTCTCGATGAGTCCTGTTTTACCTGGTGGGCTATGTTTAGCCTTGTGGATTTGTTTCTGCTGTCCCATCCCTCATTTATGGCACTGCTTTGGGACGTCCCTACTGATATTAATCAAGAAGTCTGCGTCTGTCGAGCGACAGAGAAAACTGGATTTTTGACTTACCGTAAAATCCTTTTCTCTTAAGCTCATTGATAGACGCAGTACCCGCCCCTCTGTTTTTTTGAGTTGGGTTGGTATGATTTCTCTGACACTGCTTTGTTACAGAACTGGCATCCTATAGCAGGAAGTGAAAGGGTATACTCTCTGGGACTGCCCATAGGCGTAGCCAGAACTTTTTTTCTGCCTAGTGTCCTACTCCTGTAGGGGGCAGTATAACCCTACTGATATTAATCAAGAAGTCTGCGTCTGTCAATGAGCTTAAGAGAAAAGGATTTTACGGTAAGCCAAAATCCAGTTTTTATAACATTATGGGGCTAATTTAGGGAGAATTATGGCTTTATCATGTGTGGAACAGACTATGGCAGTTTAAATAAGAGTCCAGATTTTTTGGAATAACAGCCACACTGTGAACATATCTATGCAGTGATGTGGATCTGTCATGATCCCATTATGAATAGCTAAGAGGTAAGGAAGTGGTAATATGACTTTAGATTTCATAATCCTATCCCCCTGAATGCATTTTTGCACTTTATAGATGGGGAGTAGAGTTGAGCAAACACCTGGATGTTCGGGTTTGGCGGGTTCGACCCAGACTTAATCCGAACTTTGTCCCGATCCCAAACCCCATTGAAGTCAATAGAGACCCAAACTTTTGAGCACTAAAATGCCTCTAAAACAAACATGGAAAGGGCTAGAGGGCTGCAAATGGCAGAAAAATCATCTTAACAGCATGGCAAGTGCTCTGCAAACAAATGTGGATAGGGAAATAACTTAAAAGATCATAAAAAACATAAAAATAAAAAATAATCATCTTGAATGATGTAGGAGGAGGACGAGGCCCATATGGAGTAGGAGGTTGGGGTGGCGGTGGATATGGCGGTGTAGGTGGAAGTGGCGGCGGCAGTGGAGGAAGAGGACGAGGTAGCCAACGCTGGTTTTGGTTTTTAATAAAAAAAAATGTAAATTCGGGTACACCCCAAAAGAGTAAGAAAGATCAAATCCAGCAATGGCTGGGTAAGGCCAGTATACATGTCTATTCTGCACAAGGTACGGACAAGTCCTGTGGGATCCATGCCTGGTTCATTTTAATGAATGTGAGCTTGTCCACATTGGCTCTGGACAAGCGGCTGCGCTTGTCTGTGATCACGCCCCCAGCCGTGCTAAATACCCGTTCAGATAATACACTGGCTGCAGGGCAGGCCAGCACCTCCAAGGTGTAAAGGGAAAGCTCAGGCCATGTGCCCAACTTGGAGACCCAGAAGTTGAAGGGGGCAGACCCGTCATTCAGTACGTCTAGGTGTGTGCACACATACTGCTCCACCATGTTAGGGAAATGCTGCCTCCTGCTAAGACGTTCCATATCAGCTGGTGGTGCTACTGCTTGTTGTGGCGTGCTGACAAAGCTTTTCCACATTTCGGCCATGCTAACCCTGCCTTCTGAGGTGCTGGTGGTGCCCTGGCAGCTTTGGTGACCTCTTCCTCCTGCTCTTGCCTTGTGCTTCCACTGTACCCCCGCTGTCAGGTGGGGATGCCAACAGCAGTGCGTCTACCAGCCTGCGCTTGTACTCGCGCATCTTCCCATCACGCTCCAGTGAGGGAATTAAGGACGGTACGTTGTCCTTGTAACGGGGATCCAGCAGGGTGGCCACCCAGTAATCGGCACAAGTTACTATGTGGGAAACTCGGCGGTCGTTGCGGAGACATTGCAGCATGTAATCGCTCATGTGTGCCAGTCTGCCCACAGGCAACGAAAAGCTGTCCTCTGTGGAAGGTGTGTCCTCTGTATCCCCCCAGCCATGCACCAGTGATGGCCATGAGCTGGCCTGGGTGCCATCCTGCTGTGAACATGGTTCCATATCCTCCTCCATCTCCTCATCCTCCAGAACTGTGCCCCTGCTGGACAATTGTGTCCCTGGCGTTTGTGTGTGCACGAACCCACCCTCGGAGCCACTTGTGAATGACTGCCCTGAAAGCCTTGAAAATGTTACCTCTTCATCATCCTCCTCATCCTGTGCCACATCCTCTTCCATCATCGCCCGAATTGTTTTTTCAAGAAGGCATAGAAGTGGGATAGTAAAGCTGAGAACGGCGTCATCGGCACTGGCCATGTTGGTGGAGTACTCGAAACAGCACAACAAGGCACACAGGTCTCTCATGGGGGACCAGTTATTGGTGTTGAAGTGCTGTTCCGCAGAGCGACTCACACGTGTGTGCTGCAGCTGAAACTCCACTATGGCCTGCTGCTGCTCGCACAGTCTGGCCAGCATGTGCAAGGTGGAGTTCCACCTTGTGGACACGTCACATGAGGCAGTGAGCAGGAAGGCCGATTTTAGGCTGCAGCGCTGACAGGCGAGCAGCAGCAGGGTGAGAACGTCGAAAGTGCGCACAGACGGCCCGCACTTTCTGCAGCAGCTCTGACATATCGGGGTAATTTCTAAGGAACCTCTGCACCACCAAATTCAGCACATGCGCCAAGCAAGGGATGTGTGTCAAACCGGCTAGGCCCAGAGCTGCTATGAGATTTCGCCCGTTATTGCACACCACCAGGCCAGGCTTGAGGCTCACTGGCAGCAACCACTCATCGGTCTGCAGTTCAATGCCCCTCCACAACTCCTACGCGGTGTGTGGTTTTTCACCCAAACAGGCACGTTTTAAAACTACCTGCTGTCATTTACCCCTGGTTGTGCTGAAGTTGGTGGTGAAGGTGTTACGCTGACCGGAAGAGGAGGCGGTAGAGGATGAGGAAGCAGAGTAGGAGGAGTTAGGTACAGGAGGCAAACTGGAGCACCCTGCAATCCTCGGTGGTGGAAGGACATGCGCCAAACTGCTATCCCCTTCAGGCCCAGCCGCCACTGCATTTACCCAGTGTGCTGTTAGGGAGATATAACGTCCCTGACCGTGCTTACTGGTCCACCTATCTGTAGTTAGGTGGACCTTGCCACAGATGGCGTTGCGCAGTGCACACTTGATTTTGTCACCCACTTGGTTGTGCAGGGAAGGGAGGGCTTGCCTGGAAAAGTAGTGACGGCTGGGCACGACGTACTGTGGGACAGCCACCGCCATAAGGCTCTTAAAACTCTGCTTCTCCACCAGCCGGAATGCCAGCATTTCAAAGGCCAGGAATTTTGAAATGCTGGCATTCAGGGCCAGGAATCGCGGGTGGGTAGGGGGGTACTTCCTCTTCCGCTCCAGTGTTTGGGAGATAGAAAGCTGAACGCTTCCACAGGACATTGTTGATATGGTTGTTGTTGACGCAGGTGGTGGTGTTGCTGGTGGATCCTCTGTTTGCGGGGTGGCAGGTGCCACTGTCACTACAGAGGTGGATGAAGAGGCCGAGACTGCAGCAGCAGAAGAGGAAGCAGGAGGAACCAGAGACATTTCTTGGTTTTTGAAGTGTGCTCTCCACTGCAGCTCGTGCTTTGCACTTAGCTGCTTGGTCATGCAGGTTGTGCTCAGGTTGAGAAGGTTTATGCCTCGCTTCAGGCTCTGATTGCACAGCACTCGTGTCCTGTCATCAGCACATTGTCTGAAGAACTGCCACGCTAGGGAACTCCTGTGTGCTGGCTTTGGTGTGTTCGGTCCCTTGCTGCGTTGGGCAGTAGCAGGTGTAGTGTCTAGGGCACGGCCGCTCCGCTTTTGCACCCTGCTCCCTCTTCTGTTGTGCTGGTGGCTCTGTGCGACCACCGTCTATTCCTCCAAACTACTCGGGTCACCTGCATGACGTTCATTCCATGTGCGGTCGAGTACCTCCATTGTCCTCCACATCGTCTTCCACCCAGTCTTCACCCCTGCAACCCTTGTCGGTCTCCACAATTCGGAACTCCGCAGCAGTTGGCACGTGTTTCGTCATTATCCGAGACGTGCTGCGATGGTCCTCCCATGTACTCATCTGGAAACATAAGTGGTTGGGCATCGGTGCACTCAATCTCTTCCACTTCTGGTGCAGGGCTAGGTGGATGGCCCTGGGAAACCATGCTAACAGAGTCCTCAAAAAGAAGAGATTGCTGCATGAATTGGGGCTCAGACTGCTTGGCTGATTTGCAAGGGGATGCGGTGACAGATTGATGGACATCGGCTGCAGGTGCCAACTCAGACCTTTCAGCAGAAGACTAGGTGGGAGACAATGTGAAGGAACCGTCAGCAACCCAATCTACTATCGCCTGTACTTGTCCTTGCCTCAACATTTGTAGAGGCACATTAGGCCCTGCCAAATACTGCTGCAGGTTCTGTCGCCTACTCGCAGCTGAGGAAGGTGTTTCACCTGTGTGTGTAGCTGGCACAGATCAACCACATCCTCTCCTTGCAACAGGAGCTCCACTAGCAACGCCACGACCCAGGCCACGTCCCTTATTTGACCTTCTCCTCATATTTATTGAATTTTGGATCTTCCCCGAAAGTGGTTTTTATTGCAAGGCGCAATACAACAGCATGCAATGGGTGTATGCCAATGTAACATATGCAGACAGGGCCGCAATCTCTTTTGTCCCCTAAATCGTTTTTTATATTGCAAGGTGCAATACAACAGTATGCAATGGCTGTATCTCACTGTAACACATGCAGACAGGGCCGCAATCAACTTTTTTTGCCCCCTAAATAGTATTTTTATTGCAATGCGCAATACAACAGTATGCAATGGGTGTATCTCACTGTAACATATGCGGACAGGGCCCCAATAAACTCTTTTGTCCCCTAAATAGTTTTTTTTTTTATTGCAAGGCACAATACAACAGTATGCAATGGGTGTATCTCACTGTAACATATGCAGACAGGGCCGCAATCAACGTTTTTTGTCCTCTAAATTGTTTTTTTTTTATTGCAAGGCGCAATACAACCGTATGCAATGGGTGTATCTCACTGTAAAATATGCGGACAGGGCCGCAATCAACTTTTTTTGCCCCGAAAATGTTTTTTAATTGCAAGGCGCAATACAACAGTATGCAATGGGTGTATCGCACTGTAATGTATAAATGAAAAACTGGAAAATCTTTTTTTTTACCCTAAATACTGGAAAATAATTATTTTCCCCTCACATTGGTGCTTTTTTGAAGAGCAATGTCTGTCTGGCATACAGTCTTTAAAGTTAAATAAGGAAAAAAATTTTTTCTTTTTTAAATGCAGATTAAGCACACACATATGCACTGAGGTTGCATGAAATGTGCAGCACCGCACGCCTAACAGACTGATAACATTTTTTTCTCCCTTCTCCTCCTCACTTGGCTCAGGTCAGGGCATAAAGATTGTTCACTGCACCCCCACACAATACAATCAATGTAGATCGCTGTCTGATTAAAGCAGATTGATCCTATCCTATGCTTTCCCATCAAGCAATCTCTCCAGCCTGGCCCTACATTAAACTCCTATCTCTCCCTCCGGGCAAAAAAATTGTTCACCAGTGGCGGCTGGTGAAGTTTTAAGATGGGGGGGGGGGGGGGGGGGCGCAAGACCCCGCCCTTCTGTTTTGACCCCTCCTATTTCTCAGAAGCCCCACCCCTTATAGACTCCACCCATTTTGTCCCCTGTATTTTGCTTGCGTGAACAAATTCTCCCAATATATCACATATTAAGGGGTCCATCAGTACTAGTATATCCCATAATAGGGAGCAGGGGCCCTATTATGGGATATACTGTGAGAGACACCCTATTATGGGATACTGACTGAGAGTGGCACAAACCCCACAGTACAGACCCCCTAGCACAAACCCCACAGTACAGACCCCCTAGCACAAACCCCACAGTACAGGCCCCCTAGCACAAACCCCACAGTACAGGCCCCCTTTCAATGCAGTGACAAGCGTACAGGCCCCCTTTCAATGCAGTGACAAGCGTACAGGCCCCCTTTCAATGCAGTGACAAGCGTACAGGCCACCTTTCAATGTAGTGACCAGTATACTTGCCCTCTTTCAATGTAGTGACCAGTGTACAAGCCCCCTTTCAATGTAGTGACCAGCGTACAGGCCCCCTTTCAATGTAGTGACCAGCGTACATGCCCCCTTTCAATGTAGTGACCAGCGTACAGGCCCCCTTTCAATGTAGTGACCAGCGTACATGCCCTTTCAATACAGTGACCAATGTACAGGCCCCCTTTCAATGCAGTGACAAGCGTACAGGCCCCCTTTCAATTGTCGTGGAAATTAATAGCTTGTACTGAAAAGTACAAATGCTCCGCTCTTTTGCATAAGGATTTTCCAAGCGCTCAGCGATAAAGAAAGGAACAGACGCGCTGGGTCATTTCGATGCCATCTGCCAGGTCTCTCTCCATTGGATATGTATGTATGTGTGTGTGTGTAAGAGCAAGTGTTTGTGTGTGAGAGTTTATGTGTCTCTTCATGGATGACTGATGTGTTCGCTGGTGTGTGTGTGTGTGTGCCGTCCTCTGTGTTCTGTGAGTGCAGGGCACAGCAGGTTTATTTACATAAAGTGAACAAAAGAAAGTTACAGGGAGTGGCTTCACAACCACCAATCACAAAGTACAATGGGCAGTGCTTATGTAGAAACACAGCCATGTGCAGAGGACAGAAATGGCTGCCATCTTATCACTAACAAGTCTTTAAATGACAGTTAAAGCAATAATCACTGTAAATATTGATTATCAGTAAAACTTGACACTGGGAGACATTATGACTATTTAAACTAAATAATATGTCTATCAAAATTTCCACAACAGCTCCTCCTCTTTGTCATATGCTCCCATGTGTCCCTTGATGAATCTTCTTCTTCTTCTTCCAAAAAAACAGAACAGTTCTTCTCACGATAAAAACAATCCATTTCAAAAAGTTTATAAAAAGAAAAAGATAACGGGTAAAAACAATCCATCGAAAGGAAACAACACTTGGGTTCTGTTCTTCGGGAGATGACTTCAGAGGGAGGGCATGAGATGATGGGATGCGGTGACCAGCGGTCGGGCTGGAGTCCTTGGCGTCGGATGCAGGGGCGGAATCTTGGGGCGTCTCGTCTCAGCATTTAGGACGAAGTCATCTGCTCGGGCTTTGGTGACTCAGTCGACCAGACAACAGGATCATATAGGAGGAATAGAAACAAGAACAACGTAAGTATATATACTTCTATTTCCTTCAACCAAGATCCAATGGAGAACAAAAAATCCCCAGAACCTCCCAAAGCATTAAAAGGATTCCAACCCTCGTTAGCTATAGCTCTGGCTCTGCCTTGCAATGAAGTTACCTTATCCATATGGGCTTGGACCTTATCACTGGTGTTTGCTATACTGGAACAGCATTCTTCCCCTACAGAAACCCCCCTTGGAAGCTAACAGAAAATCTAGTACCATTTTCTCCTACACTAAAAACACCCGGAGTTTCATTGGTGAGATGACTGCTATACCTGTCCCACAGGTTGTAGATCCTACAAATCTAGTTCCGGTGCCAAAACTAAAATTAAAGCCCAGCTGTGGACTACCTGATTGTCCCGATACCCAAATTGTATTGACCAGAAAAGAACAGGAGCCAGAGCTAACATTAAAACTATAACTGATGTTATCCTCTAGGAATGTGTCATTAAATTCTGTGCACAAGTGTCTCTTGGTTGTCTTCATGATGATACGAACGTCTGCCATTGCTTGGGTGTAATAGCTAGGTGGGGGTTTGGAGCACACCCAGCCATTAGACCTGTTTGCCGTCTTGGCCAGCTGAAAATGCATTACCCTTGCTAAAACACACTTGCTAAATATGTAAATAAAAATGATACTCCTCATTATCATTCTTGGATGGAGTTGAGCAGCTTTTTGCAGTATCTGGCATGGATCCTGAACCTCAAGGAAGTCGGCGTTGTCGGCTGAACCTGGTAATTCCTCCGCTCCAATCCCGTCCCTTGACGTTTACTCAGTCACCTGCTTGGACAGAATGTACACCGGTTATCGTGTCAGGGTCCGGGAGAGACTCCCGAACCCTATGATGGACCTTTTGGAGCTCCCGTTGCCAGAACTGCACCCACCCCGTCAGCTGAGAATGTAAAAATGACAGCTGCTGAGGAAAGCACAATCCAGGCTCTGGTTGACTCCCAAACAAAACTTTGTAGGGTGATAACCCATGGGACATTCCTGTTGGGGTAAAGAGCAATGAAAAAAACATTTGAGCCGTGGCTCTTTCTATTCAGCCGTTCAACCTTACCGCTAATCCCTGAAGCGCCGTACATACATCTAAAAAGATCTGACCAGTGAAGTGTGATCCGCGATCTGACTCGATCGTTCCAGGCAGCCCCCTTGTGACAAACTATCTCAGACAGGATCTTTTTCGTAGTGGCAATGGCATTGTGCACGGGCCAAGCCTCTGGACACCCAGAAAACATATCCGGACAGACCAAGACACGCTCGTTCCCCGGCAAAGTGATATAGTCTATCTGAATGCGCTAAAAGGGATATTCCGGTTTGGGTGGGTGCCTTCTCGGTACCGTTACCGTTTTCAGCTGCGGTAGTAAAACCAGGGCCAATCCAATGCTCCTCCACCTATGCACACATAACCATCTTTGACTGGTGCCCGGGGTAATGAGCCGAGTGGGCCATCATTGGAAAAAGGGATCTGGGTAAACACCATTTACCATCAAGACCCCAGATGTCATCTGGACCCTGTGTAGCCCCCAAAACCATCCATCTCCTCTTTTCCTGCACTTCCGCTTGGGACTGCAGCTTCTTAACACATCAGAGGGGATGGCTAGCATCAGGGTCTCTGTTACCGGACTCAGAGCACCTTCCTTAGCAGCTCTATCTGCCAAGGCATTTCCATTGGCTTCCATAGTCGTCTCAGTAGTATGAGCCTTTACCTTCAGAATGGTTATCACGTGTGGCAAGCAAAAGGCAATGAACAGCTCTATTAACCCCGCACGTTTCACCGACCTCCCCAAACTAGTCAAGAACCCTCTTGCCTTCCAGACAGGACCACAATCATGTGCCAGCCCAAAAAGCGTATCTCAAGTCTGTATAGAAATTGATCCTCTGATCTCTGTCTTACCATCTGGGGTGTAGTACCTGGAACCATCGACCAAAAGCTTAGCAACTGGAATGGGGGTCTCATTCACTGGACTGACAGCCGCTGATTGCCACTCCATCAAAGAAAGACAATCATGTTGTCCCTACTAAAGTTGGAAATTGATGAGAGAGAGAGAAAAGAGAGAGAAAGAGAAAGAAAGCAATTTGAAAATTACCATTTTTCTGCACGGCCTTCTCCCCCCTTCTCTTCCTCCTTAACAGGAAGAAGAGACGCAGGGTTCAAAAATAGTGCATCGTTTACGGTTACGAGGTCTTTGGGGGTCCTTCAATGTCTGCATTCTCTGAGTGGTTAGATGTTGGGTACCTAGAGAAATGCAATGACCTAAAAAAAAAACAAGCTTCTCCTTGCAAAGCTGGCCTAGCCTGCAATAGAGAGGTTCAGTCACTGACACTGTCTGGCCCGTGAGACCTACAGTGGGAGTTGTCTTCCCTGGAAGGGGAACCTTGCCTCTAGGTTTTTGAGATCTTAAAACCGTGTTGGCTGCATTGGTGTCAGCGAGGCAAGGGAGGGGCTATTTTAATTCCTCTAGGATGTGAGCTGACACCGGTTTATCAATGCCCTATGATAAGTCATAGTCGTTTCTGACCATACCTACCTTTGAAATTTCTGGATCCTCCGGATTAAATTGCCACTTACCCCACGGACCAGCCGGGTTGGTAGGACAATTATGCCTGATGTACCCTGACTTTCCACATCCATAGCAGACCTGTTAAAAGAACTTCTAGTTTGCCAAAGAGTTAGGAGAGGGTTCAGCTGTTATGACAGGCTGTTGAGAGATAGAGACACTGTGAGGTGGGAGGGTGTTACCAGTATCAAAGTCTGCACTGTGAACTGAAGAAAACAGAGATTAAAGTGCAGAGACAGTGACAGGTTCAGTGTCAGCGGATCTGGCTCGTCTCTGTAAAGTTAGCCCAGGAAGAGCTTCCTCCACTTCTCTCACCAGATCGCTGGACTCGGCTATCTCATCAGGCCAAGCGTACATAATGCGGTTCTTCCGGACTGAAACCGCCTCTTGCACGCCTTGCTGATTGACCATAATAGATCTCTGAAGCCACAATTGCGCTACACTTTGCATCTCTGTCACCTGGAGCCTAGTTCTGAATTCAATAGTGAACTCCTCCCATCTCCAGACGTCAAAAACACCTTCCAAAAGGGATGTACCAACTCTTTCCCTTGGTTATTCCCCTTCCTGAGGGGTCTCATGGCCCGAGCCCCAAACTCAGACTTCATGTACTGCGAAAGTTTGGCTAGCCTGGGGGACCTGTGTTACCCCCCATTGCATGGATAAACCATTAACCATGACAATTCGAATCGCTTCCTTGCACCTGGTTTAGGAGCAACACTGCCTAGTGCCAACTTTGACAGTGTTGGCCTGCTTCCGGACTCACGCGCCGGTCAGCTAGAAGACTTCAACCCGGTGGCTTCGTACGGCTATACAGCTCATCAACCCCCACACGTACCCCAACTTCCGATTATCTTACACGGCCAAATGTGGGGCGGGTTTCGGTATCTACTCCTCACACGTTGAAGGCTGAAACAAGCGTGTCGCAATCACCCGTTTCACGTAGACAGCTCAAAGTACACACGTTCGTTTCCACCTAACCCGTGCAGCCAAACAACCCCCGAAAGCACAATGAAAGTCTTCCCTATACAAACCTTGGCTTCAGTCTATTCCTTGATGTTGCATTAAAAATTTAAATTTAGATGCCGGTTACTGATTGCACACTGGAAAGTATAACCTCTCTACCTAAAATCCAACCTGCAGTACCGAAAACTACCTCTGTGAGAAACCAACGCTCAGTACAAAACAACCCTGAAAACTGAATCCAATATCAGTCACTCCACAATGTACACTTATCATTGTAAAAAAAACTTAGTTACAACAAAAATTAGACAAAATACACCACAAAAACAGCTTAACCAAAAACTTACAAAACAAAAAAATAGTTACTCCTGAAAAACAGACAAAAACACAAAAAACAAAAACTGATGGGTTGGATATGTATATATCTGTGCTAAATATGAACAAAAAGATGAACAAAGCTAGCTAGAAAAACAACTGCCTAGATGGCAAATTTCAATTAAAATGAAAAAACATTACTTTTAAACTGAAATACAGTGCAAAAATAACATCACAACGTTGCCATTTAAAACTACCAAAAAAGAGAAAAATGTTTTAAAGCTCAAAATAGCATTTCAGCCACATGGGTCTCAACTCCATTTAACAAAATGGTAATGTGGATTCCAAACAGAGTGGCTGCCACACAAAGGAAATGACATCATAAACACATGTTACAAAATGGCTGCCAAGCACATAGTCCACACAAAAGAGTTGCACAAAACAAAGAGTTTGAGCAACCATGTGCTTCTTCGTACACAACAACAAAGATGTATACAAAAGACAGGAAAAACAGGTTTTACAGGATCAGCTGTATTTCAGAGACAATAGCTATCCTGGTGGAATGCTGATTTTTAGACTGCTACTTAAAACAGAAACTCAGTCCAAAACTTTCTGCTCTATGCTCAATTCAAGCCTCAGAGTCCAAAGCAAAAAATAGTTTCACTAATAAACGAGTTCCCGCCAAAAACCAATCCAGCACACACACCAACCAATCTGCCGCCCCAAACCAACATCGCTTGATAATATATTGTTATCTCATCGAACAAAGCTGATATTACAACCCCAGGATGTATTAACTGAGAACGTAACAGACCTGATCCCTAGCCACAAATATTAATAGAAATAACCCCATTGTTATACAAAAGAGCGAACGCTGCAAATGAAAAGGTTCTTTTGCTAAGCTTTATTTCTAGCTTCCACAGCGGACAAAGAAAGTAAGCCTTGGTTTAAAACAACAAATTTTCAAAAACTGAAATGAAATGTCTTACCACACGGCGCTTTTGTTGTAACAAACTGGACTCACTTCCCTCCTGTTTGTCCGCTGAGAACGCTAGGAACTGTTAGGCCTACCAAGCTCGCCATTACTGTCGTGGAAATGAATAGCTTGTACTGAAAAGTACAAATGCACCGCTCTTTTGCATAAGGATTTTCCAATCGATAAAGAAAGGAACAGACGCGCTGGGTCATTTCGATGCCATCTGCCAGGTCTCTCTCCATTGGATATGTATGTGTGTGTGCGTGTAAGAGCAAGTGTTTGTGTGTGAGAGTTTATGTGTCTCTTCATGGATGAATGATGTGTTTGCTGCTGTGTGTGTGTGTGCCGTCCTTTGTGTTCTGTGAGTGCAGGGCAGAGCAGGTTTATTTACATCAAGTGAACAAAAGAAAGTTACAGGGAGTGGCTTCACAACCACCAATCACAAAGTACAATGGGCAGTGCTTATGTAGAAACACAGCCATGTGCAGAGAAGGACAGAAATGGCTGCAATCTTATCACTAACAAGTCTTTAAATGACAGTTAAAGCAATAATCACTGTAAATATCGATTATCAGTAAAACTTGACACTGGGAGACATTATGACTATTTAAACTAAATAATACGTCTATCAAAATTTCCCCAACACAATGTAGTGACAAGCGTACAGGCCCCCTTTCAATGTAGTGACCAGTATACATGTACCCTTTCAATGTAGTGACCAACATACATGCCCTTTCAATGCAGTGACCAGCGTACAGGCCCCCTTTCAATGCAGTGACCAGCGTACAGGCCCCCTTTCAATGCAGTGACAAGCGTACAGGCCCCCTTTCAATGTAGTGACCAGTATACATGTACCCTTTCAATGTAGTGACCAGCGTACAGGCCCCCTTTCAATGTAGTGACAAGCGTACAGGCCCCCTTTCAATGTAGTGACCAGTATACATGTACCCTTTCAATGTAGCGACCAGCGTACATGCCCCCTTTCAATGCAGTGACCAGCGTACAGGCCCCGTTTCAATGTAGTGACCAGCGTACAGGCCCCCTTTCAATGCAGTGACCAGCGTACAGGCCCCCTTTCAATGCAGTGACCAGCGTACAGGCCCGCTTTCAATGCAGTGACAAGCATACAGGCCCCCTTTCAATGTAGTGACCAGTATACATGTACCCTTTCAATGTAGTGACCAGCGTACAGGCCCCCTTTCAATGTAGTGACAAGCGTACAGGCCCCCTTTCAATGTAGTGACCAGTATACATGTACCCTTTCAATGTAGCGACCAGCGTACATGCCCCCTTTCAATGCAGTGACCAGCGTACAGGCCCCCTTTCAATGTAGTGACCAGGGTACATGCCCCTTTCAATGTAGTGACCAGCGTACAGGCCCCCTTTCAATTCTGTGACCAGCGTACAGGCCCCCTTTCAATGTAGTGACCAGCGTACATGCCCCCTTTCAATTCTGTGACCAGCGTACAGGCCCCCTTGCAATGTAGTGACCAGTGTACAGGCCCCCTTTCAATGTAGTGACCAGCATACATGCCCTTTCAATGTAGTGACCAGCATACAGGCCCCCTTTCAATGCAGTGACAAGCGTACAGGCCCCCTTTCAATGTAGTGACCAGCATACATGTACCCTTTCAATGTAGTGACCAGCGTACAGGCCCCCTTTCAATGTAGTGACCAGTATACATGTACCCTTTCAATGTAGTGACCAGCGTACATGCCCCCTTTCAATGCAGTGACCAGCGTAAAGGCCCCCTTTCAATGTAGTGACCAGCGTACATGCCCCTTTCAATGTAGTGACAAGCGTACAGGCCCCCTTTCAATGTAAAGACCAGTATACATGTACCCTTTAAATGTAGTGACCAGCGTACAGGCCCCCTTTCAATGTAGTGACAAGCGTACAGGCCCCCTTTCAACGTAGTGACCAGTATACATGTACCCTTTCAATGTAGTGACCAGCGTACAGGCCCCCTTTCAATGTAGTGACCAGTATACATGTACCCTTTCAATGTAGCGATCAGCGTACATGCCCCCTTTCAATGCAGTGACCAGCGTACAGGCCCCCTTTCAATGTAGTGACCAGCGTACAGGCCCCCTTTCAATGTAGTGACCAGCATACATGCCCTTTCAATGCAGTGACCAGCGTACAGGCCCCCTTTCAATGTAGTGACCAGCGTACAGGCCCCCTTTCAATGTAGTGACCAGCGTACAGGCCCCCTTTCAATGTAGTGACCAGCATACATGCCCTTTCAATGCAGTGACCAGCGTACAGGCCCCCTTTCAATGCAGTGACCAGCGTACAGGCCCCCTTTCAATGCAGTGACAAGCGTACAGGCCCCCTTTCAATGTAGTGACCAGTGTACATGTACCCTTTCAATGTAGTGACCAGCGTACAGGCCCCCTTTCAATGTAGTGACAAGCGTACAGGCCCCCTTTCAATGTAGTGACCAGTATACATGTACCCTTTCAATGTAGCGACCAGCGTACATGCCCCCTTTCAATGCAGTGACCAGCGTACAAGCCCAGCTTCAATGTAGTGACCAGCGTACAGGCCCCCTTTCAATGTAGTGACCAGTATACATGTACCCTTTCAATGTAGTGACCAGCGTACAGGCCCCCTTTCAATGTAGTGACAAGCGTACAGGCCCCCTTTCAATGTAGTGACCAGTATACATGTACCCTTTCAATGTAGCGACCAGCGTACATGCCCCCCTTTCAATGCAGTGACCAGCGTACAAGCCCAGTTTCAATGTAGTGACCAGCGTACAAGCCCCCTTTCAATGTAGTGACCAGCATACATGCCCTTTCAATGCAGTGACCAGCGTACAGGCCCCCTTTCAATGCAGTGACCAGCGTACAGGCCCCCTTTCAATGCAGTGACAAGCGTACAGGCCCCCTTTCAATGTAGTGACCAGTATACATGTACCCTTTCAATGTAGTGACCAGTATACATGTACCCTTTCAATGTAGTGACCAGCGTACAGGCCCCCTTTCAATGTAGTGACCAGCGTACAGGCCCCCTTTCAATGTAGTGACCAGTATACATGTACCCTTTCAAATTGCGACCAGCGTACAGGCCCCCTTTCAATGCAGTTACCAGCGTACAGGCCCCCTTTCAATTCTGTGACCAGCGTACAGGCCCACTTTCAATTCTGTGACCAGCGTACAGGCCCCCTTTCAATTCTGTGACCAGCGTACAGGCCCCCTTTCAATTCTGTGACCAGCGTACAGGCCCCCTTTCAATTCTGTGACCAGCGTACAGGCCCCCTTTCAATGTAGTGACCAGCGTACAGGCCCCCTTTCAATGTAGTGACCAGCGTAAAGGCCCCCTTTCAATTCTGAGACCAGCGTACAGGCCCTCTTTCAATGTAGTGACCAGTGTACAGGCCCCCTTTCAATGGAGTGACCAGCATACATGCCCTTTCAATGCAGTGACCAGCGTACAGGCCCCCTTTCAATGTAGTGACCAGCATACATGCCCTTTCAATGCAGTGACCAGCGTACAGGCCCCCTTTCAATGCAGTGACCAGCGTACAGGCCCCCTTTCAATGTAGTGACCAGTATACATGTACCCTTTCAATGTAGTGACAAGCGTACAGGCCCCCTTTCAATGTAGTGACCAGTATACATGTACCCTTTCAATGTAGCGACCAGCGTACATGCCCCCTTTAAATGTAGTGACAAGCGTACAGGCCCCCTTTCAATGTAGTGACCAGTATACATGTACCCTTTCAATGTAGCGACCAGCGTACATGCCCCCTTTCAATGCAGTGACCAGCGTACAGGCCCCGTTTCAATGTAGTGACCAGCGTACAGGCCCCCTTTCAATGTAGTGACCAGCATACATGCCCTTTCAATGTAGTGACCAGCGTACAGGCCCCTTTCAATGCAGTGACCAGCGTACAGGCCCCTTTCAATGCAGTGACCAGCGTACATGCCCCCTTTCAATGTAGTGACCAGCGTAAAGGCCCCCTTTTAATGTAGTGACCAGCGAACATGCCCTTTCAATGTAGTGACCAGCGTACAGGCCCCCTTTCAATGCAGTGACAAGCGTACAGGCCCCCTTTCAATGTAGTGACCAGCATACATGTACCCTTTCAATGTAGTGACCAGCGTACAGGCCCCCTTTCAATGTAGTGACCAGCATACATGTACCCTTTCAATGTAGTGACCAGCGTACAGGCCCCCTTTCAATGAAGTGACCAGTATACATGTACCCTTTCAATGTAGCGACCAGCGTACATGCCCCCTTTCAATGCAGTGACCAGCGTACAGGCCCCCTTTCAATGTAGTGACCAGCGTACATGCCCCTTTCAATGTAGTGACCAGCGTACAGGCCCCCTTTCAATTCTGTGACCAGCGTATAGGCCCCCTTTCAATGTAGTGACCAGCGTACACGCCCCCTTTCAATTCTGTGACCAGCGTACAGGCCCCCTTTCAATGTAGTGACCAGTGTACAGGCCCCCTTTCAATGTAGTGACCAGCATACATGCCCTTTCAATGTAGTGACCAGCGTACAGGCCCCCTTTCAATGCAGTGACCAGCGTACAGGCCCCCTTTCAATGTAGTGACCAGCATACATGTACCCTTTCAATGTAGTGACCAGCGTACAGGCCCCCTTTCAATGCAATGACAAGCGTACAGGCCCCCTTTCAATGTAGTGACCAGCATACATGTACCCTTTCAATGTAGTGACCAGCGTACAGGCCCCCTTTCAATGCAGTGACCAGCGTAAAGGCCCCCTTTCAATGTAGTGACCAGCGTACATGCCCCTTTCAATGTAGTGACAAGCGTACAGGCCCCCTTTCAATGTAGTGACCAGCATACATGTACCCTTTCAATGTAGTGACCAGCGTACAGGCCCCCTTTCAATGTAGTGACCAGTATACATGTACCCTTTCAATGTAGTGACCAGCGTACATGCTCCCTTTCAATGCAGTGACCAGCGTAAAGGCCCCCTTTCAATGTAGTGACCAGCGTACATGCCCCTTTCAATGTAGTGACAAGCGTACAGGCCCCCTTTCAATGTAGTGACCAGTATACATGTACCCTTTAAATGTAGTGACCAGCATACAGGCCCCCTTTCAATGTAGTGACAAGCGTACAGGCCCCCTTTCAATGTAGTGACCAGTATACATGTACCCTTTCAATGTAGTGACCAGCGTACAGGCCCCCTTTCAATGTAGTGACCAGTATACATGTACCCTTTCAATGTAGCGATCAGCGTACATGCCCCCTTTCAATGCAGTGACCAGCGTACAGGCCCCCTTTCAATGTAGTGACCAGCGTACAGGCCCCCTTTCAATGTAGTGACCAGCATACATGCCCTTTCAATGCAGTGACCAGCGTACAGGCCCCCTTTCAATGTAGTGACCAGCGTACAGGCCCCCTTTCAATGTAGTGACCAGCGTACAGGCCCCCTTTCAATGTAGTGACCAGCGTATAGGCCCCCTTTCAATGCAGTGACAAGCGTACAGGCCCCCTTTCAATGTAGTGACCAGCGTACAGGCCCCCTTTCAATGTAGTGACCAGCGTACAGGCCCCCTTTCAATGTAGTGACAAGCGTACAGGCCCCCTTTCAATGTAGTGACCAGTATACATGTACCCTTTCAATGTAGCGACCAGCGTACATGCCCCCTTTCAATCCAGTGACCAGCGTACAGGCCCCGTTTCAATGTAGTGACCAGCGTACAGGCCCCCTTTCAATGAAGTGACCAGCATACATGCCCTTTCAATGTAGTGACCAGCGTACAGGCCCCCTTTCAATGTAGTGACCAGCATACATGCCCTTTCAATGTAGTGTCCAGCGTACAGGCCCCTTTCAATGCAGTGACCAGCGTACAGGCCCCTTTCAATGCAGTGACCAGCGTACATGCCCCCTTTCAATGTAGTGACCAGCGTAAAGGCCCCCTTTTAATGTAGTGACCAGCGAACAAGCCCTTTCAATGTAGTGACCAGCGTACAGGCCCCCTTTCAATGCAGTGACAAGCGTACAGGCCCCCTTTCAATGTAGTGACCAGCATACATGTACCCTTTCAATGTAGTGACCAGCGTACAGGCCCCCTTTCAATGTAGTGACCAGCATACATGTACCCTTTCAATGTAGTGACCAGCGTACAGGCCCCCTTTCAATGTAGTGACCAGCATACATGCCCTTTCAATGTAGTGACCAGCGTACAGGCCCCCTTTCAATGTAGTGACCAGCGTAAAGGCCCCCTTTTAATGTAGTGACCAGCGAACAAGCCCTTTCAATGTAGTGACCAGCGTACAGGCCCCCTTTCAATGCAGTGACAAGCGTACAGGCCCCCTTTCAATGTAGTGACCAGCATACATGTACCCTTTCAATGTAGTGACCAGCGTACAGGCCCCCTTTCAATGTAGTGACCAGCATACATGTACCCTTTCAATGTAGTGACCAGCGTACAGGCCCCCTTTCAATGTAGTGACCAGCATACATGCCCTTTCAATGTAGTGACCAGCGTACAGGCCCCCTTTCAATGCAGTGACCAGCGTACAGGCCCCTTTCAATGCAGTGACCAGCGTACAGGCCCCTTTCAATGCAGTGACCAGCGTACATGCCCCCTTTCAATGTAGTGACCAGCGTAAAGGCCCCCTTTTAATGTAGTGACCAGCGAACATGCCCTTTCAATGTAGTGACCAGCGTACAGGCCCCCTTTCAATGCAGTGACAAGCGTACAGGCCCCCTTTCAATGTAGTGACCAGCATACATGTACCCTTTCAATGTAGTGACCAGCTTACAGGCCCCCTTTCAATGTAGTGACCAGCATACATGTACCCTTTCAATGTAGTGACCAGCGTACAGGCCCCCTTTCAATGTAGTGACCAGTATACATGTACCCTTTCAATGTAGCGACCAGCGTACATGCCCCCTTTCAATGCAGTGACCAGCGTACAGGCCCCCTTTCAATGTAGTGACCAGCGTACAGGCCCCCTTTCAATTCTGTGACCAGCATACAGGCCCCCTTTCAATTCTGTGACCAGCGTACAGGCCCCCTTTCAATTCTGTGACCAGCGTACAGGCCCCCTTTCAATGTAGTGACCAGTGTACAGGCCCCCTTTCAATGTAGTGACCAGCATACATGCCCTTTCAATGTAGTGACCAGCGTACAGGCCCCCTTTCAATGCAGTGACAAGCGTACAGGCCCCCTTTCAATGTAGTGACCAGCATACATGTACCCTTTCAATGTAGTGACCAGCGTACATGCCCCTTTCAATGTAGTGACAAGCGTACAGGCCCCCTTTCAATGTAGTGACCAGTATACATGTACCCTTTAAATGTAGTGACCAGCGTACAGGCCCCCTTTCAATGTAGTGACAAGCGTACAGGCCCCCTTTCAATGTAGTGACCAGTATACATGTACCCTTTCAATGTAGTGACCAGTGTACAGGCCCCCTTTCAATGTAGTGACCAGTATACATGTACCCTTTCAATGTAGCGATCAGCGTACATGCCCCCTTTCAATGCAGTGACCAGCGTACAGGCCCCCTTTCAATGTAGTGACCAGCGTACATGCCCCTTTCAATGTAGTGACCAGCGTACAGGCCCCCTTTCAATGTAGTGACCAGCGTACAGGCCCCCTTTCAATGTAGTGACCAGCATACATGCCCTTTCAATGTAGTGACCAGCGTACAGGCCCCCTTTCAATGCAGTGACAAGCGTACAGGCCCCCTTTCAATGTAGTGACCAGCATACATGTACCCTTTCAATGTAGTGACCAGCGTACAGGCCCCCTTTCAATGTAGTGACCAGTATACATGTACCCTTTCAATGTAGTGACCAGCGTACATGCCCCCTTTCAATGTAGTGACCAGCGTACATGCCCCCTTTCAATGCAGTGACCAGCGTAAAGGCCCCCTTTCAAAGTAGTGACCAGCATACATGCCCCTTTCAAAGTAGTGACCAGCGTACAGGCCCCCTTTCAATGTAGTGACCAGCGTACAGGCCCCCTTTCAATGCAGTGACCAGCGTACAGGCCCCCTTTCAATGTAGTGACCAGCATACATGCCCTTTCAATGTAGTGACCAGCGTACAGGCCCCCTTTCAATGCAGTGACAAGTGTACAGGTCCCCTTTCAATGTAGTGACCAGCGTACATGCCCCCTTTCAATGTAGTGACCAGCGTACATGCCCCCTTTCAATGTAGTGACCAGCGTACAGGCCCCCTTTCAATGTAGTGACCAGCATACATGCCCTTTCAATGTAGTGACCAGCGTACAGGCCCCCTTTCAATGTAGTGACAAGCATACATGCCCTTTCAATGTAGTGACCAGCGTACAGGCCCCTTTCAATGCAGTGACCAGCGTACAGGCCCCTTTCAATGCAGTGACCAGCGTACATGCCCCCTTTCAATGTAGTGACCAGCGTAAAGGCCCCCTTTTAATGTAGTGACCAGCGAACATGCCCTTTCAATGTAGTGACCAGCGTACAGGCCCCCTTTCAATGCAGTGACAAGCTTACAGGCCCCCTTTCAATGTAGTGACCAGCATACATGTACCCTTTCAATGTAGTGACCAGCATACAGGCCTCCTTTCAATGTAGTGACCAGTATACATGTACCCTTTCAATGTAGTGACCAGTATACATGTACCCTTTCAATGTAGTGACCAGCGTACAGGCCCCCTTTCAATGTAGTGACTAGTATACATGTACCCTTTCAATGTAGCGATCAGCGTACATGCCTCCTTTAAATGCAGTGACCAGCGTACAGGCCCCCTTTCAATGTAGCGATCAGCGTACATGCCTCCTTTAAATGCAGTGACCAGCGTACAGGCCCCCTTTCAATGTAGTGACCAGCGTACATGCCCCTTTCAATGTAGTGACCAGCGTACAGGCCCCCTTTCAATGTAGTGACCAGCGTACAGGCCCCCTTTCAATGTAGTGACAAGCGTACAGGCCCCCTTTCAATGTAGTGACCAGCATACATGTACCCTTTCAATGTAGTGACCAGCGTACAGGCCCCCTTTCAATGTAGTGACCAGTATACATGTACCCTTTCAATGTAGTGACCAGCGTACATGCCCCCTTTCAATGTAGTGACCAGCGTACAGGCCCCCTTTCAATGCAGTGACCAGCGTACAGGCCCCCTTTCAATGTAGTGACCAGCATACATGCCCTTTCAATGTAGTGACCAGCGTACAGGCCCCCTTTCAATGCAGTGACAAGTGTACAGGTCCCCTTTCAATGCAGTGACCAGCGTACATTCCCCCTTTCAATGTAGTGACCAGCGTACAGGCCCCCTTTTAATGTAGTGACCAGCATACATGCCCTTTCAATGTAGTAACCAGCGTACAGGCCCCCTTTCAATGTAGTGACCAGCATACATGCCCTTTTAATGTAGTGACCAGCGTACAGGCCCCCTTTCAATGCAGTGACCAGCGTACATACCCCCTTTCAATGTAGTGACCAGCGTAAAGGCCCCCTTTCAATGTAGTGACCAGCATACATGCCCTTTCAATGTAGTGACCAGCGTACAGGCCCCCTTTCAATGCAGTGACAAGCGTACAGGCCCCCTTTCAATGTAGTGACCAGCATACATGTACCCTTTCAATGTAGTGACCAGCGTACAGGCCCCCTTTCAATGTAGTGACCAGTATACATGTACCCTTTCAATGTAGTGACCAGCGTACATGCCCCCTTTCAATGTAGTGACCAGCGTACATGCCCCCTTTCAATGCAGTGACCAGCGTAAAGGCCCCCTTTCAAAGTAGTGACCAGCATACATGCCCCTTTCAAAGTAGTGACCAGCGTACAGGCCCCCTTTCAATGTAGTGACCAGCGTACAGGCCCCCTTTCAATGTAGTGACCAGCGTACAGGCCCCCTTTCAATGCAGTGACAAGTGTACAGGTCCCCTTTCAATGTAGTGACCAGCGTACATGCCCCCTTTCAATGTAGTGACCAGCGTACAGGCCCCCTTTCAATGTAGTGACCAGCATACATGCCCTTTCAATGTAGTGACAAGCATACATGCCCTTTCAATGTAGTGACCAGCGTACAGGCCCCTTTCAATGCAGTGACCAGCGTACAGGCCCCTTTCAATGCAGTGACCAGCGTACATGCCCCCTTTCAATGTAGTGACCAGCGTAAAGGCCCCCTTTTAATGTAGTGACCAGCGAACATGCCCTTTCAATGTAGTGACCAGCGTACAGGCCCCCTTTCAATGCAGTAACAAGCGTACAGGCCCCCTTTCAATGTAGTGACCAGCATACATGTACCCTTTCAATGTAGTGACCAGCGTACAGGCCTCCTTTCAATGTAGTGACCAGTATACATGTACCCTTTCAATGTAGTGACCAGCGTACAGGGCCCCTTTCAATGTAGTGACTAGTATACATGTACCCTTTCAATGTAGCGATCAGCGTACATGCCTCCTTTCAATGCAGTGACCAGCGTACAGGCCCCCTTTCAATGTAGTGACCAGCGTACATGCCCCTTTCAATGTAGTGACCAGCGTACAGGCCCCCTTTCAATGTAGTGATCAGCATACATGCCCTTTCAATGTAGTGACCAGCGTACAGGCCCCCTTTCAATGTAGTGACAAGCGTACAGGCCCCCTTTCAATGTAGTGACCAGCATACATGTACCCTTTCAATGTAGTGACCAGCGTACAGGCCCCCTTTCAATGTAGTGACCAGTATACATGTACCCTTTCAATGTAGTGACCAGCGTACATGCCCCCTTTCAATGTAGTGACCAGCGTACATGCCCCCTTTCAATGCAGTGACCAGCGTAAAGGCCCCCTTTCAAAGTAGTAACCAGCATACATGCCCCTTTCAATGTAGTGACCAGCGTACAGGCCCCCTTTCAATGCAGTGACCAGCGTACAGGCCCCCTTTCAATGTAGTGACCAGCATACATGCCCTTTCAATGTAGTGACCAGCGTACAGGCCCCCTTTCAATGCAGTGACAAGTGTACAGGTCCCCTTTCAATGCAGTGACCAGCGTACATGCCCCCTTTCAATGTAGTGACCAGCGTACAGGCCCCCTTTTAATGTAGTGACCAGCATACATGCCCTTTCAATGTAGTAACCAGCGTACAGGCCCCCTTTCAATGTAGTGACCAGCATACATGCCCTTTTAATGTAGTGACCAGCGTACAGGCCCCCTTTCAATGCAGTGACCAGCGTACATACCCCCTTTCAATGTAGTGACCAGCGTAAAGGCCCCCTTTCAATGTAGTGACCAGCGTACATGCCCTTTCAATGTAGTGACCAGCGTACAGGCCCCCTTTCAATGCAGTGACAAGCGTACAGGCCCCCTTTCAATGCAGTGACCAGCGTAAAGGTCCCCTTTCAAAGTAGTGACCAGCGTACATGCCCCTTTCAATGTAGTGACCAGCGTACAGGCCCCCTTTCAATGCAGTGACCAGCGTACAGGCCCCCTTTCAATGTAGTGACCAGCATACATGCCCTTTCAATGTAGTGACCAGCGTACAGGCCCCCTTTCAATGCAGTGACAAGTGTACAGGTCCCCTTTCAATGCAGTGACCAGCGTACATGCCCCCTTTCAATGTAGTGACCAGCGTACAGGCCCCCTTTCAATGTAGTGACCAGCATACATGCCCTTTCAATGTAGTGACCAGCGTACAGGCCCCCTTTCAATGTAGTGACCAGTGTACAGGCCCCCTTTCAATGTAGTGACCAGCATACATGCCCTTTCAATGTAGTGACCAGCGTACAGGCCCCCTTTCAATGCAGTGACCAGCGTACATGCCCCCTTTCAATGTAGTGACCAGCGTACAGGCCCCCTTTCAATGCAGTGACCAGCGTACAGGCCCCCTTTCAATGTAGTGATCATCGTACAGGCCCCCTTTCAATGTAGTGACCAGCGTACATGCCCCTCAATGTAGCGACCAGCGTACATGCCCCTCAATGTAGCGACCAGCGTACATGCCCCTCAATGTAGCGACCAGCGTACATGCCCCTCAATGTAGCGACCAGCGTACATGCCCCTCAATGTAGCGGCCAGCGTACATGCCCCCTTTCAATGCAGAGACCAGCGTTTTTTTTTTTAAATCTTTTTTTCTTTTTTTTGGGGGGGGGGGCGGCGCCCCCTATGGGCCGGCCGCCACTGTCATTCACTGCACCCCACAAAATCAAATCAATGTAGATCGCTGTATGATAAAGCAGATTGTTCCTCCTATGCTTTCCCTACAAGCAATCTCTCCAGCCTCGCCCTATAGTAAACTCCTATCTCTCCCTCAGCAGCAGTCAGGAACCTGTCCTTAGTATAGTTATAGCAGAGTGACGCGCGGCGCTTTGTGACTCCAGTTTATATAGAGTCTGGGTCACATGCTGCACTGGCCTATCACAGCCATGCCATTAGTAGACATGGCTGTGATGGCTTCTAGGGCACACTAGTTAAACGCTTGCTGATTGGCTGCCTTGCACCTGTTAAAAGCGCGCCAAAACATCAAATAACGTTACCGAACAACGGACAGTACCCGAACATACAGTGAATTTTCCGGGTCTGGGTACCGAATACCCAAAAGTCCGGTACGAACAATACAGTCCAGGTTCGCTCAACCCTAATGGGGAGTATATAAATCGTTTGATTTTGGTTAAACGTAATATATTTATATAGTCCGTCTTTCTTCTGGTTTCCCCTAAGCTTATTTAAAATCACAGCATTACCATCTTGCTTGGGTCCGCCCCCTCTCCTCCATATTATCATAAGTTTGATGTCAAGTGACAACTTTTGGTAGGTGCCTAAATATTTACACATGAACTTTTTTTTACTATGAAAGCTAGAAATCTTACTATGCATTATCCTTTGCACAACTCTGGAAGGTGAGGACAAGTTTCCCTTTTTTCCAGTAATATTTATGAGCACTTTACTTGATTATACATTTTCAAATTCACCCTTTTTTTCTGCCCCTGCACTCGCCGGGGAGACGTTTAAAAAGTCTCCCATGATCAGCAGGGGAGCGTCGGGTTTGTTTGCCAGGTACGGCAGCAGCAACTGCAGCACATCCCGTGAAAATGGGGGCAGGATGTACACAAAAGCTAACAGCAGAGTCCTAGTATACAGCCTACAGTACAAAGATACAAATTTACCTAAGACATCAACTAAGCTCCTGAAAGGCCAAAGCCCTATGTATCATGACATTTACCGTACATGCCCCTCAATGTAGTGACCAGCGTACATGCCCCTCAATGTAGCGACCAGCGTACATGCCCCCTTTCAATGCAGAGACCAGCGGTTTTTTTTTTAATCTTTTTTTTGGGGGGGGCGGCGCCCCCTATGTGCCGGCCGCCACTGTCGTTCACTGCACCCCACAAAATCAAATCAATGTAGATCGCTGTATGATAAAGCAGATTGTTCCTCCTATGCTTTCCCTACAAGCAATCTCTCCAGCCTCGCCCTATAGTAAACTCCTATCTCTCCCTCAGCAGCAGTCAGGAACCTGTCCCTAGTATAGTTATAGCAGAGTGACGCGCGGCGCTTTGTGACTCCAGCTTGCTGCACTGGCCTATCACAGCCATGCCATTAGTAGACATGGCTGTGATGGCTTCTAGGGCACACTAGTTAAACGCTTGCTGATTGGCTGCCTTGCACCTGTTAAAAGCGCGCCAAAACATCAAATAACGTTACCGAACAACGGACAGTACCCGAACATACAGTGAAATGTCCGGGTCCGGGTACCGAATACCCAAAAGTCCGGTACGAACACGAACAATACAGTCCAGGTTCGCTCAACCCTAATGGGGAGTATATAAATCGTTTGATTTTGGTTAAACGTAATATATTTATATAGTCCGTCTTTCTTCTGGTTTCCCCTAAGCTTATTCAAAATCACAGCATTACCATCTTGCTTAGGTCCGCCCCCTCTCCTCCATATTATCATAAGTTTGATGTCAAGTGACAACTTTTGGTAGGTGCCTAAATATTTACACATGAACTTTTTTTACTATGAAAGCTAGAAATCTTACTATGCATTATCCTTTGCACAACTCTTGAAGGTGAGGGCAAGTTTCCCTTTTTTCCAGTAATATTTATAATGAGCACTTTACTTGATTATACATTTTCAAATTCACCCTTTTTTTCTGCCCCCGCACTCGCCGGGGAGACGTTTAAAAAGTCTCCCATGATCAGCAGGGGAGCGTCGGGTTTGTTTGCCAGGTACGGCAGCAGCAACTGCAGCACATCCCATGAAAATGGGGGCAGGATGTACACAAAAGCTAACAGCAGAGTCATAGTATACAGTGTACAGTACAAAAATACAAATTTACCTAAGCCATCAACTAAGCTCCTGAAAGGCCAACGCCCTATGTATCATGACATTTACCCCACGAGAGTAAGCGGAGTGAGTGGAATGATACGCCCTACCCACCCAGGGGTACTGAAGGAGTCCTACGTTGGTCCCCAGAAGATATACGTTTCCTGCAGACCAATGATAGCAGGATGGAATTTACGCAGACAGGCGCACATCATAGTTCGTTTCAGGGGTCATTCACTCCGCGAATATTCCAGGACACAATTGGTGTGGAAGACATTGCATAATAATAAATATAAACGGAGGGTAAAATCCAGCAAGGGCCGACTGACCCTCCACCGTCCAACGAGATTGGGCACAACAGGCATTTGGAGTAGGCCGGATGTATGAGAAGCAAGACATGCCCTTCAAGAGGGCTGCACATTGGAAAGACATGGAAAGTGCAAAACAGTCAGTCTCGCGCGACTGCGCGGTAAACAGATTAAGGCAAAAATAGGAGTTGAAGGAGAATTGTTCCAGATACATGGCCATTATCAACCGGACATGGCTCCCCAGGAGCAGCATAAAACAAGTGTTGAGCAAAGGCTTTGTGCCCACCGAGCCTCAGGCCATGGATCCCATGACCCCAGGAAGTTCACAAATAACCAGCTTGCCAGTAACAAATGCTTATGGCGGGGTTGGTATGCATAAAGATAAGATGGTGGTGTCACACGCTGAGTAGCAGAGCACAGTACAATTCCTCATCAAGTGAATATTATAAGAGAGGGACGTATTGCCCAAGAGTCCTGTGGTAGCAACAGACATCTTTGGGGTTCAGCCTGCCCCATCCTCACACCCAAGGCGACGGAGATCTTGCTCATTGACGTCTAGCCAGGCAGTCTCATCCTGTGAGTTTTAAAAAAAATGGTTTTGGCCCCTGGCAGTCATCCGAAGCTTAGCCGGTAATAACATAGCATAGGACAAGTGTAGCCTCTGACTTCCACAAACTTTGACCTCCTGCGTTGCACTTCTGCAGAGAAGTCAGGATATAAGGAAACTTTAGCACCATTGTAATGAATTGCCCCCCTTTTCCTGGCCAGGCGGAGCACCACCTCCTTATAGTTCAGGAGCCTGGCCAGAATGGAGCAAGGAGGGTTGCCAGGCGGAAGGGGTCTGGGGGGTACCCTGTGTGCCCTTTCTATAGTGTACAGGGGAGAAAAGGCTTCCTTGCCAAAGACTTCTGCAGCCATTCTTCAACAAAGGCCTTGGGGTCCCTGCTATCCACCTTCTCAGGGAGCCCCACTATGCGCAAATTATTGCACCTCAGGCGGTTTTCAATGTCGTCCATTTTGTCATAGGCCTGGGATGCTTGTTGGGAAGCCTGACATGAAGCGGGGGGGGGGGGGGCAGTTGGTCAGCCACATCACTCACCCTACCCTCAACTGCAGTGGTCCGCTCCCTGATTTTCTGGAGGTCTTGATGTAAAAGGGACACTGTTTCCCACAGCGCTCCCAAATTTCTCCTTGAGGTCATCCACGGATGCAGTGCACTTGTGTATAGCATGAAGGATCTCATTAAGTGAACGCTGGGCAGTGTCCTCCAAGGGTTCATCAAATATGTCTGGCATAGGTTCAGTCTGTGGGGCTAATAGCTCTGTGTCATCCAGCAAGCCCACTTCCTCCCCTTCAGCAAGGTTTGGGGAGAGCACAGGGCCCTGCGTGGCATGCAAGGGAGGGTCAGTGGGCATAGAGAGCTTTTGAGTATAGTACAGCATGTCTCTGGATTGTTCTTTGTGTTTCAGGGGCTTAGAGAACTTCTCCAGGCCTCGTGGCGTCTGAGGAGGCTGCGACTGCACGGCGCCATCTTGGCCAGCTTCCCCGGGTCATCATCCGCCCGGTTTCACTCCCCAGCAAATCCAGGCAAGGCAGTACTCTGATGGGCACTGATGGCAGGGAATTCCGGGCAAAATCGTATGTGAGGACAGGATACTTGTCAGGATCCGCAGCGATATCTCCGTGCAGCACGTCTGCTCACATGCCTCGTCAGGCCACGCCCCTCCGAAAACAGGATTTTTGTCTTCAAAATCCTTTTCTCTGATGTTCATTGATGGACACAGAACCCGCCCCTCTAATGAGTGGGGGTTTTATGGTCTTCTGACACTGCTTGTTACAAAACTAAATAGCTAGAGCAGGAAGTGGGAGTATACCCCATGGGACCGCCCTATGGGCATAGTCAAACTCTTAACTCTTTTCTGCCTAGTGTCCTACTCCTGATGAGAACAGCATATCCCAAGGGTCAAAGATATGGAGCTGTGTCCATCAATGAACTTCAGAGAAAAGGATTTTACGGTATGACAAAAAATCGTTTTTTTTTTGTTACAAAATATGAATACAGCTGCACACTAGTAGATCACACAAAGATACAAGACAGCCTCCAAGTGAATAAAAGTTTTGCAGGTATAACAACAAACCAAAGATACTCAAAACTAAGAGGATCGTAATAGCATGTTAAAGTGGAACTTTAGTCAGAAAATGATGTCCTGCTAGATGACTTCAGGCATCCCCCTTAGGCATGACTCCTTTTGCAAGTATAGCTATGTAAAACATTAAAAATAAGTGCCTATACTGTTTAAAAAACAGTAGTACACTGTCTCACCCTGTTCTGCACATGCTCAGTTGCTCTCTCTCTCTGTAGGCACTGCCGAGTTTGTAGAGGCCAATCTGCTGACCTTAAAGTGGAATCAAACCCTCTCACCCTTTACAGCCAAGAAAGCTGCTTCTGTTTCATCTGCAACTGCCATGGTACTGCACATGTGATCAGTTGTGACACCAACCATTTAATGATTTGACAGTTTGGTTGAGGACACAAGTAAATGTGACAGTTTTGAAATTGTTAAATTGATGAGTTTAGTTCCGCTCTATGATTTACTGCTGTTCAGGGATTTCTTGGCTTCAGCAAAATGGCAACCTCCAGCAAGAAGAAACCGGAGCAATGCTGGAGGCAATTTACAGCACACTCTAATTTAGCAAGGAATGTACATTCCACATTTATAATTATGCTACCAAAAGAGCATTATTCTATATCAATTTGTTATGGGTAAAGTTCCGCTTTAAGGCTGTAAGAACATTAAGGTTTATCAAATCAAATATTATGGTTAAACCATACACACCGAGGTAGTTGTCTATCCTACATAACAAGCCATGTATATGCCTACACCATTAAGGCTTATGCAAAGATTAACAACCTAGAAATTATCTTGATAGTGATAGATTTTCTTCCCTGTCTCCCCTCCTAAACCCCATGATGGTATCAGTTTGCTATCGCCAGTGGTTCAATAGCTTACGCGAATAGCAACGGGGATAGAGGGTGCCCCTGAAAAGGGGGAAGAAACTCTGAAGCTGAGCCATTGATTTGCATTCAAGCTCACAAAGCAGAGTATAGAAGTTTTATCCACCGTATTTCCCAAAGATTTGTCTTTTTGATGCCTTTAAAGGCCTTGGCAGCGTCAAGAGACAAAATAGCCCTGTTAAGCTTTGTGACAGGAAGTCAGGTAAATATGTGAATGTAGTCACAGACAGGAGCTACACTTCCACCTGGGTTAGACAAATCACCAATTTCTATAGGGTGTCGGCTGCAGAGGTAGCCATAACTGTCTAAGGAAGTTGAAAGGCTTTCAGCTGTTCGGAATGAGGAAGTTAAGGCCTCTATAATTTGTCCAAAGGCTGCCTCCGGAAGCTGTCTCCTGAAGCCATGTGGGCTGGGAGAAGGAGGACAGTCAGATGTGTGCCTCCCGCCAAGCTGGTGAGCATGGGAGAAGACCTCCTGAAAAGATGTGCGCTAAGGAGGGTAACCAGTTGTGAAGACTTCTCAAGGTAAATAAACAAACTATTTATATGTGGAAGAACTAAAGGAATGTTTGCCATGTGAAGAGAAAAACAAAGGGACAGCTTAAATGAACATGTGCTGTGGTGGAGAGATAAAACATGGACTATTGAGAGTCTGCTGTATGACCAGCCAAGTCTGCCCAACAGTAGGTTGGGGACAGACTTCATTAGATAGGTTCCAGTGTGTGAGAAGGTAGCCGCCCACAGTGGCAAGGATTTATTTTGTTTTATTTTATTTTGGCTGTTTTGAGGCTTGCAATTGTGTGAAGTAAATTACATGAATAAATCAGTGTTGTTTGCAACCACTGCTCGGCTATCTCTCTGTGAAAACGCACCCCCAAAGGGTTCATCCACGCCTACCACAGAGCTAATCCCTTACATATGGTGGAGGTATGTGTTGCACATATGCTGAAAGTATGGTCAATAATTCCAATGTGCGAAGGGATCGGACCGGGTGAAACCAGAATTATTTTTATTGAGAAGTTTCTGCAAATACAAGGACATCAGTGAGGTATGATTCTGAGGGACACAGCACAGCTATTCTGTTCATACATACTATTACATATCTATATATATATATAATATCAACATTCTGATATACAGGAATAACGTCCTCATAGAAAATAATAACCAATTAAACATGTGCTGATATGTTGTTACTCCTTCTGCATCACAGTGGTCTCATAATACAATCTAATATAAGATATAAACACATAACACTACAATAATCACATTTTTGGTACACTGTAGTCATGTGACCCACTAACATTTGTGCAGTATGTTATTCAATCACACAGTAGTGACAGGAGCCTTTACTGATCACAGGGATGTAAATTAAATCGACTTTGCCCTGTTTATACCCCTAAATATACTCCCTCTTACCTGCAAATACAAGGACATCAGTGAGGTATGATTCTGAGGGACACAGCACAGCTATTCTGTTCCCCCAGAAACAAAATGTCGAACTTTTAGTTCCTCCCATGCCTTGCTTGCAGTTGTGCTTTGTGCTGCCATCTACTGGTAAATTAATAGAAATGCCATAAAACAGAAATGTGTTATTTTTATGGAGTACCTGACATCCCTTACACTCTCCCCCACAAAATTATATGTCGTCCCCGACATATGCAGATTTAGTATTAGAACCATTCCATGCCCCATCTCACAATAGCCATTGGGAGCCAAGGTTAAGTAGTAATCCAATTACTGGAGGAACCGTCCTCCCTGCGACATCTACTCCCAGTTATGTCACAGTTTCCCACCAGGTCCAGAGCGCTCATGCACCTGGTGAGGTATTGTTGCATATAGCCAACCAATTAGTAAACCTCTACAACACAGGTTTGTGTAAGTTATTGAGAAGATGGTGTGATGGGGAACTAGGGAACATCTTATTACTTCTGTCCATTGTTTTGTTTTTAAGGTGGAATACCCATGGTACGTTATTAATACAATACAGCATAACCACCTAATACTCTCTATCCATTTTGTTGTCGGCCGAATTTACCTTAACTTCCTAGTCCCATCACTTGAAGCAATTTTTGCTTGACCTGGAAAATCTGCAGTGAGAGTGCAAGACATGTCCTTTTGATAACTACAGAAAATAACACCTAACATCTTCGACATAAGTAAACAACTGTAACATAGTGATAATTAATAGACCGTATCAATATATTCATGACTATTTTTACCAGTTTTTAGAGTCCTCAGCAAAACATTCTGGACTTAAATACCAGCTAGGGCAAACAGGTAGTGTATGAATACAGTCTATGGCCTGTACAGCTGCATTTCTGGCAGTACTACTGGGTTGACCCAAAGTGTCATAAGTCAGAACTTTTGGTTGTTTCCTGTTCCTGCTGGGTTGTATCCTTCGTAGAGGAAGGGCATCCGAAGTGTTCTCATACTCGCCTTCGTCACAGTCAACTGTCTCTGTTGGCTTTCCTGGTGAAGGATTTTCTTCTTCTATATCTCCTGGTGAACATGCAGTTTGTTCAGGTTGATCCACAGGCTTGTCCTCTGTAGTTTCTACTGTAGCTTCCTCTGTAACTTCCGCTGTAGCTTCCTCTGTAGTTTCTTCTTGAACTTCCGCTGTACTTTCTTCTGTAACTTCCTCACTCATTTCAAACTGACAAGGGTAGAACTCTGCTGCTTCTGGATTCAACTCTGTGTCTTTCCTTGCGTAATCTCTCTGAGTTACAGGAATGAAAGATCTCCATTGCTCTTTTTCATGGTTGGATTCATCTTCTGATACTTCCTCAGATATCTGTGTAGACCGTTGAGTATTCTTTGGAACTTTGCCTTGTTTTCTGGCACTGGGTCTGTCAGGTATCTTCTGATCTCTGTCCACGGGTAGGTAATCGCATTGTAATAACAAATTGCGGTGTAGAATCCTTGTTCGGCCTTTTCCAATTTCTGGCTTGACCTCGTACACTGGACTATCTTCACACTTTTTCCTAAGGACAACATGTATGGCATCTTCCCAGAACGATCTCAATTTTTCTGGTCCTCCTCTTTCAGTAAGATTTCTTACAAGAACTCTGCTGCCAGGTGCAAGCTCAACTCCATGAGTCTTCTTGTCATAGTGTTCTTTTCCTCTTTGTGCAGCTTGAGTAGCTACCTTTTGAAGCAACTTGGTAGGCCTCAGTCATCCTATCTGTCCACGTTTTCACATACTCAGAGTGAGTCTTGTATTTTTCTGTTACTGGAGTGTCAAACATGCTATCTATGGGTAATCTTGGAGACCTTCCGAACAGTAGAAAGAATGGAGAATACCCTGTAGCTTCACTCTTGGTGCAATTGTATGCATGTACGACCTGTGCAAGTGAACTTTTCCAGTCTTTCTTGGAATCTGATGACAGGGTCCGAAGCATAGACAACAGGGTACGATTAAATCTTTCACATTGTCCATTGCCTTCTGGATGATATGGAGTTGTGTGAGAGTTCTGGATATGGCAGTGTTTCCCTAATGCCAAGAACAATTGGTTTTCAAATTCTTTGCCCATGTCATGGTGAATTCTGGTAGGAAATCCAAACTTCAAGACAAAGTCACTAAATATCTTGTCGGCAACAGTCTTTGCTGACTTGTTTTTGGTTGCATAGGCTTGAGCAAACCTGGTAAAATGGTCGATAACCACTAATATGTACTCATAACCTCCTTTACAAGTCTCGAGATGGAGAAAGTCAATGGAGACCAGCTCAAAAGGATAAGTGGTGGCAATACTGTTCAATGGAGCTCTAGTAGGCTTATGTGGGCGTTTGTCTTTCAGACAAGTGCACTGGTGGTTGATGTATTGCTCAACGTCTCTCTGCATATGTGGCCAAAAGAATCTTTCTCTGATCAGGTTTACAGTCCTTTCGACTCCTAAGTGCCCCATATCTTCATGTAATTCTTTCAACACCAATTGATGATACAACTTGGGCAACACTAGTTGAGAACCTGATGATGTTTTCCGTCTCAAGATTCCATCTTCATCAAGGTATAGCTTGGTCCACTGTTTCATTAGTATGAAGAGATCAAGTGGTCCACCTTGTCGTTCCTGTTTTGATGGGAACCGATTTTGGCTCTTGTACTTCCACACTGGGCCAATCACAGAGTCTTCTTTTTGGGCTGTCCTAATGGTCTCTTTAGGTATTTGAGCTACCTTATTTTGGGTTCCATCTATTGTTGATGTCATATGGGCGATGGTTACTGGACACAGCCAAGGCATTTCTTCCTTCTGACTTACTTGAAGTGCTTGGGTTATGCATCCGACGATTTTGGGGTCAACTTCTTGCGAACACTGTTGCATGTATGCTTCAGGACTTAATGGCATACGGGAAAGTACATCTGCATCCGCATTCCTTTTTCCTGGACGATACTTGATGGTGAAATTGAAGTCAGCTAATTCTGCAATCCATCGATGACCTGTTGCGTTTAGTTTAGCCATAGTGAGGACATAGGTTAGGGGATTATTGTCAGTATATACTACAAAGGATGGACAGTAGTATAGGTAATCTCGGAACCTATCACATATGGCCCACTTCATCGCTAGGAACTCTAGTTTTCCTGAATGCATGTGATAGTTCTTCTCGGCAGGTGTGAGAGTTCTAGACCCGTAAGCAATTACCTTTAACTTTTCCTCTTGCTCTTGGTACAGCACAGCTCCTAGTCCTTCTTGCGAGGCATCACAGTGTAGAACAAAGGATTTGCTGTAGTCAGGGTAGCCCATTACTGGAGGATGAGTTAACACATCAATAAGCCGGTTCAGCACTACCTGGTGGTGGTCAGTCCAGACTATCGACTGATGAGAGGGTAGTTGACCTCTTAGCTTTGGTGATGACTTCTTCTTCTTCCTGGACTGGCTAGTTGGTGCTGATGATGCGGCAGGTGCTGTATCCGCTGACAGTAATTCATAGAGGGGTTTTGCAATTCTGGAAAAGTTTTGGACGTAAGGGCGATAGTAGGAAAGGAATCCTAGTAGTTTCCTGAGTTCTCCAACAGTCTTTGGCTGGTTGTCCTTCAATGCCAGCACAGGTGCAGTGTCTGCTGGATCCACGGAATGACCATCTTTGGACACGATCTTGCCCAAGAATCTGACTTTGTTTCGGAAGAGTTCACACTTCCCTGCTGTTAACTTGACTCCATGTTGTTGGTATCGCTGCAGTACCAACCTGACATGCTCCACATGTTCTTGGAATGATCTGCTGTGAACAAGGTTGTCATCTAGGTACGGCAGACATATCTCATCCCTCAGTCCCATTAAACAGGTTTCCATGCTGCGTTGAAATTCAGCTGGTGCAGAGCTAAGGCCAAAGGGTATTCTGATCCACTCATACAGACCCCAAGGTGTGATAAATGCAGTCAGTGGTCGACTGGATTCTTCCACAAATCCTTGATGGTAGGCTTTCCCTTGGTCTAGCACCGAAAACCATGAACTTCCTCCTAGGCTGTCCAGCATGTCTTGGATCCTAGGGATTGGATGGCGGTCAGGGATGGACTTCTGGTTCAATTCTGAAGTCACAACACAGTCTTAAACTACCGTCCTTCTTCCTTACGCACACAATGGGTGATGAGTATGGAGATTTTGACTCCGCAATCCATCCACGATTCAGTATATCCTGCAGGTACTCTTTCACTTCTCGGTGCAGTGGTTTCGGCACAGACATGTAAGTTCTCCTAACAGGTGTGTTGTCTTTGAGGCGAAGTTGCAATTGTAGGGAAGGAATACATCCTACATCAGAGTCATCTTTGGAGAAAGCATTGCATTCTTCCCTTAACATCGTCTTGACTACCTGCTGATCCTCCTCAGGTAGGTGTTCGAAAGCCACTGGTGGATCCCAGTGTTCTCGATTAGCATCGCTTACCGGTGATTGACTCGTGTTTAGGTTATCCACTCGACCTTCTGGCCCTGGTCTGGATATTGGTGGCCGATGAGTTACTGAGTGAGTTGTCACACTCACTGATGGTTTCAGTTTCACCTGAGCTGGGTAAGTTGCCTTTATGGGCTCGAAGCACCCCATCCTAGTCTGACCTGATAAAATAATGTCCTGCTTAGTTGTGTTCCACACCGGGATGGATAGTTTGGAAAATCGTCCCTTTTGGAGTGATACTAATGTCTCGCCTACATGCAGTCCATCAGGCCAATGATGGGCCTCATCAGGTGTAAACAAAACTGTCTGATCTTGCAGTACTGGTTTGGCGTGAGCCCTACACCTGAGATACGTCCCAGTGTTTGCTGGAATTCTTTGGCTCTTAGTACCAGTCTTTAGTGTAGCACCACCAGTTTCCCTGTGACTGGCTTGTAGTAGACTTACAAGGATCTCTGTTTTGGTGGTCGACAGTTCCAATGCTGTCCCTAGTACATCCACAAAACCTGGAATGGCTTTCTTTCCTTTGGCAGATGTCTCCTTGAAGAGTTCTTCAATGACATTATAACCGATGATGGGCTTATCAGCTACTTTCTCATACTCTGATACCACAAGGGGCACTATTAACTGTTGGCAAGTGTTACTTCCCGATGTTAGCTGAAAAACTACCTCAATCCTCCCGGAGAAGGGAATCTCAGTCTCATTCGCTGCTTTACCTAGGAGGACTCCGGGCCCAAGCAATTCTTCAAAAGATCGTAGCACCGTATGTGGCAGAACCCGCTGTCTCCAGCTCTCATTGATAATGCTAACCTGAGAGCCGGTATCCCATAAGGCCTGGACAGGAGTATCATCTATTTCACAGTTCACAAGGCATTTTTTTCCAACGAGACTCAGTAACTTGCCGTTTTGTCTCATGGTAACACAGTCCACATGAGTTGGCACTTCCTCAGCCACCTGGTAGAATCTTTGGTTACTGCGGGTGGGTACCCTTTGCAAGGGATCTGGGCTCACCCTTCCAGCAGTGGCACTGATGGTGGTTTGAGAACTTGTTGCTTTGCTACCGACAAGAGTTGCACTTTGGGACACAGGGTTGGTTCTCACACAGGTTACTGTCGGTCCCTTGACAGCAACCCTCTCCCGTTTAACTGGTTGGGACTGGTCATTTTACAGTATCTCGCTATATGTCCAGATTGACCACAGTGGAAGCAATGGTCACAGGCAGTTCTCCGACCAGTTCTTTTACAAGATTGACAACTTCCATTGCTCATGCCCATTGTTACCTGAGGCCCTCTAAGTTCATGATCTCGTCGAGTTCTCGTGTCTTGGAGAAGTGTTTTTAATCTCTATCATCTCTTTTTGCATCTGGAGTATCGGCTTTTCCAGTTCAGAGTTGCTCTTTGAAAGCTGTTGGATGGTTGGGCTACTTGATCTTGTGTCGGCAGTAGTTGTCAGGACATCTGGTTCCTGAGGACATTGCAAGACATTGGACTGACACTCTTTCCCTTTCATCGAATTGCTGGGCTGAGTTTTCTTTTGCTTCTGTTCCCTTTCCATCTCCATATTAGTGGCTTCATTTGTTTTCTCTATGAGCACCTCATCTGGAATGGACAGATCATCTAAATACTGCTTTAACTGGAACTTGATGTCGTCACTTCTCAGTCCAGTACCCACTGACCTTAGGAATTTCTTTTGTATCAGCTCAGCGCTGAAGTGTTCATCCGAACCTTCTCCTTGTGAGACAAACAACAGGCGGTCCTTCAATTCAATAGCTCTGAACAGGAAATTCTGAGGAGTTTCCTTACTATTCTGTGAGATGTTTATCAGTTGTTGGTATAGTTCAGAAGCATTTTCCTCCTTGTAATGGCTTTTAAGGATTCTCCTAAGTTGCACTAGGGTCAGTCCATTCTTCATTTCCAACATACCTCTGAGACTAAGGCCGGGACTAATGGCTTTTACCACAGCTTCCACAATCTCGGACTCGGGATACCCTTTTTGTAGTCCCATGTCGATCTGGTGCATAAGGTTTGTATAGGACAACTTGTCTTTCTGTTCTTTTTCACCTATCTGACCAGCAATCTTAAAGTCCTTCCTGATTGTCACCTCTGGCAAGTTATCATGGTGAAGTCTCTGAGTAACTGGAATAGGTTCTTGTTTTGAATGGCTGTCATTTGAGTCCTTGCTTTTAGTACTCAGCTCTTTTATCTGTTCCTCGATCATTCTGGACGTTTCCTGGAACTTTTCCTGCATAGTGTGGTATTGTAGTTTCAGATTGGCTAATTGCTGTTCTGGTTGGGGGTCTTTCTCACTGGTGTTTGGTGCTTCAGCATTGTCCCTCTTCTTCTCTAGCTCGCTGACGAATATCTTAGTTGCTTGGAGAAATTGTGTCACCGCTTCTTCACTTTCAGTCTCAACCAGTTCATCTATCACCTCATTGACTATCCGCATGTAGTGGCGCCGGGTTTTTCCTTTTGCCATACTTGCTTCGGAGGCCTTGATAAACTGGCAAGTCTCTATGAGATCACTGACTGTCATGTGAATCAGATGCCCACTGATTTCATCTTGCAACTTTTCTACATCCATCTGTCTGCGATTCCTGTGCAGCAACGGTTAATACTTTATTCTTCTCTCAGCTTCGCTACGGACAGCGTAACAGCTTTCCACTTCCTTGACCTTTACGTTTCCTTCACCCGGTCCCTGTTCGGGCGCCAATTTTGTTGCACATATGCTGAAAGTATGGTCAATAATTCCAATGTGCGAAGGGATCGGACCGGGTGAAACCAGAATTATTTTTATTGAGAAGTTTCTGCAAATACAAGGACATCAGTGAGGTATGATTCTGAGGGACACAGCACAGCTATTCTGTTCATACATAATATTACATATCTATATATATATATAATAATATCAACATTCTGATATACAGGAATAACGTCCTCATAGAAAATAATAACCAATTAAACATGTGCTGATATGTTGTTACTCCTTCTGCATCACAGTGGTCTCATAGTACAATCTAATATAAGATATAAACACATAACACTACAATAATCACATTTTTGGTACACTGTAGTCATGTGACCCACTAACATTTGTGCAGTATGTTATTCAATCACACAGTAGTGACAGGAGCCTTTACTGATCACAGGGATGTAAATTAAATCGACTTTGCCCTGTTTATAACCCTAAATATACTCCCTCTTACCTGCAAATACAAGGACATCAGTGAGGTATGATTCTGAGGGACACAGCACAGCTATTCTGTTCCCCCAGAAACAAAACGTCGAACTTTTAGTTCCTCCCATGCCTTGCTTGCAGTTGTGCTTTGTGCTGCCATCTACTGGTAAATTAATAGAAATGCCATAAAACAGAAATGTGTTATTTTTATGGAGTACCTGACATCCCTTACATATGCAGTGGGCAGAAGCAGAGATCCCTGCAAAGAAGTGCATGTTTGATGAACTTTGTCTAGTGCACGAGATTGCACAATCTATGTGTGCAGGAGAGAAGATCCTGAAAGAGAAAAAAACGTGTTTTAAAGAGACAGCGGTCTAAAAAATTTTGATGAACTGTGTCTGGTGCAAGGGACTGCACAAACTGTGGGTACAGGAAAGGAAATCCTGCAAGAGAGAGAAAAACTACTATTTTTTAAAGGGACAGTGGTCTCAAAATTTTTTGCTGGACTTTGAAACAATTTTTTGTGGAGTGACTAAAAATGGGGCGATCCAAACGCCTGAAAGATGCAAGGATCGCTGAAATGAGAGACCGAATTCTATGGATGGAGGGGATGCTACCGTTTGAACCAGCCCCATCCATGCCTGAACGGAATCGGCTAAAGAGAAAAGTTGTTGTCCCTAGCAACGCTGGTGTAAATGAAACGGTTATGGAGACAGTGTTCTCAGATGGAAAGTAAGCCCAAAATGGAGGAGATGTTGAATCAACTGATTATATCAAATGCAGCTCAACAGCAGGCAAATGCAGCTCAACAGCAGGCAAATGCGGATTTTCAGCGGAGCTTTGCAGCTCAACAAAAGGCTCATCAAGAGAGCATGGCAGGCTGGAAACAGAGACGCCAGCAGCAAATGGAGGCCATCGGTAGGGAGGAAACCGAGTATCTGTGCAGGGCTGAGCTGGATGTCGTGCAACGGAAAATGGAAGAAAAGGAACAACCCCTGGGGGTACAGTTACAGTGGGAAGAAACCACTGCTCTTCTTTTTTCCGAGTTGAAAAACCATAGAAAGGCTATAATGGAGAAAGATACCATCCTCATGGAAAAGGAAATTGAAATTCAGACTTTGCAGAAGCAAAGTATGTGTGAAATGTTGGAGTTGCATAATCAGCTGGAAAAAAATCGTCAGTGTTTGGAAGCTACAAAAATAGACCTGCAGGGGGCGCAGGAACAGAATGTTGCTCTGAAAACGACATTGTCTCTCAGCGACAAAGAGAAAAATGAAAGAGAGGCTAAATTACTGAGTACTGTGTATGAGCTCACTACTTTGAGCAATGTGGTAGATGAATTGCGTGCGGACTGTGAAAGTTGGAAAGGGGAAGCCCAATGTGTCCAACAGCAGTTAAAGGAGAAAGAAGCATGTGTGGCAGAATTACATTGTTATTCCCAGATGCTAGGCAGTGAGGTGAAAGCTCTTATGCAGGGAAAAGGAGATTCTGAACACAAGAGAAAAAAAGTAGAGGCACAGCTGCAGGAATCGCAAGTCAAGGTGTCAGAAGGTGACCGAGTGTGTGCTAAGCTGTCAGAGAAGGCAAACCGACTGCAGGTTGAGTTGGACGATGTCACAAATCAGCTTTCTCAAGCAGACAGCAAATCTAGAGAAATTGCGGAAGATTTTTCTATCTTGGAATCGCAGCTGCAAGACACGCAGGAACTCTTACAGGAAGAGAGGTGTCAAAGGCTGAGTTTTAGCACAAAGCTCAAACAAATGGAAGATGTGAAAAATTGCTTCCTGGAACAATTAAAAGAGGAGGAGGAAGCAAAGAAAAACCTATCAGAGCAAGTCGCAACATTGCAAGCTCAGATAGCGGATATGAAAAAACGCATGGAAGAAAGCGTTGGTTCATTAGAGTGTGTTGAAGATGTGAAAAAGAAGTTTGATCAGATGCTTGGTGAGGAGAAGACTGTGTCTGCAAAATATGCAGAAGAACGCGCCCGTGCAGAGACGGAGGCGCGTGATAACGAGAGCAAAGCCCTGTTCTTGGCTCGCTCCTTGGAGGAAGCTCTAGAGTGTAAGGCTGAACTAGAAAGTGTTAACAAACAGCTGCATACAGAAATGGAAGAATTGGTCAGCTCCAAGGATGATGTTGTGACAAGTGTTCAGGAGCTAGAAGAGTCTAAGCGAGCCTTAGAACAGCAAGTAGAAGAGATGAAGATTCCGTTGCAGAAACTGGAAGAGGAATTACAGGCAACAGAGGATCTGTCCCAAAGAGGGGATAGTGTGCCTGATGCAGTTTTTAAAAGGATCAGTGTTTTGGGGTCTGTCCTGAGTAAGCCTCAGAAATGTGATGACATGTGGCTTGAATCACCCCTTTGGAATAAACCGTTCCTTCAAAAACTTCAAGCATTGGAAAATGTATCATTAGAACTTCAGCAAACAAAGGAGCTGTGTAAGAAATGTGATGATTTCTCAGTTCAGGCTGAAAACCTAGTGGAGAAAACTAAATCTGAGAAAACTAAAGCAAGTGATATAAATCTGGGAGAAAAAAGCAAACGCCACCTAGTGGAGAAAACTAAGGCTGTTGGTGAAAACGTGAAGCAAATGAATAAGTGCCTTTCAGGGAATATTTCCAAAATGGAACTGGTGAAAGATAAGTGGCAGAAGTTTGATCGTGATCTTGAGATACATTCCATGTGGAGTTCAGATAGAGAAAAGGAACTAGGTGACCTTGAGCGGTCTAATAGTTCTGCAGAAAGTGCATTGAAGAAACCTGTAAAAGAATGTGTTGCAGTTCCATGCTTCTTCACTGATGCAGAGAGGAGGTCTATAATGGATACCACCCAGATCGCTGGGTTCAACTGTGTTGTTGCCTTTGACCCATATGATGATGGAAGGAAAGTTGATAAAGTACAGACATTTCTTGGAACAAAGCTAAGTGAAGCAGAGGTTCTCAAAGTGTTGTGGAAATCATTTGTTGATTGCAGAGAGAGGCGTCTTAAGAATGTTGAAGACTTTAAGACTAGCAAAATTGAGTTGCCTATGGATCACGGTCCTCCTTGGTGGATAGGACAGACGGTTATGAGGGACAAACTGTCTGACATTTATGAGAAATCTGTCAATGAAGATGACAGAAACGAGAAGGAGCGAAATGATGCTAAAAATGCAGTTGAGGAATGTGTATATGAAATGAGAGACAAACTGTGTGGCATTTATGAGAAATCTGTCAATGAAGATGACAAACAGTTTCATCCGGAAGCTTGAGGATACTAGGAGGCTTATCAGTGAGAGTCAAGAGAAGTGCCTGACACATGCGTGCGTGGAAAACTGTGTCCCAACCCTAGGGTTGAAACAAGAGGGGGGGTATGTGACAGGAAGTCAGGTAAATCTGTGAATGTAGTCACAGACAGGAGCTACACTTCCACCTGGGTTAGACAAACCAGCAATTACTATAGGGTGTCGGCTGCAGAGGTAGTCAGAACTGTCTAAGGAAGTTGAAAGGCCTTCAGCTGTATGACCAGCCAAGTCTGCCCAACAGTAGGTTGGGGACAGACTTCATTAGATAGGTTCCAGTGTGTGAGAAGGTAGCCGCCCACAGTGGCAAGGATTTATTTTGCTTTATTTTATTTTGGCTGTTTTGAGGCTTGCAATTGTGTGAAGTAAATTGCATGAATAAATCAGTGTTGTTTGCAACCACTGCTCGGCTATCTCTCTGTGAAAACGCACCCCCAAAGGGGTCATCCACGCCTACCACCGAGCTAATCCCTTACAGCATGTTATCTGAAGGCATTAAGAAAGTTATCTCAGATTCACTCCTGTTGACCTAGTTGGGATGAAGCCCGATTGCGGTCATAGTGGCCAGGACCCTGGCTAAGAGTTGAACATCTGAATTTAATCATGAAATCGGACGATAAGACTCTGAATGCAAGTGGTGTTTGCCAGGTTTGGGCAATACTATTATGCAAGCGTCATTCAAAGAGTCTGGAAGTTTAAAGGAAGTGAATCTCTGATTTAGGATCTTCAACAGTTTTGTTAGTAAGATGTCTCCATAAGTTTTCTAAATCTCTAGTGGCAGTCAGTGCCTTGGGCTTTGCCATTGGAAGACTCCGATACTGCCAGAAATTATATAATCTAGTGTTAGTGGGGCATTAGGTCGCTTCTCGGCCTTATGGCTAAGATCAAGTGTAGTATCGACTTTAGCCCTTAGGGGTGTCTCTGCGTCACAGCTAGGACGTTGAGAGCCACTTGTTTCTATCCAAGCCATTTGGTCCTTGTGGGGTACCCTCTGCTCGGCCTTGTAGGATCGTCGATTAAATTCAGCTTCACCTACTCGCTGCTATTGGGTTAGAGGCTTAGCCCCCACAAGGAATGAGACTGTGATCTTGCCCCCCCCCCCCCACTCTACGCTACTACTTTTGGGCAGTAGGCGCAAAAAGGGCCTTTTTAGAGGCTTCAAAAGAGTGAAGACGCCGAGGAACAAGAAGGAAGCCGCCAAAGCCTACCTGAAGCGACTCCCGACGAACTCCTCTGTCATGGGGAAGAGCACCGGGAAGAAAAAGAACGTCCCCGCCACTTCAGCCAAGACTCCGGGAGAAGTCGCCTCAACCTCCACCCCCACCCCGGCCGATGTCAGCCAGTCGGGCTCAGCAAGGCCAACCAAGTCTGCAGATGGGCTTCCTACCCTGGAACCCTGGATGAAGCAGACAGTGGTGCTGCAGCTGAAGGAGGTGGACGGAAGAGTCCCCGACATGACCCGGGAAATCTTCGGCAAGAAGATGATCCTCGAACAGGGGTTCAGCAAGGCGGAGACACTGTCCGTACAGACCTTCATGAAAGGTATATTTTATATCACTTTTGTGTCTCTACAGGTCTGTAGAAGATACTGGGAGGCGGTGAGGAATTGTGGCCCGGAATCCCCTTTCCGCAACTTTGTTGTGAACACTCCCATTCAACGGGATGAAAGGCGGGTAATGGTGTCCATGAGGAACCCCCATACCCCAGGAAAAGACATCGCTACCTACCTCCAGAGGTTTTGCATCGTGGCTAAAGACCCAGTCAGGATCCTCAATGTCAACGGCTTCTGGATAGGTAAATGGACGGTGTCTTGCAGGCTAAGGAGAGAACCTTCGGGGGAACTCCAGCACCTGAAGCCCTACTTCTCTCTGGGAGCCTCCGCAGGACTCCTTTACTACACAGACATGCCCCAGACCTGTCACAGGTGTGGCAAGCAGGGTGACGTAAGTTTTGGATGTCAGGAACTTGCTTGCAGGTTCTGTCGGGCTACATTCCATGAGACCAAGGATTGCCCGAGGTCCAAGACCTGCAACCTCTGCGGATTGGCGGAGCACGTCTACAGAGACTGCCCCCAGAGATCCCGGTCCTACGCTGGAGCCCTGATCAAGGAGAAAGCTCCAGCCAGCGCTGGGAAAAAGAAGTCAGGGGAAAAGACAGCAAAGGAACCCCGGAAAGCCACTGGTGAGTCCCCCCTCCCCAGGCCCCTACCACCTCCTCCGACCCATCCCTCCCCACCCCCTCTGAGTCGGAGGTGGCCCCACCTGCCCCCCCCACCCTGTCCTCCATAGAGGACTTCCCCACTCTGCCCACCGCCCCACCCCCACCAGCAAAGGCCGGAAACGGAACCTAGACAGTCCGACAACAGAAGAACCCACCAAACGGCCCACCGTTGCCCAGCAAAATGACATCGCTGGACTGAACCCAGTGGACCTCAAGGACCTCGAGTCTGCGGGGGAAGACGAAGTAGAAATGCAGGAAGGTAAGGATATGACCCACCCAGGGACTGTCCTCAACCAAGAGCTGATGAACAGTGTCCTCGAGGAGTGCGGCCTGGACCAGGACACCGGACAGGCACAAGAAGCAGTGGAAGAACAATCCCCCCCTCAGGGGAGGTAAGTTTGGCCCCCCTGCTAACTAGCCCTTCATCTCCTTTACATGATGGCAGAGATCTCCATCTTTTCCATTAATGTTAGGAGCATCAAGGATGCCTCTAGAAGGCAGGTGGCGCTGACCTTTCTTTCCACTCAGCAGAGTGACGTCTACATGCTCCAGGAGTGTGCCCTACCCTTCTCGAGGAGGTACACTCATCTGTCCTCCCAGTGGACCCATGGTCCCTCCTACTGGTCCGGGGGTGTCGATTGTAAGTCTGCAGGGGTAACCATTCTTGTCAGGGGTGGTCGTTTCACGGTTGACTCCGTCCAGGAGCTCGTCTGTGGCCGTCTTTTGGTCGTAGACGGCTCATGGGCGGGAGAGCCAGTTAGGCTCATCAACGTGTACGCTTCCCCAGATAAGAATGAGCGACTGGAGCTTTTCCAGACCCTGCGGACCCAACTCGTCACCACCAGGGCAGTAGTAATCGGTGGTGATTTTAACTGTCCGATTGAGGAGGATGGGCGCAGCTCCAGCATGTACGCGAAACTCGACACCACGTCTAGACTGCTCAAGGAGATGATCGCGGAGGCTTCCTTGCAGGACGCCGTGGGATCCATAGGGAAAGGTTCCGTGAACTATTCGTGGTGCCGTCCATGGTCCCCTGCTTTTTCTCTGACCACAGGGCCATTCACTTTCGGGGTGACCTGGGCGAGGGCTTTGCCCCCAGTCCGGGCTCCTGGAAGCTAAATGGTACCCTGCTGGAAAATGAGGGACTGCTGGAGGAACTCAGGGAGGCCTACATTACCTGGAAGGAGGACAAGAGGTTCTTCGGAAAGGTAAGCAACTATTGGGAGTTTGTGAAAGTCAAGCTGCGCAGCTTCTTTCAGGCAAGGGGACGCCAGCAAGTGTGTGCCAGGAAGAGGGAATTCAGGAGACTGCAACGTCAGTTGTAGTCCCTGCAGGACCTTCACCACTGCGGCTGGGACATTAGGCAGGACCTGGAGGACACCAAGAAGAACCTGAAAGGACACTTTGAGGAAGAATTCAGGCACCTCGTCTTCCGTTCCAAGGTGGAGAATCTTGAGAAAGGTGAGAAATGTAACTTTCTTTTTCAGGAAACTTCACTCAGGACACACACCCTTGTCGGAGCTGCGGGACGAGACCGGAAAACTCCAGAAGGGGAAGGAGGCTGTGATGCAAGTGGTCAGCGACTACTACACCAACCTCTACTCCCCAAAAGAAACAAACACGGCTGAGGCCGACAGGTTCTTGTCAGGTATCACTAACCAAATTGATCCTGCAGGTATGTCTGCAATCAACGCCCCCTTAGCGCTGGAGGAGCTGCACTCTGCCATCAGATCCTTTAGGCAAGGCAGGCCCCCGGGCTGCGACGGTCTCCCATTGGAGCTCTATGTAGCGCTGTGGGATCTTGTTGGCCCGGACCTGCTCGAGCTGTATGAGGAGATGGAAGTGGAGGGCACAATGCCTCCTTCGCTAAGGGAGGGGATGATCACGATTTTGTATAAGCGGAAGGGGGAGAGATGGGATCTGAAAAATTGGCGTCCCATCTCTCTCTTGAACGTGGACTACAAAATCCTTGCCAAGGTTCTGACCAACAGGCTGAAATCGGTCATCGGACAGATCATCCACTCGGATCAGACTTGATGCATTCCTGGTCGCAGGATTTCGGACAGCCTTGCGCTTGTCCGGGACACGGTCCAGTACATTCGAGGCCGTCGTGTGCACGCGGCCCTGGTCAGTCTTGACCAGGAAAAGGCCTTTGACCATGTCTCCCATGAGTTTATGTGCAGAGCTCTGCGCAGGTTTGGTCTTGGGGACATGTTTTGTTCGTATGTGAATGTGATGTACCATGACATTTGTAGCACGGTGTTGGTGAATGGCTGGAAAACTGACTTTTTCCCTATTCTCTCTGGGGTCAGACAAGGCTGCCCTCTCACACCTCTGCTTTTTGTTTGCTGTATAGAGCTCTTTGCCGAATGCATCCGACAGAACCCAGAGATCAGAGGGATCACCGCACCGGGACCGGACAGAAGGGTTGTCAAGTGCTCACTCTACATGGATGACGTAACGGTGTTCTGTGCTGACCAGCACTCCATCGACTCGCTCGTCCAGACCTGTGAGGACTTCGGCAAAGCTTCAGGGGCAAAGGTCAACTGCGGGAAGTCAGAGGTCATGCTCTTCGGAAAGTGGTTCCTGCCTTCTTCTGCATCCATCCCTTTCAGCGTCAAGGCGGACTTCATCAAAATTCTTGGAGTTTGGTTTGGAGCTGAGGGCGCAGCCCTGAAGTCTTGGGAGGAGAGACTGTCCAAGATGAGACAAAAGTTTGGACTATGGAGCCTCAGAGAACTCACCATCGAAGGGAAAACACTGGTACTCCGCAGCGAGATTCTCCCTGTGTTACAGTACCTCGCCCAGGCCTACCCCCCCAGGGTCAACACCTGTAAGGCCATCACCAGGGCGGTGTTCCACTTCATCTGGGGCTCCAAGATGGACAGAGTGAAGCAGACAGTCATGTTCAAGGAACCCCTCAAGGGCGGTAAGGGCGCGCCCGACATCGCAACGTTACTGGGGGTGTTCTTTGCCTGCAACTGCATCCGCAGGACTTTAGTGGACAGAACTTTGGACTCTGGCGGCAACTCCATGTCCCGTTTTTTCCTCCTTCCTCTTTGGAGGTCCCTGGGATGGGACAAATGGGACAGCCCCATCCCCTACAACTGAAACACTCCTTGGTACTACCTGGACACTTTCAAGTTCAAGTTCTCATTGCTGAGACTGTTCCAGGCCTCCCTTCAGCCACTTGCAAAGTGATCTGGAGGAATGTTTCTTTAAAGGGACTCACCAACAGGCATAAAGATCTGGCGTGGATGGCTGTCCAGGGGGGGCTGCCTCTCAGGACATTTATGCATGCCAGAAACTTGAGCAGATACAGGCACTGCCCCTTTTGTATCATCCATGAGGAAACGTCTTTTCACGTTTTCTGGGAGTGCTCCTTTGCACAGAGCCTGTTGAGGGCCTTGGAACCTGAACTTAGAGACTTTGTTCCACAGACTGCCATCACACACTTCGGTGTGCTGAACGGACTTTTTCATGGAACTTTTTCCCAGGAGGACATTGACAACGCCTGGCGGGTGTTGTGTTGCTTTAAGGACGCTTTATGGTGCGCCAGAAAGCACCTTATCCACCAGCGGGAGAGGATGTCCATTGAGGACTGTCGCAGACTGGTCTACAGTCTGCTCAGAGACTATAACCTGATGGATCTCATGGAGGAAGAGGAGGTCTGAAGACTTCCCCTTCCCCCACTCTCCCTTGTGTGTCTTTGTCCATTCAATAAAGCTTCGGGCTTGTGATTTCATTCCCCTCCCACCCCCCCCCCCCCATCACACCTGTTACTCCGCGCAACACATCAGGCATCATACCGCAGACTGAATGTATTTGATTGAATGTATTTATTTGTATGATCGGAAATGTATTGTAATGTAGCGTATTTATGCGCTGCGTCGCAGTACAGGGGAGAATGTACCCCGACAAAGTATTGTTTTTTGTATATCTTTTATGTAAATAAAGATTACATTTTCAACAAAAAATTAAGTCTCCTATGATTGCTTCTCAGCCTTTTGGCTCAGATCAGGTGTAGTTTTTTCTGCCCTGGTCTGGGCCTTAAGGTTTCGGAAGGTACCAGTCCCGCTCGGCCTTGGGGTGTTTCCTTTGGGTGCACCCCATTAGGGCTGCAACTAACAATTAATTTGTTTTTCGACTAATCTATCGATTATTTTTACGATTAGTCGACTAATCTAACGATTATTTAAATTTTTTGTTTTTTTGCTTAATCTAGTGTTCTTTTGCTTAATCTAGTGTTCTTTCTTTGATTAGTTAAATAATCCTTTGAATAACTTTACAAAAAATGATACGTACAACTTCTAATATAATATTTCAACTTTTATTAAAGTTTTTCCAAAAAATACTTCAATGTGGTTGAAGTTTCAGTGGCAAAAATAAAATGTAAACAACACTTTAACATCAGGCAGGAATAATGCCATTAATTCAAAACCAAAAGCATTCAAAATGCCATATAAATTATAAAGCACTGCAGTCAGTGCTCAACAACACTAACTTGTGCAACTGTGCAAAAATAGAGACACATAAAGTGCCAAACACTTTAGGGCATCAGGCATGAAAAATGCCATATCTGCCTAACAGTACTTTAACTTCTTTAAACTACAAGTCAGCTCTCTGCCTTCAGGTAATCTTTTGCTGTATTGGCCATTACTTTTGCACAGTGTTGAGCAGTGCTTTTGTTGGACAAGTTGGCTCCTTTAAAACTTGGTTACTTTTTAGGTATGTTTTCCATATACAGTGTTTGACCAGTATTTTTTTGGTGTGTGTGTTACTTGTAAATGTAAAACATACCTAAAAACTAACATAGTTTTAAAGGAGCCAAGTCCAACAAAAAGCAAGCATTGCTCAACACTGTGCAAATTATAATGGCCAATACTGAGGAAAGATTACCTGAAGGCAGCCAACAGCCATCTTGTAGTTTAAAGAAGTCCAACAATACAACCCAAGAGAGTGCAACAGGTACAGGTTGGGGGCCTGTACCTATAATATAGCATTGCAATGGAGGAAGGTTAGCATATCGACATGCTCTGCAGTTAGGCTTGCTCTTTTTTTAGTCACAATGTTGCCAGCAACTGAGAAAAGCCTTTCAGATGGGGTTGATGTTGCAGGCACACACAAGTAACTCTTTGCCAGCATGGCCAAGATGGGAAACCTCCCTTCATTTTCCTTCCACCATTTCAGTGGATTGTCTTCCTTTGGAATGGCATGCTCACTAAAGTACATGTGTATCTCATTCCTCACAACTTCACTGTGAATTTCTGGATCTTGGATGTGAGTGTCATCCTCACCATTACTGTGGTGTTCATCTGAATCTGAACCGAGCAAAGAGTCCAACATAGACACTTGCCTCTTTTCTGAAAGTTTCATGTCTGGACTCATTGCACTGGCTGACTGGACCTGTTCCTCACATTGACGTTGATGTGTTTGCTCTTCCTCATATCTTCTTTTCTCTTCAAGAGCAAGAGCTTGGACCTTGAGGTGAACTTTTAAACTATCCTCTGCTGCCAGGAATTTTAGCTTGCGGAATCTGGGGTCCAGGGCTGCTGCAATAAGACATATATTTTCTCCTCCGTCATCTCTGAATTTAGTTTCCCTCTCCCATCTTGTGGTCATCTCCTGTGCAGCAACATTTTGGAAAGCCTTGACTGCCGCTATCTCGCAAATTGTGCTCTGTATGGATTTCTGGAGGCCTTTTACCAAAGGAGGTAGAGCGGAACCAGTCACATAGGACTCTCCACTCAAAAAAACAGTAGCACACTCAAAAGGCTTCAAGACTTGTTCCACTTCCTCAAGTAAGCTCCACTGATCATGTTTTAAATCCAGGAAGCGCTTCCCTCGTGGTGTGACATCAGGATCGGAAAGTGTGGCAGTCACAGGCCACCTCTGTTCAAGCAGGCGACTGATCATGTGTAAAGTACTGTTCCATCTTACAGATACATCATTTATTAGTGCATGATCAGGGGTACCCATTTGTTGTTGCTTTGCTTTAAGCTTTGTAGTGGCCAGCTCACTTTTTTTAAAATGTTCCACAAGGCACTTCGCAGCCCTCAGTGTCTTGCTGATCTGGGGATCCCTCAGGGCATGGTTGACAACTAGCTGCAATGTATGACCAGCACACCTGAGAGAAGAGATGCCAGGATGCTTTTCTTCCAAAATACGCAGAGCAGCGACAACATTTGAAGCATTATCATGAACAACTGCAATTACATTGGCCATGGATATCTCGAACTTCTCAGCTGCTTTTTCCACCCAGTTAGCAATGTTTTCAGCTGTGTGGCGATCTTCAAGTGGCATAGTGGTCAGATTGTAGGATGTAAGCTTCCAGTCTTCATTAATGAAGTGGCATGTGACACCCAAGTATGCCTCTGTGGCAATACTGGTCCATGCGTCTGTGGTGAGAGCCATTTTGAATTTGACATCTTTGATTGACGGTTTAAATCTTTCAAAATTCTCCTCATATTTCCTCTCCACCGGCTTCGTGAAATGGGACCTGGAGGGAAGTGTGTATCCTGGGTAAAATGTGCTGATCATCTCACGAAATCCTTGACCGTCTACAATAGAAAGAGGTCTCATATCTTTTACAATCATGTGGAGTATGCTATTGGTAAGTGTAATGGCCACTTGGGGTGTACAAGCAGTGACATCCTTTTTATGAAAGTAGAAATCTTGTACACAGCTTTGCCTCTTCCTGAGGAAAAACAACAATAATAATAATAATAATAATTAATAACATTACCAATTTACACATCTATGAATGCTCAGCCTCAATGCTAACAATATTAATTGTATTTTTTCTAGTAGAATTTTGAGATATCCATGGCCAATGTTGTAATTAATAATGCTGCAGAGTGCAGTGACAGTCAAAATAGCTCTCAGGTGTGCTGGTGGTCAGATCATTGCACTTGTTGTCAATCATGACCTGAGGGATCCACAAGACAGACACTGAGGGCTGCAAATGCAAAATGCCTTGTATGTAGTCCACTCCATTTAAGAAAAGTGAGCTGGCCCGGCCTAAGCAATCATCAGCTAGCAATGCAATGCATTAATTAATATTGTTGAAATTAGTAGTACTAGTACTTACAAAGATGGCTCGTCCTTTGTGGTCAGTGCGCCAGGATGTTTTCTTCTGAGGTGCTCATGCATAGCAGTTGTGCTGCCGTGGTATGCCATTTCACTTTTGCAAAGGGAACAGAGGACCATTTTATTTGGCCTCTGCTGAAAGTATTCCCATACCCTTGATGAACGTGATCGGGCTCTTGCTGTCTTTTGTACTGGTGGTGTGCTGCTGGAAGCCTTTTGTACTCTGCTGCTGGACGTGGAACCACTGCTGCTGCTGGCTTTTTCTCCTCCAGGATCAGATGTCGCCATTACCGCTGCTGTTCAACTATTTTAATGCAACTCGCGCGAGATGCGTGTGACGTCACGTGCTGACGCGTCAACGCTTTTTCCGCACGTCGACGATTTTTTGTCGTTGACGTAGTCGACTACGTCGACGCGTCGTGGCAGCCCTACACCCCATGCTGCTATTGGGCGGGACGCTACCTGATGTTTACGAGAGCGATCCCTCTCCCCTACTTGTCCTTGTGACTTTTCGTGGGTGAGTGTTTTTGGGCGGAGATATGGCGGCGAAAGCACCGCAGGCTCCGAACACTGTAAGGCTGGTGGTTGCCGAGCCTAGAAGAGAGACCGTTGGGCTGTTCATGATACAGAAGAAGGTGATTGAGGAATTGTTGGGAATGCCACGAGAGAGTATTTTCTGCATGCAGTGTTTTCCTAATACTGGTTGGAATGATGTTACCTTCTGGAAGAAGGATGATCTGCATACATGTATGGCGAGGAAATCGGAGAAGGCGGACGATCCCCTGTTGGAGAGTATTACTTTTTTATGTGGCGAGTGAAAGCAGCGGGTACCAGTGACCGTACACATGTACAACCCCTTTGTGAGGGATGAGGAGATGAGGGCTTTCCTGCTGCGACATTGTGACTTTGTGTCGGCCGGAACAAAGCTCACAAATGTTTTGGGCACATTTAATGGTCATAGATGGTTTTGGGCGCAATTCAGGGCTGACACAGATGGGGTAGGGGGGGTCCGGCACCCCCCCAGGTGTTTTCTATTGGGAGTAACCGTGGTTACTTGTGGTATCCCGGTCAGCCTCAGTTTTGCCGGTTGTGCTTCTCCTTTGGACACTCCAAAGAAAGCTGCAGCACTGGACAGGTCTGTCGGAACTGCTTTAAGACTGGACACATGATGTCTGATTGCCCCGAGCATCGGAAATGCCACATTTGTGGAAGTATGAGACATTTGCCTAGGCAGTGCCCGGAAGTGGATCGTGCTCCAAGGACTCACCCAGGTGCCGCTACCGTTGGTGAGGAGGGCACCGTCGGCGGGGTTGTGGATGAGTTCCAGCCCCCTCCATCCTATGCCGACGTGGCGCAGGGTATGTCACCCTGCAGAAGCCCTCCAGCAGAGGCTGGTGGTCCCTCTCTTGATCCTCCCAATTACGCAGCTGAGGCGGAGGGGGCTACCTCTGTGACTGAGAGGTGTGTCCCTGAAACCGTGGTAGCAGAGGGAGAGGAGGAGGGTGAGGAGGAGGTTGGGATAGGCCCTGGGGTGGAGGATGTGAGTGAGGAGATGGATCAGAGTGTGTCCCTAAAATGCAAGATCTATGATTCTCCCTCTCCCTCTGAATGCATTGAGGACTTCTCAAGCAGCACAGGTCCAATGAGTTCAGACCCTGCCATTGAGTCCGACTCTTCTGCCCAGTCCTTTGTCAGCCATGGGCAAGTGGAGAACTTCCAGGAGGTGGTAGGGTTCTCAAAGACGATACCCAGAGGAAAGCCCAAGAAATCCGAGCCAAAGGAGGAGATGCAAGGGGTAAGGACAGAAGAGGCTCCAAGGACTTCAAGGAGGACAAGGTCCAGGTGCAGGTGATGTTTCTTCCCCCTAAAATCCTGTCCAGATAGATGCTGCAGCTGAGGTGTTCTTCTTTGAACGTGAGGAGCATCCGGTCTGTGTATAGGAGCTGCAATCCTAAAACTTTTAGAAACGTTTTCATCTGACATTATTTGTTTGCAGGATTTCAACCTACAGGAGGAGCCCAAAACCTCTGAATGGCCACATGGGGCTGCAGTTTGGTCTCTTGGGAAAGAGAAAAATTAAGGGGTTTGCATATTGTTTAAAAGTGTGAGGTGGTGGTTTTTGAGTATGGGGGTATTGTATGTAGAGTGGTGGGGTGTATGCTAGTGCTGATAGGTAGGCATGAGAGGGTGGTTTTCTTTGATAAATTAAAGTTTTTTTCTGGGTGGTGTAACGCTCCTGCGTTTTACTTATGATGTGGATTTTCAGCTGCAGAAATATTCCACTTCAGTAGTCATGTAGAGAAACGCTGAGACACCATTCCCAACTCTCAATGACTCATCATGTGTGGATGATCTCAATTCAGCAAGTAAATACACACACTCAATAAGATGTTTCCTAGAGTGACTTATGTATATAGTAACACAGTGATGATAGGCTGAAGAGACAGGTTGGGTAGAGATGGTAGATGACAGACACTTGAAAGGAAATGTTCTTGAAAGTAAGATAGTAGCAGATGGGATGCAGATAGGTTTAGCAATCATGTATGGTAGTAGATGACAGAGTAGCAGGTGGACATACAAGAGAGATCAACCCAGTGCAAGAACAGGTGGTAGTAGGCTCAAGAGCTAGCAATCTTAGATAATGCAGATGTAGTAATAGTCCTTAGTATGCAGAGCTAGATAGTGTAAGCTTTAGTATAAAGGTTATAGAGGTTTCTCCTGTGGGGTACTTATCACTAATAGCAATGTAGCAGAGGAGAGGTTCGGCAAGAGCGGATGATCCGGTAGCGGGATACAGGGATCAGCGCAGCGTGGTTCCTGTAAGGATCCCGAGTTTGGGTGCACCCTAGGTTTGTCCTGTGGATGAATCTTCAGCTAGCCGGACAATCAATGAAAACCATACACAATAGCTTGGTTCTAATGACTGCATTTATTTTCAGACATCGTCAAGAATATATAGCCTTAAACCACAAAATTATCTTATCAAACCACAAAATTATCTTATCCAACCCACTACTTAACACACCCTTTCAGCCAATCAATTAGCTAGATCATAAAGTCTCCCCAGAAACATAAAAAGTCGAATATAGTTCAAGATTATAAAAAACATAACATGTTATTGTGACATCAGTTCATAACACCTGTTACCACAAAAAAAAAATCCCCTATTTCTACTCTCGGCATTGTCTGAACATTTTACGGTTACGTAACTTCAGCAAAAACCATCTCAGCTTTTGCAAAATCATCTCTCATACTTAATAATATGTTTAGTAAATTCCTATTCACTGTGTCAATTATTAATTATTGCTAAGAAACTTATTCAAGCTATATTAATGTAAATATATGTTATGCATTATAGCCGATGCTGATATATTGGCAATGTTCTATCAATATATGTATAAAACATCTCTTATAGCTTGCATGTCTTTAACTTGCAGAACATCCTGTCTCTGATTCTAATCTCTAACCGCAGACTAGATATCCGGCGTAAAAAGTGCAAGTGTGATTTATAATCTGAAACACTAAGCAAAGATACATCCAAGAGATATAAAGGGATACTCTAACCTTCTAATATATACTGAGATGACTTATGCTAAGCTGAACACTACAAAATGGCATTTCAAGATACACATTTTCCTCACAATCCCCTCTTTTCCCAATGCCTGGAATCAAATGGATTCCAGGCATTGGGAAGATTATGCAGTTCTCCCTGAAGTCTCTCTCTAGTTGGTGGCCATTAATAATGTCATAATAATCTGGTACTTGAACATCCTTAGTCTCTTTGGTGAAGTTGTGAAAATATATGCAACATATTTGTTTGTTTTGTGTTTGATCACACAGACCTGTTACTGCCATCATTAGTCTTTCCTGTCGTTGTCTAATTACCTCCTGCTCCATCCTAATTTTCCTCATTTCTTCATTGATTAAGCCTATATCCTTTGTTGTTGTGTTGATCCATTTTTCCATAATATCAGCAAATGCATCAAGCTTAATAAGTGCCAGTGCTGTACCCCCTGGTAGGATGCTCATGTAGAATTTCTCCCATGAACTAGTCAGTGCCCTCTTATATCGTCCCTGATCGTGAAATGTGAGTACCCCTGAGGCTGGCACCATACTCACACGTCTTCCTGACTCAGTACTCATGTAAGGGAACAATCTAACTATGGTGCACCACCCGGCTGATTCTTCTCCCTTGGGAAAAGGGATAGTGGTGTGACACCATAGCCCGCAGCAAACTACCCAGCCCTCTGGTAACATTGGGGCAGATATCATCTCCTGAGTAGTCAGATCTGTTCGCATTCCAATTAGACATAACCACTCAGCGATATGTATTAATTTGACCTTATTGTCAAGTACCAATGTTTCATTCACCAAATTTAACCATTTATATACCTCTGACTTGTTATAGGTTGGTTTTGATCTAGGGCATGAAGAAATATTGTACATTGACAAGTTTCTCATTTTTGTATTCATGTCAGCAGTGGTATCAGTGTTTAGGCCTGTAATGTCTACCAAGTTAAATGTTTTGTATTTCTCCATGTTTAGAAGTGTAAAATTGACATCTGTGACATAACAAAATTCACCATTGGCATAAATGTTTGTTTCATTATTCAGTGGGTGCCCATTCAGAAAACAAAATTTTGGTGGTTGTGTGTATCCCTGTATTAAAAATGGCCTATTGTCTGGTTTTGCCTGTCCAGTGAACACATGTGTCTCATTCATTAACTGTGTTATAGATAATGGTTTTTCTATCATTGGGAATAAATTTTCTCCTGTATGCATATGAGAACAAACCCAACAATCTCCCTTTCCCTGTGATTGTTGTATACCATATTCATGCATCAACAGAAAATGATGGGGAATTCTATTCATATCTTGGAAACCTTGAGGATGTACATTCCCTAGAATCGATGGTAAGGGATCTATGTACTTCTGTATTGCTAAATTCAAATGTCTTGCTACTTGTTCTGTCTCCCTAAAGTTTGGTTTGGGTAGAATATCTTTCTTATTAGACTGAGGAATTAATTGTTTAAGTTCCTGTATTTTCCTTCTGGTAGCTGTATCATTTGGGTTGGGTGTCAGACACACGGAGATATTCTGGGGCAAGGCCCTAATGATCAATGATATGGCTGCTATTTTACATGGCCCTCCTAGTTTCTGCTCTTTCCATCCTATGACCTTATTCATCATTGTCTTTTTCAACCTATTTCCAGCTCTTGTACAGCAAGCAACCTTTGCATTTCCAAAATTGGGTCTCTCAAAAATAGAAGTGGACCTCTTATGTCTACTAGCGCGTGGGAGGTTGCGTGTTGCGTTAGTCAGTGTGCTTTCGGGACTATACAAAGTATTACAACACCTATTATAACAAATATAATAACAATGATAATTCCTAACCGCACTAGGGTTTGTTTTCAAGTATTATACCATCCAAAATACTGATCCCAAGGGTTGTCAATGCCAAGAGTGACCTTCCATTTGGGGCCAGTATTATCAGGAATGTAAGTACAGCATCTATCTACTTTATCAATATATACACAGGTACCACCTTTTCCTGCGTGGGTCATATCCAGAGCCATTCTGTTCTGGAATGTCGTCTGGGAAGTGGCTTCTAGTTGTTCTGCTATGCTCTTTAGGGAATTCTTTATATAGTTAACAAATCTCTGCTGATTATAATAGATACAATTTATCCAATCTACATTTTTATTTATGGTGACAAGGGGAGAGATAAAGGACTCATAACTGGCTTTAACCTGATCTCTTTCCTTGAACTCATTAGGGACCTATCTTGGAACCCCGATGGCATCTATATATATATATATATATATATATGGGTCAAAACTTCCTATGGGAGCCTCTCTCTTTTGTTTCCCTGTAATTACAGTGTTCCCTTTAAGTAGATTTGCACTCCCAATCGTCTCCCGTGTTCCAACCCACTGATCCCCAATAGTCACAATTGTCTCCTCAATCAATATTTGTCCGTGACACATATAAATACAGTTCCTGGGCCTAATCTCCTATCATAAGGCAATATAAAAGTAGCTACTTGTGTGTTAGGGAAATTCTACTAAAATTGTGTCCTTGTGCCATTTGTGTGTGTGATGGCTATCTGGGAGGGTGTACTATGGGACAGGGCTCTTTTATTCCTTTTCTGAGGTGTCTCTGATACTATGTCTGGGCTGGTGGCATTAGGGGTCCCACAAATTCCTCCAAGGGGCCACAGATATACTAGTTGATATATACAGTTAGTTATGATCCAGGTTGGGATGAACACTAAAAATACTAGTGCCCCCAACAAAATCCACAGCTTGCCAAAGCTCTTTGTTATGAGTACAGTCATTTTGCAACTTTTCAGAGACTATAACACCTGCTTCACTCACTCTTCGAGGATTTCAACACCTGTTTCACCTCCTTTATCTGTGTCTTGCTTCCACCTTGACCTTTTACTCGACTTGCATGGATGCGGGCTTGTTGGTTTTCCACAAGGACGGCGATTCTGGTCACTGCGACTACCTTTGTCTTTTGGTCCAAAACGAAATCCAGCCTTGGTCCTGTGATGTGGTGGCAGCTTGATCACTACTTCATCTCTCTCCTTCAAGGGATGGCAGGGAATCTGTGAAGAAAAAGAGAAAGGTGCGAGCAACCTTTTCGTTCCACTTGATTCAAAGTTTCAATTACCTTTTTTTTATTTTCTCTACTTCTCTTTACTTGTCCTATTCATCCTTTCCACTATACCTGAACTCTGTGGATGACAATCTATTTTCAGGATTTCAACTAGTTCCTGGTATCCTCTTTGATATGAAAGCTGGCCCATTAGTAGAACTAATTCAAAGCAGGCATCCTCATCCAGGAATAATCTCCCGATTGAGAATGTGTGCCACTGTGTGGGCATCTCCCTTTTGTGGTCCTAAAAGCTTCTACTCATCTGCTGAACATGTCCACTATTAACTCTTGTTTCTACCCTGTGTTGGGCTTATGTGTGAAAACATTTTGTAGATGTTCATGTTTGGCCTTATGTGTTTGGTTGTATTGTTCCTAATACAGTTGATGCACCTGGAAAAATATGCTTTCACTAATTTAGGCCTGTAAATAGAGAAAAAAAACTTCAGTAATACTTCATATGTTCTTTCCCACCCCCTACTCCTATTCCACGATACTAGGCAATAGACAGTGGGGCGGCGCTAGCTGTGGGGATCCTGTTGTGGTGAAACACACCCTTTAATACCAGTAGCCCATTCAAAACTGGGGCCTACCTAGGGCAAATGATGTAGCCATCCCTATTACCATCTCACAAGATGCTATATGCTATGTTCTGAGTCACTTCAGGCATGCCTTTAGACCTGGACTGCAACCATCTTTGGACAAAAACTTTAGGGCAAATTCCACCCCCATACTCCTGGGCAAGTACACCTGTCATGGTCTTACAATTGTCCCTTGCATAAACACAAAACATTTTTCCATGATTTGGGAGGCCCAGTGCAGGCGCTACAACTATAGCATTTTTCAGATACATAAACACATTCAACAATTCTTGTGACATTTCTGGACCTGTGGTTTGTCTCAAAATGTTATTATAGATAGGAGCAGTCCTGATCCATAACAATCAATGATCCTGTGGGCGGGCAAGACCCACTGTGGGCTGGCAAGACCCACTAGAGCAGCAGGTCTTATGTGACTGACTCTACTATCACCCTCTGTGAGAACAAAACCAAGGTAAACAACACTCTCCTGACACCACTGTCATAATTCCTGTGACACTTTGTGTCCACATACATGTACATTTCTTCAATAAACTCACTCGCTCTGACTGGCCTCCACAGAGTGATTACATATGTCATATACATATTGTAGCGGGACTGACCCATGAGCAGGTGCCCATCCCCTCTTGCATGGTCTGGGGAACTTATAGAGCGGACAAGCGAACTGCTCTACACCAGGTCAGTTACCTGGACTGAAAAACAAGAAACAAAGATGGCTGTGTCTCCTCGTCCAATAGGACGCTAAAAAAAAACGTTTCTTAAACCAATCACTGTAAAGTGGGTAGCATCAGATGGTATGGCTGTCAGTAGAGATGGCACATCAGATACCACTTGCATGCTATGATCAGATAAAGAACTAAAAAACTTTTTGGCTTAGTGACAATTTTCCCAAAACGTATTTATTTATTTATTTTTATTTTTTGCTTCGTGCCATTCTAACAGAAATCTGGCCAGAGGTTCCCCTCTTTCAATAGAGGATACCCATAAAATATAATTTAAAAACTATAATCAGATAAAAAGTTAATCTGATTTGAATCTTTTGGCTCTGTGCCAACAGGGTCCAATGGTTACACTAATTGCAGTAACTCTTCCTGTCCAAAAATTAAATTCCATAACTTTAACAGGAATAGAGATATGACATTTGAACGCTTTCTTGGCAAGTAGCCAATTTTCAAAATTTTGCAGGAAGGCTCCCCTTCACATAGGGGACAATTTGCAGAAATGTAATTTTTCATTATCTCTAATTCTATAAAAAATAACTTCAAAATATCCTGCCGACAACGGCAATTTATATTGTTTTCTAGTAAAATAGTGTTTTTATTCACTATTATTACTGTTCACAGAGGTTGCTATGCTATATACACAATGTATAAATTGCAAAACTCCAAAAAACTTCTATAAAAATAATTGTATATGTGTGGGAATGCTGAGACCGTTCATTTGCAGAAGTGACCCCCTCCCTAGGAATGTGTCAACTTCAAGCTCAACATTGCAGCTTCAAACAATTATGTATGTCCAGTTTGGAAAATGAATTTTCAGAACAACAAAAAACAGGGGCGTAGTGTTATCTTGTGAGGTAATACTATTGTAAATGTACCTTCGGCCAAGAATCTATCTAATGTATACCTAACATGGAATCAATTCTACATCCAGGGGACTTATGGCCCATACCCCTGGATCCCGATGTCACTGTAAATACACTCACTGTTGTGCTGTTGTTGTGAGGCTGTTAAATTGTGGGGGGACCTACAATTTCCTACTTTGCCTCTGAATTCCCCCTTTCTTCTGCTTCTCTGATAACACCCTTGAAAATGCGTGCTGACAGGCTGTTTTCCTTTCAGCAGATCAAAAACAGACAGCTGCATTTTTTCCTATTATGGCTTTTTGAAAACCATCCATGTCTTTATCAGCCCAGTATGAAACCTTAGCATGTACTGGGACTTTAAAATTACTGATAAATGTCTGAATCATGAGGCTGTGCCACTCCTGGGTGACACTTAAACCGGCCTCATAAGTCCATACATTTCTAAACCTTGTCCAAAACTCCAGGACAGTTTCACTTGACTTCTACTTACAAGCAATTGCTGTGGGTAATGAGGACCTACTCTTAAAAGCCCTAGTTAACTATTTATTATTCCTTTAATGCCTTTCCCCATTTCTTACAACATTGCATCACATACATTTCATCCCAGGCACCCGGGGGAGATAATTATATTTTGGGTGAAGCCCCACCATTTTTTTAACCTCCGCCCAGTCCCCTTCATTGCGAGGACCTATAGCGCTGAGCCGCGTAATTTCCAATTGCGGACCGCGCTCATATATGTTCGCCCAAAATGGATCAGTAACTGTTATCCCACAGGTGCCTGATACAAAGAGTAACGGTGTGGGTCTGGTCTCCGGCTCACCATCCGGATCCTTTCCCAAATCGTTACCCATAACTTTTTAAATGAAATATAAAACAAGCTCTATATATTCTTTCAAACAATAGCACAATGCGGATTATAAATAGCAGCAGTTGTATAATTAGCGTTATGTTAGTGATAAGCTTGAGCAAGCACAATAAATACTTAATACATAAATACTTTAAAATACCCTTACAATACGTTTAGAATTTCTTTGACAATGTGGGCACCACAATCTATGAGTTTGATAAGAAGTATTCACAAATACCACTATTTGTACCTTTCAACGAATACAAACCAAATCTGACTGTACAGTTATGTTTCACAATTGATTCAATCCACAGACAATCCAAGTAAGTTAAAAACAAACATATACTTTTCGATATATTAGTTTCACTTACTGTGCGTATATTCCTTTTTCCTTTATATATATCTTATTTCACCTTTATATATATATATCTTATTTCACCTTTATATTTATTTCCTTGTACTTTCTTGTACTTTCTTTTACTTCCTTGTACTTTATATAAATTCCTTGAGTGATCCTTAAACTCAATAAGTCCTACCAACACCAAACTAGACTAGCTCTTCGTTTGGAAAATATCCTGCCAACGCTCAAAGGAGACTAATTCTCCATTTGAAAATTCCTGCCAACTCTCAAAGGAGACTAATTCTCCGTTTGAAAATTCCTACCAACGTATGACGCGTGTTACTATAAAACACCGTCCCCTGCCAGCCACGCTGCGTGTTGTCCAGGAGTACGCCCCTCCTGGAAACCTACAGAACACAGTGTACTAATCTGTGCCTGTCACAGCCATGCAAAAACTAAACTAGCCTGCCAACACTAACCTACCAATAACCTGCCAACACTAATAATAGTACCGGGTTCTACTGTATCCAGGAAAGTAACATCTCAACCAGCATAAAAAAATGGAAGAAATATCACTTACCCGAATAGTCAGCACCCCACTTCTACTGGTACCATTCTGTAAGGATCCCGAGTTTGGGTGCACCCTAGGTTTGTCCTGTGGATGAATCTTCAGCTAGCCGGACAATCAATGAAAACCATACACAATAGCTTGGTTCTAATGACTGCATTTATTTTCAGACATCGTCAAGAATATATAGCCTTAAACCACAAAATTATCTTATCAAACCACAAAATTATCTTATCCAACCCACTACTTAACACACCCTTTCAGCCAATCAATTAGCTAGATCATAAAGTCTCCCCAGAAACATAAAAAGTCGAATATAGTTCAAGATTATAAAAAACATAACATGTTATTGTGACATCAGTTCATAACACCACAAAAAAAAAATCCCCTATTTCTACTCTCGGCATTGTCTGAACATTTTACGGTTACGTAACTTCAGCAAAAACCATCTCAGCTTTTGCAAAATCATCTCTCATACTTAATAATATGTTTAGTAAATTCCTATTCACTGTGTCAATTATTAATTATTGCTAAGAAACTTATTCAAGCTATATTAATGTAAATATATGTTATGCATTATAGCCGATGCTGATATATTGGCAATGTTCTATCAATATATGTATAAAACATCTCTTATAGCTTGCATGTCTTTAACTTGCAGGACATCCTGTCTCTGATTCTAATCTCAAACCGCAGACTAGATATCCGGCGTAAAAAGTGCAAGTGTGATTTATAATCTGAAACACTAAGCAAAGATACATCCAAGAGATATAAAGGGATACTCTAACCTTCTAATATATACTGAGATGACTTATGCTAAGCTGAACACTACAAAATGGCATTTCAAGATACACATTTTCCTCACAGTTCCGACAGCGAGGTATGCTTGCAAGCATGTGAGCTTCAAGACAGGTTAGCATCAAGGCACAAAGCAGTTTGAACGAACACATGTGAGTGAGAGCCGGCGATCAAAATAGCCATCCAGTCCGGCGCTCAGTGATGACAGCATCAGTCTTAAAGGTGTATGCGCACCTTACCAAAAGAGAATGGTGGGGCGCATACACTTATGAAAGAGTAATTAGGGTACCCAAAGGTACCAGAACATTACAGTACCCCCCCCTTAAGGCTGGCTCCTGAAGGCCTCTGGAGCTGGTTTGTCTGGGTACTTCGCATGAAAATTGCGGATTAATCTAGAGGCATGTATGTCAGAGGTATTTAGCCAGGTGTCGTCTTGGGGCCCATAGTTCTTCCATCGAACCAAGTACTGAAGTCTTCCTCTGTGGATACGAGAATCCAGAATCTCTTTTATCTCATATTCTTCTCCACCTTCAACTTGTACAGGAGGAGGAGGAGGGATAGTAGGCCTTATTCCTTGGTCAGGAACATGGGGCTTCAGTAGCGACACATGGAAAATGGGATGTATTTTGAGGTCTATTGGCAATGTAAGCTGTACTGCAGCTTTTCCAATAAGTTTCTTGATTGGGAAAGGTCCCAAGAACAGAGGTCCAAGCTTTTTGCTAGGGATTTTCAGTCTTACATTTTTTGTTGAGAGCCAAACGAGGTCCCCGATAGCGTACTGAGGAGAAGGTCTTCTGCGAAGATCATAGTACTTCTTTTGTTGACTATGAGCGTGTGCAATGGTAGTTTTAAGCAAACCCAGAGAGTCCTTTATTTGGGTAAGATAGTCTGAAGCTACTGGGTTATTTGAAGGAAGGATGCGTGGTGGAAGAATAGAGGGATGAAACCCATAGTTCAAGTAGAACGGACTCTGCTTGGTCGTACTGTGGGTTGCGTTGTTGTAGGCAAATTCTGCCAGAGGGAGAAGATCCACCCAATCATCCTGTTGGTAAGAAGTGTAACAACGTAAATATTGCTCGATGCATTGGTTGACTCTTTCAGTCTGTCCGTTGGTCTGCGGATGGTAAGGAGAAGTGAGCTTCCGCTCGATCCGTAGTATGTGACATAGTTCTTGCCAGAACTTGGAAATAAATTGTGATCCACGGTCAGACAGAAGAGTTTTTGGGATACCATGTAACTTAAAGACATGTTTCATCAGGAGTTCTGCCGTTTGTTTGGACGAAGGTAGTCTGCGAATAGCAATGAAATGTGCCATTTTTGTCAGATGGTCCACTGACACTAAGATGGTATTAAATCCTTTGGAAGGAGGCAATTCCACTATAAAGTCCAAGGACACAACTTCCCATGGAGTTTGGGGTATTGGTAGACTGCATAGTAGACCGGATGGTCTCGTAGTGTCAATTTTGGACCTGGCACAGACATTGCATGAAGAGACGAATTTTTGTATAGATGTTTTCATGTCAGGCCACCAGAATTGCCTGGTAATCAGATTAAGAGTCTTTGTCATACCCATATGTCCTGCCATAGGCACATCATGCGATAATTCCAAGATCTTGGTGCGTATGGTAGGTGGTATGTAAAGTTTGTCGTTGTAGTAGAGGAAGCCTTCTGGATCAGTATTTAGTTGTGGTGGGGGTGAATCCAAACTTATACCATGCAAAACCTCTTCCTTCAAGGAACGGACAACTCCAATAATGCGTTTGTGAGGTATTATAGGAACGGAAGGGATTTCAAAGTAGTTTTCTTCAGTTAGTCGTGATAGTGCATCCGCCTTTTTGTTCTTATCTGCAGGTGTGTAGGTCACTAGGAAGTTAAACCTTAGAAAGAATAGTGACCATCGTACCTGTCGGTGCGAGAGAGTTTTGTTAGTCTGAAGATATTGGAGATTTTTATGGTCCGTGTATATAAGTATTGGTAATTGGGTGCCTTCGAGTAGATGTCGCCAATTCTCCAGAGCCAATTTTATAGCAAGCAGTTCCTTTTCACCCACGGGGTAATTTATCTCTGGACTGCTTAGGGATTTAGAAAAAAAGGCGACTGGATGAAGTGGTGAAGTGTGAGTTGGTCGTTGGGAGAGTATTGCTCCTACTGCCATGTTTGACGCATCTACTTCCAGAATGTATTGGAGGGATGGGTCTGGATGGCGTAGTATGGGAGCAGAAGTAAACCTTGTCTTTAACAGGTGAAAAGCTTTATTTGCTTCATCTGACCATTTGAATGTTTTTTTAATGCTAGTGAGCTGTGTGAGGGGTCTCACAATGGCAGAGAAGTTTCTAATGAACTTCCTGCAGAAATTCGAAAATCCAAGGAATCGCTGTAGCGTCTTGCGTGTGATTGGTGTAGGCCAATCCTGAATGCAGGATATCTTACTCATGTCCATCTCGATTCCTGTTTTGGATATGATGTAGCCTAGAAACAGTACCTCTTCTTTATGAAACAAGCATTTTTTCAGTTTCACATAAAGGTTGTGTGCAAGCAATCTCGATAATACTAGTCTTACATGTCTTATGTGTTCAGACAGGGATCGTGAATATATAAGTATATTGTCCAGATATACCACAACACAGACATCTAGTAAGTCTCTGAAAATATCGTTTATAAATCGTTGAAAAACTGCAGGGGCGTTGCATAGCCCGAATGGCATTACAAGATATTCGAACAATCCGTATCTGGTTCTGAATGCAGTCTTCCACTCGTGTCCATCACGGATTCGAATGAGATTGTATGCTCCTTTCAGGTCCAATTTTGAAAAATAGGTAGCTCCACGCACCTGCTCAATGAGCTCAGGGATAAGCGGTAGAGGATAGCGATCTTTTATTGTAATAGCATTCAATTGCCTATAGTCGATGATAGGCCTGAGACTTGAGTCCTTATTGCGGACAAAAAAGAGTCCTGCTGCTGTGGAAGAAGTGGAAGGTCTAATAAAACCTTTTTCCAAATTCTCATCCAAATAGTCTTTGAGATGGGAAAGTTCATCCTGTGAAAGAGGATAAACATGACCGAACGGCAATTCGCTATTTGGGAGTAGATCAATGCTACAATCATAGTCTCGATGGGGAGGTAGTGCTTGAGCATTTTTCTCAAGAAAAACCTCAGAGAGATCCTGATAACATAGTGGTGCAATCTCATCTGTCACCACAGACAGGATCTTCCCGAAAGACGGGAGGTTACACGTACCCTCGCAATAGCAAGAGAGGAAGGTCAGGGTCCGTTCCTTCCAATCTATGGTTGGTTGATGTGTGTGCAACCAGGGAAGTCCCAAAACAATGGGAAAGTGGGGTGAAGGTATTAGATCGAAGGTAGTGGTCTCCATATGAGACCCGTTAGTAGTGACTAGGAGTGCCTGTGTCTGATCAGTGATCGGACCAGAGGATAAAGGAACACCGTTAATAAGACTCACTGAGACAGGTTTAAGTTTAGAAATAATAGGAACTTTATTTAAAGCAGCAAAACGTATGTCAATATAATTTCCACAAGATCCTGTGTCAATCATGGCCTTAGTAGTAATCCTGTTCTGGTCCCACTGTAATGTTAAGCAAACAGAAAGGTAAGGGTTAGTCGGGGTCAACGGCCGAAATCCGAGAAGAACTGGATAATGGCATTCCCATTTTCTCAGCCTTTCTTTCTCGTAGTCTTCTATCTATGGTGATACTGAGTTGTATCAATGCATCCAGGGTTTTTGGCAGATCCGCTCAGGCGAGCTCGTCTTTAACGGCCTCTGATAGGCCAAGCCTAAATTGGGATTTCAGAGATGCATCATTCCATTCTGAATCAAGGGTCCATCTCTTGAATTCTGCGACAAAGTCTTCTACAGGTCTCCCACCTTGTTTCAAGGATCTTAATTGAAGATCGGCAGTACTCTGCCTATTGGGATCATTATATAGGCTAGTGAGTTCTGCTAGGAACAAGGCATAGGAGTTGAGAAGCTGGTCGCTTTTCTCAAAAAGAGAGTCTGCCCAGGCCCGAGGATCGCCTGTTAGGTAAGAAATAATAGTACAAACCTTAATGTGATCAGTAAGGTAGGTACGGGGTTTTAGCAAGAAAAGTAACTCACATGCGTTTTTAAATTCGCAAAATTTTTTGCGATCGCCTGTAAATACCAAAGGAGGATTTATTTTGGGTTCAGGGGACTGAGCAGTGGTAATTTGTGTCAGTCGAATTACCTGCTGCGACAGAGCCTGATTGTCTTCTTTTAATTCAGCAAGTGCGTGTATTAACGCAGGTACTTGCTGTTTTAATTGTGTCATCTGAGTGGTTATTTCTGCTGAATCCATTTGTGGTTCGTTCAATCTGTAACGCTCCTGCGTTTTACGTATGATGTGGATTTTCAGCTGCAGAAATATTCCACTTCAGTAGTCATGTAGAGAAACGCTGAGACACCATTCCCAACTCTCAATGACTCATCATGTGTGGATGATCTCAATTCAGCAAGTAAATACACACACTCAATAAGATGTTTCCTAGAGTGACTTGTGTATATAGTAACACAGTGATGATAGGCTGAAGAGACAGGTTGGGTAGAGATGGTAGATGACAGACACTTGAAAGGAAATGTTCTTGAAAGTAAGATAGTAGCAGATGGGATGCAGATAGGTTTAGCAATCATGTATGGTAGTAGATGACAGAGTAGCAGGTGGACATACAAGAGAGATCAACCCAGTGCAAGAACAGGTGGTAGTAGGCTCAAGAGCTAGCAATCTTAGATAATGCAGATGTAGTAATAGTCCTTAGTATGCAGAGCTAGATAGTGTAAGCTTTAGTATAAAGGTTATAGAGGTTTCCCCTGTGGGGTACTTATCACTAATAGCAATGTAGCAGAGGAGAGGTTCGGCAAGAGCGGATGATCCGGTAGCGGGATACAGGGATCAGCGAGGTATGCTTGCAAGCATGTGAGCTTCAAGACAGGTTAGCATCAAGGCACAAAGCAGTTTGAACGAACACATGTGAGTGAGAGCCGGCGATCTAAATAGCCATCCAGTCCGGCGCTCAGTGATGACAGCATCAGTCTTAAAGGTGTATGCGCACCTTACCAAAAGAGAATGGTGGGGCGCATACACTTATGAAAGAGTAATTAGGGTACCCAAAGGTACCAGAACATTACAGGTGGGAGGGAACCTATGGTTATATTGGGGGACTTTAATTGTATTATAAGGGCTGGGGATAGGAGTGGTGGTGGGCGTGGAGGGGGGGGGTGGTGTGGATAAGTCTGGGAAAGAGTTGGGGGATATTGTAAATACTTTTAACCTAAGGGATGCTGGGAAGGAGGGAGGGTTTACGTTTTTCAGTGATAAAGGGAATGTATGTTCACGGATTGATTTTTGTTTTTTATCCAGGTGTTGGGATGTGGAGTCTTTTTCTGTGCGGAGGGAGCCTTTCTCGGACCATGGTAGGATTGACTGTGTCATGAGCATGAAAGGGGAAGATGTGTATGGAAGGGGAGTATGGAAATTAAATGTGAGTTTGTTGGAGGATGTGGGGATAAGGTGTGAATATGTATGTTTGTTTAATAAACTTATGAAAAGAATGAATGATTTTGAAAATCTAGTTGAGTGGTGGGAATGGATGAAGGTAAGAACAAAGTATTTTTTTGTCAAGAAAGGATGTGAGAAGGCGAGGCGAGAGAGAGAGGAGTTAACGGATGGCAGAAGCACTTTGAATATTTAAATGAGTTAAGAAGATTGGGGGAGGATGTAAAGTGTGAGTTGGTGGAGGCGAGGGAAAAATTAAATAAATATATGGAACAAAGGGGTAAAAATATATTATCGCAAGCCAAGGCTGTGCTTAACCACTTCAATACAGGGCACTTTCCTCCCTTCCTGCCCAGGCCAATTTTCCCCTTTTAGCGCTGTTGCATTTTGAATGACAATTGCGCGGTCATGCAACACTGTACCTACACCAAATTTATGTCATTTTTCCCCCACAAATAGAGCTTTCTTTTGGTGGTATTTGATCACCTCTGGGTTTTTTTCCTTTTTGCTAAACAAATAAAAAAAGACCGAAAAGTTTGAAAAAAAAAAAAGTTTTTTTGTTTATGTTATTCAATTTTGTAAATAAATAATTTTTTTCCTGCACTGATGAGCACTGATGAGACTGCACTGACAGGCACTGATGAGGAGGCACTGATGGGGTGGCACTGATAGGCGGCACTGATATGCGGCACTGATATGTGGCACTGATAGGTAGCACAAATACGCAGCATTGGTGGGCACTGATAGGCGGCATTGATGGGCACTGATAGGTGGCACTGATGGGCACTAATGGGCACTGATAGGCGGCACTGATGGGCACTAATGGGCACTGATAGGCGGCACTGAAAAATGGCAATGATGGGCACTTATGGGCAGCACTGATTGGCAGGGCACTGGTGGGCAGCACTGATGGGGAGGGCAATGGGGGGCTCCCTGAGCCCTGATTGTCATCCCTGGTGGCCATAGTGGGCATCCCTGGGGTCATAGTGGGCATCCCTGGGGTCATAGTGGGCATCCCTGGTGGTTCTAGTGGCACCCCCCCCCCTGATGGTCTGCACTGGTAATCAATGATCTGATTACCAGTGCCGACCCCCCCCCCTGTCAGGCACGAACTAAGGAAAGCCGATCAACGGCTCTTCCTATTTACTATGTGACCAGCTGTGATTGGACACGGCTGATCACATGGTAAAGAGCTACGTCAGTAGTCTCTTTACCGAGATTGGAGATGCAGGGTGTCAGGCTGACACCTCGCATCACCGATCGCTGCTCTGCGCGCCCCGGGGGGTGCCCAGAGCTGTATTATCCTGCCGCCGTCATATGACGTCCGGTCAGGATAATACAACCACATTCCCGCCGTCAATTGCCTATAGGGCGGGCGGGAAGTGGTTAAAGAAGAGGTGGGAAATTTTTTCTATCTTTTTCTATCCAAATCCAGCTTTAAACTTCTCCACAACAGTATCTCGGACCTGCCTGGTGTGTTCCTTGTTCTTCATGATGCTCTCTGTGCTTTAAACAGACCTCTGAGACAATCACAGTGCAGGTGCATTTATACAGAGACTTGATTACACACAGGTGGATTCTATTTATCATCATTAGTCATTTAGGTCAACATTGGATCATTCAGAGAGATCCTCACTGAACTTCTGTAGAGAGTTTGCTGCACTGAAAGTAAAGGGGCTGAATAATTTTGCATGCCCAATTTTTCAGTTTTTTATTTGTTAACAAAGTTTGAAATATCCAATAAATTTCGTTCCACTTCATGATTGTGTCCCACTTGTTGTTGATTCTTCACAAAAAATTACAGTTTTATATCTTTATGTTTGATGCCTGAAATGTTGCAAAAGGTCAAAAAGTTCAAGGGGGCCGAATACTTTTGCAATGCACTGTAAACAGCGCCATTGGGAAATTGGGAAAGCATCTTATCACACCAATTTTGGTGTGGTCAGATGCATTAAGGTCAGAGGAGAGATCTAGAGTCTAAAATACCCCAATTTTTTACAAAAGAGTACCTGTCACTACAGATTGCTATCATAGGGGATATTTAAATTCACTTTGATAACAATAAAAATGATAAAAAAAAAAAATGAAAGGAAAGGTGTCAAAATAACATAAAAAAGCTAAAAAAAAAAAAAAAAAAATCAAGCCCCCCCCCTGTCCCCCCGTGCTTGCGCGCAAAGGCACACGCAAGCGTTTTTTTAGTGTCATATGTAAGCCGCAATTGCAGCATGCATGTGAGGTATCGCCGCGAAAGCCAGGTCGAGGGCAGTAATTCTTGCAGTAGACCTCCTCTGTAAGTCTAAATTGGTAACCTGTAAAGACTTTTAAAGGCTTTTAAAAATGTATAGGCAAATTTGGGTGATAACCGCGCTAAGCTCCTAAAACAGTAAGCAGCAATTTAAAGTGTGACAAACACATTAACAGAATAATATAAAAGTAAGCTGCGCTAAGCAGTGAATCATAGATCACTAATATTGAATCAGTGAAAAAAATTATACTACTGTATATGCAAGTAAACTAGATGAATAGTTACAAAACAATTGGTTGTAAAATATACACCCTAAAAAACATAAAGCAAATGTGTTCCCAAAGGATGAAATTAGAAGCACCACAGCTGCTTACCAAATGGAATTAATAAAGAGCCAAATGCCAGTCATCAGAATGCAGTGGGTTCCGGTGGGTTCCAATACTCCTGCCAACATTCTATTCGCTCCCGAAGGTGCACAAGCGCCTAGATAGGCCGCAAGGTCTCCCTATTGTCTCAGGCATGGGCTCCCTCACCGAACCTGCCTGTCAATTTGTGGACGACCAGCTTCGTCCACATGTTGTCCGACTCCCATCATATCTCAAGGATACGCTGGAACTATTGAGAGTTGGAGGATCTTGCAGTACCCGAGGGTTCCTTATTAGTCGCCATGGATATTGAGGCGCTCTATTCGAGTATACCTCATTCAAGGGGTGTTGTGCTCTATTCGAGTATACCTCATTCAAGGGGTGTTGAGGTCATCTCCACCTTCCTCAAGGAACAAGTTCAAACCAAGTGGCCCATGGTGGACTTTGTCATCCAACTCCTGGACCATATACTCCATTCAAAAAAAAACCCCTCAATGCCACAAAAAAAGAACTGGCACTTCCTTACTGATGATGTTACTGTCTCCAAATATATCCTACAATCACCAGAGATTGTCTACCGCAGAGCTCCTTCCCTCTGGGATAGATTGGTCCACAGTCATTACCAGGGACGTGACGAGACCTTAACCACTTAAGCCCCGGAAGATTTTACCCCCTTCCTGACCAGGGGGTGTTTCGCGATACGGCACTGCGTGACTTTAACGGACAATTGCGCGGTCGTGCGACACTGTACCTAAACGAACAGACAGAGCTTTCTTTTGGTGGTATTTGATCACCTGTGCGATTTTTAAATCATGCGCTATAAACAAAAAAAGAGCGTCAATTTTGCAAAAATAACAATATTTTTCCAATTTTTTTATATGAAATTCCCCCCCAAAAAATGTAAAAATCAAAATTTTTTAACATTTTTGGCCAAATATGCTACATATGTTTGGTAAAAAAAAATCGCAAAAAGCGTATTTTTGATTGATTTGCGCAAAAGTTATCGCGTTTACTAACAAAGGGAAAGATTTTTGTTGTTTTTTTTTTAACGCGTAATGGCGGCGATCTGTGTTTTTTTTTTGCGGTACTGCGACATTGGGGCGGACAGATCGGACCCTTGACTGTCATTTTTGACACTTTTGGGGTTACCAGTGACATTACTGCAGTAATCAGTGCTATATATATGCACTGTTACTGTAAAATGACACTGGTAGTGAAGGGGTTAACTGGAGGGGCTGTGTGTGTCCCTAGGGGCGTGATTCTAACTGTGATTGGCTGTGGCTTGAGGTGTAGGAACAATGATCAACGATCCTACATAGTAAAACTGTATGATCACTGTTCCTACACAGGGGAGAATGACAGGCGGCTTGATTACACTAGCCACCTGCCTTTCTCCCGCTGTCACGGACGATCGTGAGTGAGCGGCAGACATCGGGTCCGCCGCTCACACGCGCGGGGGGGGGTCCGTGACCGCGCGGGAGCGCGCCTCCGGCGGCGCGCGCTCGCTCCCCAGAGCCTCACAGGCTAGTGACGTACCGGTACGTCACTTTGCCTGTGAGGGGCTGACTGCCGCAGTATATGTACTTGCGGCGGTCGGCAAGTGGTTAATAGGTGCCACTGGTGGCTTTGGCACGTTTCGCTGTGGCGAATGTGCAGAGTGCCCATGGGTGAGAGAAGGTAACACACTTCCCCTCCCACGTGGAGATATGCTTAAACCCCGCTTTTATGCCACTTGCCGCACTGAAGGAGTTGTATATCTTACCAGTTGCATTTGCGTCTCGTTTTATGTTGGCAAAACCAAAAGAGCATTTGCTTACCGTATACATGATCACCTGTATTACATTGGCACTGGCATGATATACACTCCTTTTTGTAAACATGTGGGTCTCAACCACAGCTTTGACCCCTACACCATCCAATTCTCAGTGCTGGAGGCCATTAGGCAAAATCCACGTGGTGGTAACTTTGATAATTCCATCTTAAAGTGTGAGGCTAAATGGATTTATCAATTACAGGCCACCAAACTTCCTGGCCTTAACACACCTATATCCTTTAAACCATTTTTGGAAAGTTCTTGTTATGCTTTATTATGTTGGTGTTTTTTTATTCTATTTTATTTTTTACCCTCTTGGTTATATTTTTGATGCATTCCCCTGATTGGTTTTCATCCCCTCTTTTCTATCCCTTCCTTTCAAAAGATGCTAAATATATGTTGTTTTTCAACACATTATATACTGTATATATATATATATATATATACACACACACACAAATTTTGAGATTATTGTATGTCGGACTACATTTTGTAATTTTATGTATCTCTGTGATAAATCTATTACATTAAACTCATGCTGTATTCACTTAGGACCGTTTGTAATTGTAATAAGTGTTTCTCTAGCGCTCATTGACAGACGTAGTCCTCGGTGATACAGCACCTTCGGGTTATGTTGCCTCCACAGGAGCAGGACTAGACAGGAAATTAAAAAGCTCTGGCCACACCCTAGGGGCAGTCCCAGAGGGTATATCCTCTCTCTCTCTCTGCCTCAGCAAATCAGTTATTTTCTGTCTAGTTAGGAGTAAGGACCTAGATACCTTGCTGGGATCTTAGGTCCTGGCAAGATTTTTTTCTTAAAAGATTTTTTTTAGACAGCTTTTTTTCTCCAGTGTCCCTGTGAGATCTTCAAGCAAGAAAGCTAAACTGGGCGACGGGCTGAATGTTGAGATCCGGTGGTCACCCCAGTTCAGCCTACGAGCGCGTGCAGGCCATAGCTCCGCGCTGGGTCGGCCGCGACAAAGTCCCATTAAAGGACTGACCCCGCGAGTTAAACGTCTCGCTGAAACGCCAAAGACCATGAGTCACGGCGTCCATATCGGTCGACAGCCCTCCCGCCCCGGTGGAGAGGGGTACTGTCAGGAGTTGGTGCCCGCCTGGTTCCGGTATGGTGAGTAGTATGTTCCCCCTTTTCCCCTGACGGGTCTTGTGGTGAACGCGGGCCCCTCTCTGTATGGTAAGATAGAGTCCCTCTCTATCCTATAAATGACACAGATCCTCCTACTTTGAGGGTGATTTTATGTGCAAAAAGCCAGGAGGCTTGGTTTGGGAGCTAACAATCTAATTGTATACATGTTAAAAAGATTGTAATCAGTGGCATTCTGGGAATCTTACGGTGATAAAAATAAGCTACCTACCAGTCAGAAGCCACGGACATGTAGACTGCCTTCCTAATCAGATCTCCAGCTATTAGCAGGCCTCCCGAATGGCCATGCGGTCCGCCAGGGCCGGTACCGCCAACCACGCCAAATCCCCATGCAGAGAGAGTGTTGTGTGCCCTGCAGCACACCGCTATTCAGTACAGGCCGCCGCCATTTTTTTTGCTGGATCGCACGAGCCGCCATTTTGGCGTAGCCTCGTGTCTCCAGCATGGGGGCGGCCATGTTTGAGGTGATCCAAACACCTCGTGGAGCTAGGGGAGGCGCCGGAAGGCGTGCAGAGGGGCGGAGCCGCCTCCTTTCTTCCTGGGCAGCCAGCCAAAAGACTTCCTGTTTGTCAAGACAGCGCTGTAACCTGTTGCAGTTAAACTCTGAGCATCAAGTGGTGAGCCTGGGGGTCTATCTCTCTCTCTCTCGATCGATAGGGATCCCTAGCAGGTAACACTAAGGGGCTTTTTGTGGCGCTGGGGGTCGAAAAAAAAAAAAAAGTTTTTTATTTTTGAATTATATTATCCAGGAAGTGACTGGAATTATCATGGACCCTGCCACACATATTCCCCCACCTGTTTCCCTCGAGGGGGCCACGGGACCCGCCGGTGCACAGAGTGTAGAGTCATTTGCAGCAATTTTGGAGTCTATGGTGGCTCGGGTGGAGGCGGCCTGTCAGGGACGGGGGTCAAGGAAGCGACCCCCGCCTACCCCTATACTATCTGACACCTCTGACTCAGATTCAGAGATGGTCACTGCAGTTGCAGGTTCCTCTGCAAGGGCTGTTGTCTCAGGTAAAGCCCCCTCAGACAGTGAGGAGGACGTTTCTTCTCCCGCTATAATTCAGGAAGAAGCATTGGTGGACGCACTAGTTGTGGCAGTGCAGGAAACCTTAAAACTTGAGGCTTTACCGGCAGAGGCAACTGAAACAGAGATTCCTTTTGGTACTAATAAGCCCATCAAAACGGTGAAGGTTTTTCCTGTACCCAAGTGTTTCGGTAATCAGATTAAAGGAGAATGGGAGCATTCTAAACGTACCTTTACTATTTCCAAGCGTATTGCTAGACGCTATCCGTTTGAGGAATCCATCATTAAGAAATGGACGGTACCACCAGTGGTGGATCCACCTATTTCCAGGCTGAATAAAGCCACGGTTATCCCAGTGGAGGACACTTCGTCCTTTAAGGATCCAGTGGATCGAAAGATGGAAGCAGAGTCCCGCACCATCTTCTCTCTGATAGGGTCAGCATTTAGACCAGTAATTGTTATTGGTCTAGTTTCCCAGACACTTACGGAATGGGCGAGAATGATACGCCAAGACCTTAGGGGAAAAGATATTCCCCAGGAGACATCTGATTTGATGGAACAGATATACAAGGGCTACAGTTTATCTGTGACGCAGCCTTGGACACTACTCCCTTATTAGGGCATGCATCTATGTCAGCGGTCATCCTCAGACGTGTGCTGTGTAGACATATGCCGGTTTTCGGTAATTCGATATATCGCGGTATTGCATAGCCACGGTATTGTTATTGTGGCATTTTTAAAATACCGAGTTTCTCTGTCAAGTCTGCCTGACTTGTGAATTGATACATTTCAGTGAGCTGGATGACTCATTCACTCACTCAGCTAACACCTTTCAGCATTAAGTCTCCTAACTATAAACAAAAATGATTACATTTGTATCTTTTCCTTCCCTCTGCCAGGGAGAAAGGAAGTTTAACCTCTTAAAGACTGGATCTTTTTCTGACACTTGCTGCTTGCAAGTTAAAATCAGTTTTTTTTTTGCTAGAAAAGTACTTAGAACCCCCAAACATTTTATATATTTTTTTAGCAGAGACCCTACAGAATAAAATGGCGATTGTTGTAATATTTTATGTCACACTGTATTTGCGCAGCAGTCTTTCAAACGCAATGATTAGACTTTAATGAATAAAAAAAAAAAAAAAAACGTAACAGTAAAGTTATCCCAATTTTTTTTTTTTTTGTTACACAGAGAATCGTGAGAGAATCGTGATCTTTATTCCAAGCTAAAAAATCGTGATTCTCATTTTGGCCAGAATCGTGCAGCTCTAATAAATATATATATACACACACACACGCCTAGCAGCCCACATTACATTATTCTATAGCCATCAAGCAGTGTCTGGCCTACCTGGTGATGACTGGTCCTGGCGCTCTGATCCGATGGCCTGGTCTTTAAAGGGGCAAATCCTTGCGATCCAGAAGTGGTTAAACCTGCAGGAGGACCGGTGTTTTTATCTATTAATGACTTTACTATTGCTTTAGGCCTGGTTCACATGTATGCGGGTTGGTGGTTCACATGTATGCGGGTTGGCGGTTCACATGTATGCGGGTTGGCGGCCCACATTTGCACAGGCATAGCAGCCCATTGATTTGAACGTGCTGCTATGCCCTCATTTTCCGCAGAAAAAAGGTGCATGCAGCATTTTTTTTAAATTCAGTGGCCTTGAAATCCATCCTGCTTTTGCACCATGCGACTAACCTGCAGTTCCTGCTCTGGCAAGCTTTCTGCATTTTTTGTATACGTGGGCACGGCATTTAAAAATAAACAGTTTGCGTGTGCAGCAACGGCAGGTAAGTCGCATGGTGCAAAAGAAGGATGGATTTCATGGCCACTGCATTTTTTTAAATTCTGCATGCACCTTTTTTCAGCTGAAAACGCAGGCATAGCAGCTCAAGCCCATTCACATCAATGGGCTGCTATGCCTGTGCAAATGTGGGCCCCCAACCCGCATACATGTGAACCAGGCCTAAAGCAATAGTAAAGTCATTAATAGATAAAAACACCGGTCCTCCTGCAGGTTTAACCAATTAATGACTTTACTATTGCTTTAGGCCTGGTTCACATGTATGCGGGTTGGGGGCCCACATTTGCACAGGCATAGCAGCCCATTGATGTGAATGGGCTTGAGCTGCTATGCCTGCGTTTTCAGCTGAAAAAAGGTGCATGCAGAATTTAAAAAAATGCAGTGGCCATGAAATCCATCCTTCTTTTGCACCATGCGACTTACCTGCCGTTGCTGCACACGCAAACTGTTTATTTTTAAATGCCGTGCCCACGTATACAAAAAATGCAGAAAGCTTGCCAGAGCAGGAACTGCAGGTTAGTCGCATGGTGCAAAAGCAGGATGGATTTCAAGGCCACTGAATTTTAAAAAAATGCTGCATGCACCTTTTTTCTGCGGAAAATGAGGGCATAGCAGCCCATTCAAATCAATGGGCTGCTATGCCTGTGCAAATGTGAACCACCAACCCGCATACATGTGAACCAGGCCTAAAGCAATAGTAAAGTAATTTATAAACAACACCTCCTTCAGGTTTAACCACTTCTTGACCACAAGGATTTGCCCTCTTAATGACCAGGCCATCGGATCGGAGCCGAGCGCCAGAACCAGTTATCACCAGTTAGGCCAGACACTGCTTGATGACCTATTTTAGGCCTGGTTCACAGAGTCTGTACTGACTGACTATATAATAATGTGCATAAGTGAACCAAAGCCCCTAAATTCAGCAATGAAATTGAAGTGAGGTGGAAATTTAATAATTTAAATTTAATAATAGAATACCGTGATAATACCGTATACCGTGGCAAAACCTTAATCAATTAATCGCAGCATGAAAATCTGATACCGTCACAAGCCTAGTGCTGTGGTTAAAATGCTGGTCAGCTGACCGAGGTTCCAAAAAGACCTTGACAAATCTCCCTTTTCAGGGGAATCGTCTATTTGGGGCCAACCTAGATGAAATCATTAAGGATGCCACTGGGGGCAAGAGCACTTTTTTGCCACCGGCTGCTAAAGCTAAGGGACCTCGCAACAAGCGAGGACCTTTCTTTACCGCCCATAAAGGGCGCCCGGCTGGTACAAGCGGGAAAGGCAAGACTCCTGCAGGAGGGTTCAAGAAGGGCTGGTCGGACAAGCAGAGGACCAACCCAGCCAAACCCGAAGCAAAGGAGTACACAGCCTGAAGGTGCGCCCCCACCCGGTTTCAGGGTGGGGGGACGTTTTCACCGGTATTCAGGACATTAGATCGAGCATCAACCACTACTACCGGTGCGATTCTTCCCTTCCAACATTTAAGTACTACAGGAAGCGGTAGTTACCGTTCCCTGAATAGATCTTTTCCTTTACCTTTTCCTAAGATTAGTCCCTATACCTCACAGGAATCGGATCTGGTTGACCAGATAGGCCAAGTAGCCTCTAGTCGGGTGACTTCGGTCCCTGAGGTTCAACCAGAAAAGATCACCCTTCCTGATAACAATCAGGTATCTGATAAATGTGTGGGAACAGAAAACGACCAGACTTTCTCAGATGGTCGGGGCCAGATACCTCTAGGGACGCCTGGTTCAGATTCTATCAGCGCCAGTGGTCCTAGAAATTCTAGGCTGGCCTCCTCAAGCCGGCCTGGCCGACTTGGACATGCTAGTCGCAGACGTTCCGTGGGAACTTCGTCTCAGGGAGTGTCTGTGGTCTCAAGGACCAATTTACCATCATGCTTTACAGTCGCTGGTTTTAATGGCCTGGCCATTGAGACCCAAGTACTGAAGGACAGAGGTTTGTCTACTTCAGTCATTCCTACCCTTATTAAAGCAAGGAAAGCGACTTCCAGCAAGGTCTATTATCACACATGGAAGACTTATATTGCGTGGTGCGAATCTTTAGGATTTCCTCCACGTACCTATTCGGTGACTCGAATATTGGCCTTTTTGCAACAAGGGGTTGAGCAGAAGCTAGCCTTGAGCACCATCAAGGGTCAAGTTTCAGCATTAGCAATCTTCTTTCAGAAGCCTTTAGCTACCAAGTCCTTGGTGCGGAATTTCATCCAGGGGGTGCGGCACCTGGCTCCACCAGTCCGCGCGCCCTTACCGCCCTGGGATCTTAATTTGGTTTTGTCGGTTCTACAGAAACCTCCCTTTGAAAACATCAGGGAGATTCCCTTGCTTACTTTATCCCGGAAGGTGGCCTTCTTGGTGGCTATTACTTCTGCTCGCAGGGTGTCAGAACTGGCTGCATTATCATGCCAGTCCCCATACCTAGTGATTCATAGGGATAAGGTAGTACTTCATCCTAAGCCATCTTTTCTTCCTAAGGTGGTTTCAGATTTTCATCTGAATGAAGATATTGTACTACCTTCCTTGTGTCCTCAGCCCAAGCATCATCGGGAACATGCGTTGCATTCCTTAGATGTGGTTCGGGCAATCAGGGTATACCTGAAAGCTACGGAATCATTCCGTAAGACGGATTCACTTTTTGTGATCACGGATGGCCCCAGAAAGGGTTTGCCTGCATCTGCCGCGACCATTGCCAAATGGATTAGACAAACGGTGGTACAGGCTTATTCTATTAAGGGTCAGAGTCCTCCGTTCCCTGTTAGGGCGCACTCCACTCGAGCGCTCAGTACTTCCTGGGCCTTTCGCCATCAGGCGTCAGTGGTCCAGGTATGTAAGGCGGCCACCTGGTCGTCGGTACATACCTTTACAAAATTCTATAAAATTGATGTGACGGCATCGGCGGATGCCTCATTTGGCCGCAAGGTTTTGCAGGCCGCAATTTGAGGAGACCGGGGGTCTACCTCGAGGGTTTTTTCTGTTTGAAAAAAAAAAAATTTTTTCTCTTTTTTGTTGAGTCTCATCATTAAGGATGAGCATTGTAAACTTCTAGTTGGCACCGGTTGGGCCTTCTAGATTGGGATTTGATTTTCATTTTCCCACCCCTCATTTGTGATACTGCTCTGGGACGTCCCGAAGGTGCTGTATCACCGAGGACTACGTCTGTCAATGAGCGCTAGAGAAAAATGGATTTTTGTAAAATCTTACCGTAAAATCCTTTTCTCTTAGCTCATTGACAGACGTAGTCCCCGCCCCTCTGTTTTTTGAGTTGGGTTGGGTTAAAATCTCTAAAGACTGCATTTTCACATAACTGATTTGCTGAGGCAGAGAGAGAGAGGATATACCCTCTGGGACTGCCCCTAGGGTGTGGCCAGAGCTTTTTAATTTCCTGTCTAGTCCTGCTCCTGTGGAGGCAACATAACCCGAAGGTGCTGTATCACCGAGGACTACGTCTGTCAATGAGCTAAGAGAAAAGGATTTTACGGTAAGATTTTACAAAAATCCATTTTTTGTTGTACGGTATATTTTGAATGTGACACCATTTATCTCTGGTATTATTGTGTGGCACCTGCTTTGATAATTGGTTCCTCCTCCCCCTTTTCTTGTGGTGAGTGATCGGGCGCCAATCCGGGGTACGAGGGGGGGGTTTTGGGGGAGACTCCTTTCCATCCAATTTTCCCTCTACTATGTCCCCGAGTCCGCCCCTCCTTGGGTGGGTTGATTACGGACAGTCATCAGCGTGTTGCCGCTTTGTTTGCGGTTCACGCTGGTCCGATCCGCAAAATGGTGCCCGCACTGGAAGTGACATACAGAGGCCGGTCACGGCCGCGTCACTTCCGATGGGACCGAATTTGCATGCAGGGACTGTTATACAACTAGGTGAGCGGCTTCTTTCTCTCTTTTGTGCCACCATTATGGCTAATTATCCACTGGATATATGCATTGGCTTTTGATAACCTGATATTTTATCAGGTTATCTATGGGACATTGGCCTGGGCAATTCTTTGATCACTATCTACTAATTTCTATACAATCTTTATGCTTTGTTCCTGGATGGGTTATTCATCACAAGCACTCTCCTTTTTTTTCCCCTCTGGGCAACACGCTTCTGATCCTATCTTCCTTTTTGACACCTTGGTCTCTCTTTAGTACTATTACTATTATGCATCAATTTACCATGCGTGTTCTGTACATATCTTCTATATATGTCTTAACTGCACTTTTTATCTCTGCATCTATACAAACGCTGGTCACTTCTTTACCCTCATATACATCTTCCCTTTTTATGGACAGAGTTGTCTATCATTATCATATTTTTTACACTACACCAGAAACCTTGTTTTCACTCGGTTCTGTTAATTGCCAGCCCAATATCCCATTAAAAAGCAATGGTATTCTTTTTACCATGTACTTATTATTCTTCCCCTTTGTGTCTCTCTCCCCTTTCTCATCCCTTGCATGCCCATTCCCTTAGGAAACTGTATATATTTCTCCTTTTTTTCCCCTGGACATTGCATCTCTGCCGCTGGGTGTGGTCCGGTCCAGTGCTCACCCATTGGGAGGCTCCTGGCTATGTGCCAGAATCATTTCTGACCATTGCCGTATCGCTATGCTTTACATCATACCACAGTGTGTTGTCACGTTTAACAGATGTTATTTCTTACTTAAAATGAAATGGTAAGCATAATGCTATATGAACATGTTGTATCTCTACAGGGAGTCATCACTACTGTGCTAGCTATGCATGTATGGATATTTATATGACTTTATGATATCTCCATGTTCGGTTAACTAACATATGCTATGTCTTATTATTTAGAATCAGTAAAGGGGTCACATACTTCCGGTCCCTGAAGAAGCCAAATACTTCGGCGAAACATGTAATACCTATGTGATCCACATTGCTATCTATGATTCATTTTGGAAATATATAGGTCTGTTTTTTGTTTTTTTTATACTATTTTCTATGTTTTTAAGCTATTTGCATTTGCAATAAAATGTACCTTTTATATATTATGGTCCTCTGTGTAGAAATTTGTTGCCACCTTATAATCTATGCCTCTAAAGTCCCATGCTTCCGGTGAGGTGCGGCCCGGATATTTCTCTAGCCTGTTGGCTTGACTATATGTCGGATCGGCTCCTCACCAAAAAACTCTAATTTCTTATACTAAATAAGGTATTGGGCAGTGCATTCCAACAGGGAATAGGTTTAAAAGGGCTAAAATAAACCCTGGGAGGCTAACCTGGATTCAAAAGTGGCTTCAGGGGCGCGTCCAAAGGGTGGTGATAAATGGTGAGTACGCGGAATGGTTTGGTGTGGAAAGAGGGGTCCCCCAGTGATCTGTCCTGGGACCAATCCTGTTTAATTTGTTCATGAATAGAGTTGAGCGAACACCTGGATGTTTGGGTTCGGCCAAACTTAAAAAAAAAGTCTGGGTTCGTGACCCGGACTTAACCTGAACTCTGTCCTGATCCCGAACCCCATTGAAGTCAATGGAGACCTGAACTTTTGAGCACTAAAATGCCTCTAAAACAAACATGGAAAGGGCTACAGGGCTGCAAATGGCAGCAAAATCATCTTAAGAGCATGGCAAGTGCTCTGCAAACAAATGTGGATAGGGAAAGAACTTAAAATAACATAAAAAACAGAAAAAAAAAGAAAATAATCATCTTGAATGATGTAGGAGGAGGACGAGGCCCATATGGAGTAGGAGGTTGAGGTGGCGGAGGATATGGCGGTGTAGGTGGAAGCGGCGGCGGCAGTGGAAGAGGAGGACGAAGTAGCCAACGCTGGTTTTGGTTTTTAATAACAAAAATTTTAAATTCGGGTACACCCCAAAAGAGTAAGAAAGATCGAATCCAGCAATGGCTGGGTAAGGCCGGTATACATGTCTATTCTGCAAAAGGTACGGACAAGTCCTGTGGGATCCATGCCTTGTTCATTTTAATGAATGTGAGCTTGTCCACATTGGCTCTGGACAGTTGGCTGAGCTTGTCTGTGATAACGCCCCCAGCCGTGCTAAATACACGTTCAGATAGTACACACATAGTACAGCACCTCCAAGGCGTAAAGGGAAAGCTCAGGCCATGTGCCCAACTTGGAGACCCAGAAGTTGAAGGGGCAGACCCGTCATTCAGTACGTCTAGGCGTGTGCACACTTACTGCTCCACCATGTTAGTGAAATGCTGCCTCCTGCTAAGACGTTCCATATCAGCTGCTGGTACAGCTGCTTGTTGTGGCGTGCTGACAAAGCTTTTCCACATTTCGGCCATGCTAACCCTGCCTTCTGAGGTGCTGGTGGTGCCCTGGCAGCATTGACGTCCTCTTCCTCCTCCTCCCCTGCCTTGGCCTTGTGCTTCCACTGTGCCCCCGCTGTCAGGTGGGAATGCCACCAGCAGCGCGTCTACCAGCGCGCGCTTGTACTCGCGCATCTTCCGATCACGCTCCAGTGAGGGAATTAAGGACAGTACGTTGTCCTTGTAACGGGAATCCAGCAGGGTGGCCACCCAGTAATCAGCACAAGTTACTATGTGGGAAACTCGGCGGTCGTTGCGGAGACACTGCAGCATGTAATCGCTCATGTGTGCCAAGCTGCCCAGAGGCAACGAAAAGCTGTCCTCTGTGGGAGGTGTATCCTCTGTGTCCTACGTATCCCCCCCAGCCACACACCAGTGATGGCCATGAGCTGGCCTGGTGTGGCCACCCTGCTGTGAACATGGTTCCATATCCTCCTCCATCTCATCCTCGTCGTCCTCCAGAACTGTGCCCCTGCTGAACAATTGTGTCCCTGGCATTTGTGTGTGCAGGAACCCACCCTCGGAGCCACTTGCGAATGACTGCCCTGAAAGCCTTGGAAATGTCACCTCTTCATCCTCCTCCTCATCCTGTGCCACATCCTCTTCCATCATCGCCCAAAGTGTTTTTCCAAGAAGGCATAGAATAGAAGTGGGATAGTTAAGCTGACAACGGCGTCATCGGCAATGGCCATGTTGGTGGAGTACTCAAAACAGCGCAACAAGGCACACAGGTCTCGCATGGTGGCCCAGTTATTGGTGGTAAAGTGGTGCTGTTCCGCAGCGCGACTCACGCATGCGTGCTGCAGCTGAAACTCCACTATGACCTGCTGCTGCTCGCACAGTCTGGCCAGCATGTGCAAGGTGGAGTTCCACCTTGTGGGCATGTCACATATGAGGCGGTGAGCGGGAAGGCCGAAGTTACACTGCAGCGCTGACAGGCGAGCAGCAGCAGGGTGAGAACGCAGAAAGTGCGCACAGACGGGCGCACTTTGTGCAGCAGCTCTGACATATCAGGGTCATTTCTAAGGAACCTCTGCACCATCAAATTCAGCACATGCGCCAAGCAAGGGATGTGTGTCACACCGGCTAGGCCCAGAGCTTCTATGAGATTTTGCCCGTTATCGCACACCACCAGGCTGGGCTTGAGGCTCACTGGCAGCAACCACTCATCAGTCTGCAGTTCAATGCCCCTCCACAACTCCTGCACGGTGTGTGGTTTTTCACCCAAACAGGCAAATTTTAAAACTGCTTGCTGTCGTTTACCCCTGGCTGTGCTGAAGTTGGGGGTGAAGGTGTTAAGCTGACCTGAAGAGGAGGCGGTAGAGGATGAAGAAGCAGAGTAGGAGGAGTTAGGAACAGGAGGCAAACTGAAGCGCCCTGCAATCCTCGGTGGTGGAAGGACATGCGCCAAACTGCTATCCGCCTCAGGCCCAGCCGCCACTGCATTTACCCAGTGTGCCGTTAGGGAGATATAACGTCCCTGACCGTGCTTACTGGTCCACGTATCCGTAGTTAGGTGGACCTTGCCACAGATAGCGTTGTGCAGGGAAGGGATGGCTTGCCTGGAAAAGTAGTGGTGGCTGGGCACGACGTACTGTGGGACAGCCACCGCCATAAGGCTCTTAAAACTCTGCGTCTCCACCAGCCGGAAGGACAGCATTTCAAAGGCCAGGAATTTTGAAATGCTGGCATTCAGGGCCAGGGATCGCGGGTGGGTAGGGGGGTACTTCCTCTTCTGCTCCAGTGTTGGGAGATAGAAAGCTGAACGCTTCCACGGGACATTGTGGAGATGGTTGTTGGTGACCCAGGTGGTGGTGTTGCTGGTGGATCCTCTATTTGCGGGGTGGCAGGTGCCACTGTCACTACAGAGGTGGATGAAGAGGCCGAGACTGCAGCAGCAGAAGAGGAAGCAGGAGGAGACAGAGACCTTTCTTGGTTTTTGAGGTGTGCACTCCACTGCAGCTCGTGCTTTGCACTTAGTGCCTAATCATGCAGGTTGTGCTCAAGTTGAGAACGTTTATGTCTCGCTTCAGGCTCTGATTACACAGTGTGCAAACCACTCGTGTCCTGTCATCATCACATTGTCTGAAGAACTGCCACGCTAGGGAACTCCTGTGAGCTGGCTTTGGTGTGCTCGGTCCCTTGCTGCGTTGGGCAGTAGCAGGCGTAGTGTCTAGGGCATGGCCGCTCCGCTTTTGCACCCTGCTCCCTCTTCTGCTGTGCTGGTGGCTCTGTGCGACCACCGTCTCTTCCTCCAAACTACTCAGGTCACCTGCATGACATCATTCCATGTGGAGTCGAGGACCTCATCCACGACCTCTTCACCCCTGCAACCCTTGTCGGTCTCCACAATTCGGAATTCCGCAGCAGTTGGCACCTGTGTTTCGTCATCATCCGAGACGTGCTGCGATGGTCCTCCCATGAACTCATCTGGAAACATAAGTGGTTGGGCATCGATGCACTCAATCTCTTCCACTTCTGGGGCAGGGCTAGGTGGATGGCCATGGTGAAACCATGCTAACAGAGTCATCAAAAAGAAGAAGAGATTGCTGCATGAATTGGGGCTCAGACTGCTTGGCTGATTTGCAAGGGGGTGCGGTGACAGATTGATGGACATCGGCTGCAGGTGCCAACTCTGACTTTTTAGCAGAAGACTGGGTGGGAGACAATGTGAAGGAACTGGAGGCACCGTCAGCAACCCAATCTACTATCGCCTGTACTTGTTCTGGCCTCAACATTCGTAGAGGCACATTAGGCCCTGCCAAATACTGCTGCAGGTTCTGTCGCCTACTCGCAGCTGAGGAAGGTGTTTCACCTGTGCGTGTAGCTGGCACAGATCGACCACGTCCTCTCCTTGCAACAGGAGCTCCACCAGCAACAACACGACCCAGGCCACGTCCCTTATTTGACCTTATCCTCATATTTATCGAATTTTGGATCTTCCCCGAAATGGGTTTATATTGCAAGGCGCAATACAACAGTATGCAATGGGTGTATCTCACTGTAACATATGCGGACAGGGCCGCAATAAACACTTTTGTCCCCTAAATAGTTTTTTTTATTGCAAGGCGCAATACAACAGTATGCAATGGGTGTATCTCACTGTAACATATGCAGACAGGGCCACAATCAACTTTTTTTGCCCCTAAATGTTTTTTTTATTGCAATGCGCAATACAACAGTATGCAATGGGTGTATCGCACTGTAATGTATGAATGAAAAACTGAAAAATAATTGTCCCCTTAATTGGTGCTTGTTGAATAGCAGATTTGAAATGCAGTGTCTTTCTAAATGCTGTAAGTCACAGTAAAATATGAAGGAAATGTTTTTTCTTTTTAAAATGCAGATTAAGCAGACACATATGCACTGAGGTTGCAGGAAATGCCCACTACACACCGCACGCCTAACAGGTTGGATACTGTTGTTGTTCTATTCCGCTATTGAATACGAAAAAAAAAAAAAAAAAACCCATTTGAATGAGAAACTGAAAAATAATTTTTTTACCCTAAATACTGTAAAAAAATTATTTTCCCCTCACATTTGTGTTTTTTGAAGAGCAGTTTAGAAAAGCAATGTCTGTCTGACATACAGTCTTTAAAGTTAAATATGAAGGAAAAAATGTTTTTTCTTTTTTAAATGCAGATTAAGTACACACATATGCACTGAGGTTGCATGAAATGTGCAGCACCGCACGCCTAACAGACTGATAACATTTTTTTGTTTCTCCCTTCTCCTCCTCACTTGGCTCAGGTCAGGGCATAAAGATTGTGCACTGCACCCCCACACAATATAATCAATTTGGATCGCTGTATGATAAAGCAGATTGTTCCTCCTATGCTTTCCCTACAAGCAATCTCTCCAGCCTCGCCCAGTAAACTCCTATCTGTCCCTCAGCAGCAGCAGTCAGGAACCTCTCCCTACAGTAGTTATAGCAGAGTGACGCGCGACGCTGTGTGACTCCAGCTTATATAGAGTCTGGGTCACATGCTGCACTGGCCTATCACAGCCATGCCATTCATAGACATGGTTGTGATGGCTTCTAGGGCACACTAGTTAAACGCTTGCTGATTGGCTGCCTTGCACCTGTTGAAAGCGCGCCATTAAAACCGCGCCAAAACATCAAATAACTTACCGAACAACGGACAGTACCCGAACATACAGTGAAATATACGAACACTAACAATACAGTCCGGGTTCGCTCAACCCTATTCATGAACGATCTAGAGGATGGGATAACAAGCTCAATCTTAGTATTTGCAGATGATACAAAGCTAAGAAGGGCAATAACTTCTACACAGGATGTGGAAACTTTACAAGAAGACTTGAACAAAATAATGGGGTAAGCAACTACATGGCAAATGAGGTTTATTGTTGAAAAATGTAAAGTAATGCTTTTGGGTGCCAAAAATACAAACACAAAATACTCACTAGGGGTGAACCTCTGGGGGAATCTAGGATGGAAAAGGACCTGGTGGTCCTAGTAGATGACAAGCTCAGCAATAGCATGCAATGCCAAGCTACTGCAAGCAAAGCCAACTGAATACTGGCATGTATTAAAAAGGGGATTCACTCCAGAGATAAAATGATAGTTCTCACACTCTACAAGACTGTGGTCCAGCCGCATCTGGAGTATGCCATCCAGTTCTGGGCACTGGTCCTCAGGAAAGGATGTCCTGGAACTGCAGAGAGTCCAGAGAAGGGCAACAAAGCTTATAAAGGGACTGGAAGACTTCAGCTATGAGGAAACACTACAAGCATTGAACTTATTCTCTCCAGAGAGGAGACGCTTGAGAGAGGATATGATATCAATGTGCAAATACCATACTGGGGATCCTAGCATAAGGAACAAACTTTTCAGCGAGAGGGAATTTAAAAAGTCACACCGCCATTCACTTAAATTAGAAGAGAAGTGGTTTAACCTTAAACTGCCTTAAGTGTTTTTTAACTGTCAGAGCGGTAAGGATGTGGAGTTCTCTTCCACAAGCAGTTTGGCTAAGGTTAGTACATACGTCAAGGGGATTGTCTGTCTTTACCATGAACTCTGCTACATATACAGTAAGTAGTTTTTCAAGTTGTCTTTAGGGCAGGGAACTACAGCTTATGAGTAGGGTCATTTTTCTCAGCAGGTGATAAACGTATATGCCCACGATATTCCCCAAAAAGGGGATAAAGGTCCAATACAACTGGCACTTCTGAGGATAGCTTTAGGCCTTCATCGTAAAGTCTCTGTAACACTTTCTACAAATGCTCTTTGTGTTCTTCCAAAATTTTTTTGAACATGAGGATGTAATCCAAGTACACCAGAACCTCAATAAGTTTCATATCTCCCACAATGCTTTACATAAACCTTTGGAAGGTCGCTGGTGCCCATGACAGCCCTTGGGGCATTCCATTGAACTCAAAGAAGCCAAGTGGACTAATGAAAGCAGTCTTCTCCTGGTCATTGGGATACATTGGGAGTCTTATAATCAATACATTTCCGCAGAGTCCCAATCTTCTTCCTCACCACGACAATGGGGGATGCGTTAGGGCTTCTAGGCCCTCTGAAGGGCCTCACTAAGCCTGATCCACTGCACAACATAATTATTTTTGGAGAAGATCTTTTGTCAGTTCAGCAGCTGTTCATGAGCTCTTGAGTTCATCTCTGCTTCCACCCTTCTGTTAGGGGGGAATCTTGGAGGTGGGAATCCCTCTTGGATGAGTCCTCTGTTATGTCAGTGGCATTAACAGGAGTGCCTGTATTTCCTTGCCCTAGGAGCCTAATTATCTGCATACTCAGTATTCTTTACTGGTAATATACAGTGCCTTGCAAAAGTATTCGACCCCCTTGAACTTTGCGACCTTTTGCCACATTTCAGACTTCAAACATAAAGATATAAAACTGTAATTTTTTGTGAAGAATCAACAAGTAGGACACAATCATGAAGTGGAACAAAATTTATTGGATATTTCAAACTTTTTTAACAAATAAAAAACTGAAAAATTGGGCGTGCAAAATTATTCAGCCCTCTTAATTTAATATTTGTAGCGCCCCCTTTTGCTGCGATTACAGCTGTAAGTCGCTTGGGGTATGTCTCTATCAGTTTTGCACATCGAGGCACTGACATTTTTGCCCATTCCTCCTTGCAAAACAGCTCGAGCTCAGTGAGGTTGGATGGAGAGCGTTTGTGAACAGCAATTTTCAGTTCTTTCCACAGATTCTCGATTGGATTCAGGTCTGGACTTTGACTTGGCCATTCTAACAACTGGATATGTTTATTTGTGAACCATTCCATTGTAGATTTTGCTTTATGTTTTGGATCATTGTCTTGTTGGAAGACAAATCTCCGTCCCAGTCTCAGGTCTTTTGCAGACTCCATCAGGTTTTCTTCCAGAATGGTCCTGTATTTGGCTCCATCCATCTTCCCATCAATTTTAACCATCTTCCCTGTCCCTGCTGAAGAAAAGCAGGCCCAAACCATGATGCTGCCACCACCATGTTTGACAGTGGGGATGGTGTGTTCAGGGTGAGGAGCTGTGTTGCTTTTACGCCAAACATAACGTTTTGCATTGTTGCCAAAAAGTTTGATTTTGGTTTCATCTGACCAGAGCACCTTCTTCCACGTTTGGTGTGTCTCCCAGGTGGCTTGTGGCAAACTTTAAACAACACTTTTTATGGATATCTTTAAGAAATGGCTTTCTTCTTGCCACTATTCCATAAAGGCCAGATTTGTGCAGTATACAACGGATTGTTGTCCTATGGACAGAGTCTCCCATCTCAGCTGTAGATCTCTGCAGTTCATCCAGAGTGATCATGGGCCTCTTGGCTGCATCTCTGATCAGTCTTCTCCTTGTATGAGCTGAAAGTTTAGAGCAGTGGTCCTCAACCCTGGCTTACAGGGCCCACTAACAGGCCAGGTTTGCAAGATAACTGAAATACATCCCAGGTGATATCATTTGCTGCTTAGTGATTGCAGTACTCTAGTCTGCATCTCCCCAAGGTAATACTTAAAATCTGGCCTGTTAGTGGGCCCTGAGGACCGGAGTTGAGGACCACTGGTTTAGAGGGACGGACAGGTCTTCGTAGATTTGCAGTGGTCTGATACTCCTTCCATTTCAATATTATCGCTTGCACAGTTTCTCCTTTGAATGTTTAAAGCTTGGGAAATCTTTTTGTATCCAAATCCGGCTTTAAACTTCTCCACAACAGTATCTCGGACCTGCCTGGTGTGTTCCTTGTTCTTCATGATGCTCTCTGCGCTTTAAACAGACTATCACAGTGAAGGTGCATTTATACGGAGACTTGATTACACACAGGTGGATTCTATTTATCATCATTAGTCATTTAGATCAACATTGAATCATTCAGAGATCCTCACTGAACTTCTGGAGAGAGTTTGCTGCACTGAAAGTAAAGGGGCTGAATAATTTTGCACGCCCAATTTTTCAGTTTTTTATTTGTTAACAAAGTTTGAAATATTCAATACATTTCGTTCCACTTCATGATTGTGTCCCACTTGTTGTTGATTATTCACAAAAAATTACATTTTTATATCTTTATGTTTGAAGCCTGAAATGTGGCAAAAGGTTGCAAAGTTCAAGGGGGTCGAATACTTTCGCAAGGCACTGTATTTGAAGAATGGAATTTTTGAGGGTTTGTCCTACTATCTTTTGCAACTTTTTTTTTTTTTATTTGAATTTTTGCGGCCTGGATTTCCTTTTAACATATTATGTTATACTCTTTGTGACTTTTAAATGATGATACTGCTACTTCCTTTTTATACTTTTAAAATGCCCTTTTATTAGTTTTAGCTTTTTTTAATATTGGCCATGAGCCACACCGCTTTAATTTTTAGCCTTTTAGACTTCTTGCCCATGGGAATTTATTTTGCAATGTGTTTGCATACAGTCTGAAGAATTCCCATTTCTGTTCTGTGTTGTTCGATGACAATATTCCCTCCCAGTATTGGAGAGCAGGCCTCAGCCTTGGAAAATTCGCTCTTAAAATTAAGTGTTTTTTTTCTTTTCAGTATGTGCTTGTTAGGCTGCATTCACATGTCAGCTTATAATCGCGGGCAGAACCGCCGCGGTTCCGCCCGCGATTCGGAGATTTATTGCAAATCGCGGGTCGCCTAGCGTTGCCCGTTGATTTGCAATAGCCCCCCAAACGCCGAGCGATGTTGCCGCGATTTACGCCCGCCGAATCGCGGCAACATCGCGCAAACAAAATCGCGGGACACAATACGCTCCAAAGAAGCTCTTGTACTTTTTTGGAGCGTATTGCGTCCCGCGATTTTGTTTGTGCGATGTTGGCGCGATTCGGCTGGCGTAAATCGCGGCAACATCGCTCGGCGTTTGGGGGGCTATTGCAAATCAACGGGCAACGCTAGGCGTCCCGCGATTTGCAATAAATCTCCGAATCGCGGGCGGAACCGCGGCGGTTCTGCCCGCGATTATAAGCTGACATGTGAATGCAGCCTAAAAGTGTTACTAAAAGATAATTAAACAAAACAACAAACATGTTATACTTACAGTACCTGCTCTGTTTAATGGTTTTGCACAGAGCAGGCACGATTTTCTACTACTAAGGTCTCCTGGCTCATCCCCCCTGCTGAGTACCCCCATGGCATTCTTGCTCCCGAGCTCCACTCTGTCTGTCCATAAGACACACACAACAGGGTTCAGCCCTACCCCCTCCTCACTGGCAGTTAATGTCTAAGCCAATGAGGTGGGAGAGAGCCAAGAAAAGTTTTTGCTTGGATAGAAGGTAGAACCACTTTAATTGATAGTAAATCATGTTATGGTCACTGCTATGCAGATGTTAATTTGTATGAATTTATATAACATTAAGGCCCCTTTCACACAGGCGGACCGTTCAGATCCGCCTGTCCGTTTTTTTGGCGGATCTAAACGGATGCCTCATGTATCTCTATGCAGGAGAGGTGTTGGGCACTTGTGCCAAGGGACCCCAGTGCAGCAACAGATGATAAGTTGAGACGTTCAGGGACTGCTGTAGACTAAGCTCTACAGGTGCTGATGTAACTCAGGGCAGCTCTGGCAGACAAAGACGGAAATCCCGCTCACAAACAAGGAAGAAAAACAGGCACCGCTGAGTGTTGCATAAAAATGTATTACATAAAATTATATAGCAACTGACATGGGAATTAGCTTGTGTCCATATTCCTGAATCACTTCCTGTGTTAGTATGTCCACATACCGACTGGCCCGCAGGCGGGTGATGACGATGCAGGAAGGACCGTGAAGGAGCTGGATTGGGTGGTGGCTGCGGTGAACCGCAAGCCTACTGGAAGTGACGTAACGCGTTTCGGAGCATGCGTACTAGGCTCCTTGCCCAGACGTGAGGAAGGAGCCTAGTACGCATGCTCCGAAACGCTTTACGTCACATCCGGTAGGCTTGCGGTGTGTTCAGCCTAAACAAGCTTGACGGTGGCATAGCCAATAGAATACCAGGCTTGCAAATGCGAGGTTGTGGGTTAGTGTATCCTTGGTCAGCAGGTGATTTATGAGTGGAATTCTTTAGTTAATAATACATTGCTTGCAGGGATAGCGATTTTTGCTTTTTACAGTTTGTTGAGATTAGATGCAGTGCAGTGTATACCACAATGTATATATATATATATATATAGATATATATATCTATATATATATATATATATATATAGGCACTTCAGTTTATGTCAGTATTGCTGAAAAAACGCCAAAGTTTAAAAAAAAAAAAAAAAGCGTGGGGTTCCCCCTAAAATCCATACCAGACCCTGAGCACACAGCCTGGCTGGCCAGGATGGGGGTGGGGGCAAGCGAGCGCCCCCCCCTCATGAACCATACCAGGCCCTCAACTTGGGGGGGTTGGTGCTTTGGGGCAGGGAGGGCTCTGCCCCACTCACCCCAAAGCACCTTGCCCCTATGTTGATGGGGACAGGGGTCTCTTCCCGACAACCGTGGGCTGTGGTTGTGGGGGTCTGCAGGGGGAGGCTTATCGGAATCTGAAAGCCCCCTTTAACAAGGGGGCCCCCAGATTCTGCCCCCCCATGTGAATGGATATTGGGTACATCGTACACCTACCCATTCACCAAAAAAAGTGTACAAAAAAGATAGACAAAAAGCCAGTTTTGGAAAAGTCCTTTATTAAAAAAATAAAAAAAAATAGTGTCCCCGATGATCAGTTGCCCGCCTGACCGAAAAATAGAAAAAAAAAAGAAAAGAAGCTCCTGCTTCTACAGACGCTTCCCACGGGATCTGACATCACAAGCTGCCGAACAAAAATGCACTGCTCAGGTTCAGTGAATAAATTACGTCATGTAATTTATTCACTGCACCTGAGCAGTGCATTGTGGGGCGGCTCATGACGTCAGGTCCTTATAAAAGAGCTGTCCAAATCAAAACAGCTCATATAGTGGGAAGCGTCCGTAGAAGCAGGAGCTTCTTCCTTTTTTTTTTTTTTTTTATATTTTTCGGGTGAGCAAATGATCATTGGAGGGACAATATTTTTAAATTTTTTTAATAAAAGAACTTTTTCAAAACTGGCTTTTGTCTTTATTTTTTTTGTACACTTTTTTGGTGAATGGGTAGGGGTATGATGTACCCGATATTCACATAGGGGGGGTGGGATGTGGGGGCCCCCTTGTTAAAGGGGGCTTCCAGATTCTGATAAGCCTCCCCTGGCAGACCCCTGCAACCACAGCCCATGGTTGTCGGGAAGAGACCCCTGTCCCCATCAACATAGGGGCAAGGTGCTTTGGGGTGGTGGGGCAGAGCACCCCCCCATGTTGAGGCCATGTGGCCTGGTATGGTTCAGGAGGGGGGGCGCTCGCTCACCCCCACCCCCATCCTGGCCAGCCAGGCTGTGTGCTCGGATAAGGGTCTGGTATGGATTTTAGGGGGAACCCCACGCTATTTTTAAAAAAAATATGTTTTATCTGTATTGCCGGGAGTCGACAATACATTACAGCCGCGAGCAAGTTTAAAATTACATTTCTTCCTTTAGAAATGTCAGTATTGCTGCAGCAGGCTACAAACATCGCACAAATGCGCCACTTTACAGGCACAGTAAGGGGGACCCCCAGGCACGATATTTAAATACATTTTTCATTTTTATTGTTTCACTTTAAGCATTATTAAAATCACTGCTCCTATAAAACCTATCATTTTAAAAAAAATGTTTCCATTGATTCATGTCCCCCAAGGCAGTACCCAGATCCCCATACACATTTTTGGGCCAATAACTTACATTTAAGCCTTTAAAATTAGGACTTTTGATTTTTCATGTTCGTGTCCCATAGACTTTAATGGAGTTCTCATGTTCGCTAGAACATTTCCCCTGTTCTGGTGCGAACCGAACAGGGGGGTGTTCGGCTCATCACTATCCAGGAGGAAAGGCTTCTAGGAGAGTTTGCAAAATGTGGTACGTCCCCACTGATGTAACTTCACTCAAACCTGTGTTTCCGAAACTGCTCCCCTTAATGCTTTTGTCTTTAACTATGGTACGTCCCCACTGATGTAACTTCACTCAAACCTGCGTTTCTGAAAATGCTCCCCTTAATGCTTTTGTCTTTAACTATGGTATGTGTAAAGCTGCCCACTCCACCCATTGCTGAATCTCTGAAACCTTCTTTTCCATGATCTGTTAGATATGTTGTGTTTATTTTGTTTAAGCATAGACTGTTCTTTGCTATGTTTTCTCTTACCTTTAATTTATAACCTCTTTTATGGCCTCTAGCCTTTGGAGTCCTCTCTATTAGGTGTCCCATATAAATCAGTTTGTGAAGTGAAATTCCTGGTCCTTGCTCCCTGTAACGGATCTTTGTACCCCAGCTGGGCATATCCGCCGGACCTCGGTCTCCTGTCTTCCAAACGCACCCACAGCCTGCGGAGAAGCCATACCCAGCCCGTAACCCCTCAATCACGAGACAATCCACACAGGTGTTGAGGGCTAACCATGCAGAGCTTAAACTGTTTATTACATTCCAAGACAACAGTTACACACAGCTAAGGGGCACTCCCCTTAGCCCTGCAAGGGGGGGGGGGGGGATGAGACAAGGACCAACCAACAACCAATGAGAACTGAACATTTGTACATTTGAAACTGCAAGTCTTAATACACACCCCCTGCGGAGAGATGTCTCCAGCCCAGCTCAGGCTATTGTCTGTATCATGAATCCACACACTTAGACACAGGAACAGGAGGAGGGGGGGGGATGGGCTGTAACATTACATTACATTACATTAACTCAATGGCATGAGTCCTGCCATCTTCCTTTGTTCAGAGGATGAATAAAGAGGAAATAAAATGCAATAAAAGTGCAATGTCCCAAACTCATAGGAAAATGACACAAAGGGGTTTACAATCCAGGGACAGGGTGATCCGTCACAGTGCTCCCCCCTTGTGGAACACTCAGGCAGACCCGGCTTGACCCTTTTCAGGTCAACTTGGGGATGTCCGGATTTAGGTTAGGGGCTGAGTTCCATTTGCCGGGACAACCCATCAGCGTTGCCATTTTGCTTCCCAGGCCAGTAGTGGATGGTAAAGTCAAAAGGCTGCAGTGCCAAACTCCAGTATCTTCTGGCCCATAGTCTGTCGGTAGGAGGCTTGCGCACAGTCCCCTCCAAAACACACAGTGACAGTGGGTTCTGTCACATTTCTCCCCTTTTAAAAACAGACTAACGAGGTTCCTGACCCTCAACTGGTCTGGACCTGCGTTAGTCACAAACTTCCACCCCAGGCAATCAGGAAAAGTAAAAGTACGACTCTGGCGCTGGGGAGCAAAATTGCACATAGTGTCTCCCATGAATAAAAACAGCCGCTGCAGAGTGGGAACAACTGTCTGCACTCCTCTGATCCAGGGCAGGGTTGCAGATATTGGGGGGAACTGAATAATCCTATGCCCTGATGCCAGCGCTTCCGCTGGTAGGGAATGTAGGCTAGTAGGGTTATGCATTTGGGGAGAAAAAGGTACTTGCTTTTCTCCTGGTGTAGTTACGAGCCGCTGAGAAGGTATCTTGCAGGGACTGCCTCCAGGATTCTTCATCTCTGGTTCTGATGCTGGGCAGAGACCATCAGCACTCTGTCCTGTAGCCAGCGCTTCTGCCGGAGGGATAAACACTGGGGTAGTGTCCAATTGTTGGGGAGGGAGAATTGCTTCCTCTACTCCTGGTGGGGATATCTGCTGTTGGGAAAACAGCTCACGCAGATCCTCTCTCAGACTCTCCGGATCCAACTCTTTTTCTGATGCTGGGCAGATGCCAGGGGCACTCTGCCCTGTAGCCAGCGCTTCTGCTGGGGCGATAAACACTGGGGTAGTGTCCAAGTGCTGGGGAAACGGCTCACTGAGGTCACCCCTCGGACTCCCTGGATCTACCTCTGAGGGTGGGCAGAGGCCAGCGGCACTCTGCCCCGTAGCCAGCGCTTCTGCCGGGGGGATAAACACTGGGGTAGTGTCCAAGTGCTGGGGAAACGGCTCACTGAGGTCACCCCTCGGACTCCCTGGATCTACCTCTGAGGGTGGGCAGAGGCCAGCGGCACTCTGCCCCATAGCCAGCGCTTCTGCTGGGGGGGATAAACACTGGGGTAGTGTCCAATTGTTGGGGAGGGAGAATTGCTTCCTCTACTCCCGGTGGGGGTATCTGCTGTTGGGAAAACAGCTCACGCAGATCCTCTCTCAGACTCTCCGGATCCAACTCTTTTTCTGATGCTGGGCAGATGCCAGGGGCACTCTGCCCTGTAGCCAGCGCTTCTGCTGGGGCGATAAACACTGGGGTAGTGTCCAAGTGCTGGGGAAACGGCTCACTGAGGTCACCCCTCGGACTCCCTGGATCTACCTCTGAGGGTGGGCAGAGGCCAGCGGCACTCTGCCCCGTAGCCAGCGCTTCTGCTGGGGGGATAAACACTGGGGTAGTGTCCAATTGTTGGGGAGGGAGAATTGCTTCCTCTACTCCCGGTGGGGGTATCTGCTGTTGGGAAAACAGCTCACGCAGATCCTCTCTCAGACTCTCCGGATCCAACTCTTTTTCTGATGCTGGGCAGATGCCAGGGGCACTCTGCCCTGTAGCCAATGCTTCTGCTGGGGCACCAGATGAGATACTCTGGACTTGCTGCTGATCACCATTTCCCAGCCTTCCAGCGCCTGTCTCAACTCCCCCTTCTGAGACCTTCATGCTATCAGCTTGTCTCGCTGCCTGGGGGACCTCCGGTGCGTTCCGGCATTCTAGCGCTCGCAGTGCCCTCTGTATCATCGCTGCTTCTTCCATTGCAGTTAGTACGGGAAAATGCAGGGTCACCCCTGGCCCCATTTGCTTCTCATCTTCGTGACTGTCTGCTATTTCTCTCGGACAGTCCCAGGCAACGGGAGCCATGCCAGGCTGCTGATCACCGTCAAACAGCCGCTTGTAGGCAATCTCGAGCTCCCATTCCTGCTCAACCAGGAACTCCAATTCCTCCAGGTCACACGCCTCGTCAGGGAGGTCCAGCACCTCATCTCGGAAATCCAGAATGTGTTCCAGCCGCCACTCCTCATCGCTCCCAAAGTCTGGGTCTCCGTACATTTTTTGATGGAGCAGCCCCACGCCGCCATAGCCAACGCCTTCTGTTGGGCTGCCATCTGCTGTACCTGGCCACAGTTGAGCCGCGAACCACCGGAGGGCTCTGTAGCTGGCGTCCAGCCTCATTTCCTCCTGGACCAATCTTCCGAGCTCCGTCTTCCCTTCATCTCGCGGTCGTTCCCTCAGGAACACCTCTCGCTCACGGTACTGCTTCCGGTACATCTCTGTGGAGGAGGGAAGGATCTTCCCCTGATGGTGCCGCTCGTGGCTTAGCGCCTCATGCCAGAGTTGCCGGCGGATCACATCCTCCCAGCCGAGCCTGGTGTGCTCTGTCGCTGGTCCCCGATGGTGCTTCCGCATGCCTTGCAGCCTCCTCCCGAACTCCGCTCTCATGCTGGCTGGTCCCCGTATCACTCCTCGGCAGCTGCCCAGATCTTGAATCCTGGTGGTGGTTTGGATGTCCTGGACTGCAGGAGACATCCCACCGCTGCCAACCAATGTAACGGATCTTTGTACCCCAGCTGGGCATATCCGCCGGACCTCGGTCTCCTGTCTTCCAAACGCACCCACAGCCTGCGGAGAAGCCATACCCAGCCCGTAACCCCTCAATCACGAGACAATCCACACAGGTGTTGAGGGCTAACCATGCAGAGCTTAAACTGTTTATTACATTCCAAGACAACAGTTACACACAGCTAAGGGGCACTCCCCTTAGCCCTGCAAGGGGGGGGGGATGAGACAAGGACCAACCAACAACCAATGAGAACTGAACATTTGTACATTTGAAACTGCAAATCTTAATACACACCCCCTGCGGAGAGATGTCTCCAGCCCAGCTCAGGCTATTGTCTGTATCATGAATCCACACACTTAGACACAGGAACAGGAGGAGGGGGGGGGGGATGGGCTGTAACATTACATTACATTACATTAACTCAATGGCATGAGTCCTGCCATCTTCCTTTGTTCAGAGGATGAATAAAGAGGAAATAAAATGCAATAAAAGTGCAATGTCCCAAACTCATAGGAAAATGACACAAAGGGGTTTACAATCCAGGGACAGGGTGATCCGTCACAGTGCTCCCCCCTTGTGGAACACTCAGGCAGACCCGGCTTGACCCTTTTCAGGTCAACTTGGGGATGTCCGGATTTAGGTTAGGGGCTGAGTTCCATTTGCCGGGACAACCCATCAGCGTTGCCATTTTGCTTCCCAGGCCAGTAGTGGATGGTAAAGTCAAAAGGCTGCAGTGCCAAACTCCAGTATCTTCTGGCCCATAGTCTGTCGGTAGGAGGCTTGCGCACAGTCCCCTCCAAAACACACAGTGACAGTGGGTTCTGTCACACTCCCCTTTTCATCCAAACTCCTCGAACGTCTAGTCTACAACCGACTGTGCGACCACCTTGCCGAGAATAGCCTCCTTGATCCCCTTCAGTCTGGATTTCTCTGTTGCTCATTGACAGACGCAGTCCTCTTTGATTAATAACAGTAGGGTTATATTGCCCCCTACAGGAGTAGGACACTAGGCAGGAAAAACGTTCTGGCCACACCTTAGGGGCAGTCCCAGAGGGTATATCCTCTCTCTCCCTGCTACAAGATGTCAGTTTTTTTCTGCCTAGTCAGGAGTAAGGACCTAAGTTCCTTGCTGGGATCTCTGGTCCTGGCAAGCTTTTTTAGATACCTTCCCTGTGTCCTAAGCCCAGCCATCCTCGGGAGTTTGCATTACACTCCTTGGATGTGGTTCGGGCAATCAGGGTATACTTGAATACTACGGATTCACTTTTTGTGATCACAGATGGCCCTAAAAAGGGGTTGCCTGCTTCTGCCGCGACCATCTCTAGATGGATCAGACAGACGGTGGTACAGGCTTATTCTATTAAGGGTCGGGATCCTCCGTTCCCTGTTAAGGCGCACTCCACTCGGGCGCTTAGTGCTTCCTGGGCCTTCCGCCATCAGGCGTCAGTGGTTCAGGTTTGCAAGGCGGCTACCTGGTTGTCGGTTCATACCTTTACAAAATTTTATAAAGTTGATGTGATGGCATCGGCGGATGCCTCTTTTGGCCGCAAGGTTCTGCAGGCCGCTATTTGAGGAGACCGTCGGTCTACCTCAAGGGTTTTTTTCTGTTGGGTTTTCAGTTGAGTCTCATCCTTTTGTCTGATGAACCTTTAAGACTTCTAGTTGGCACCGGTTGGGCCTTCTGGATTGGATTTTGATTTCCGTTATCCCACCCCTCATTTGTGGCACTGCTTTGGGACGTCCCTACTGTTATTAATCAAAGAGGACTGCGTCTGTCAATGAGCGACAGAGAAAATTGGATTTTTGTTAGAACTTACCGTAAAATCCTTTTCTCTTAAGCTCATTGACAGACGCAGTCCCCGCCCCTCTATTTTTGAGTTGGGTTGGGTTAAATTCTCTGACACTGCATTGTGACATAACTGACATCCTGTAGCAGGGAGAGAGAGGATATACCCTCTGGGACTGCCCCTAAGGTGTGGCCAGAATGTTTTTCCTGCCTAGTGTCCTACTCCTGTAGGGGGCAGTATAACCCTACTGTTATTAATCAAAGAGGACTGCGTCCGTCAATGAGCTTAAGAGAAAAGGAGGGTTTCTAACCCTCACAACACATCAGCCAGAATTGATTATATTTTTTGCTCGCCGATTATCTTAGCGAATTCGCTCTCTGCTGAAATATGTCATTGTGTATGGTCGGACCACCACATTGTCTCCTTCGTAACAAAATTTATAGGCCTATCCCCTACTCCATATTCGTGGAGATTAAACGAATCTCTGATTTCAGATGTGGTGGTGGAACAGGACTTGACAGCAGCACTGAGCGAATTCTTTCTGCTTAACCAAGATCAGGACACCTCTATTGCTAACACATGGATCACACACAAAGCCTATATGCGAGGCAATTTGATCACTAAAGCAGTCGCCCAAAAAAAAATTCGCACCCAAACTATTCACGCTCTCTCTATAGAACTCGATAAACTACATAAGAACCCAAATGCCCTTCTCGATAACTAAATCAGATTAAAAATTGATGAGAAACGGAAAGAACTTAACAATATACTATCCTATAACGCTGAAAAATCATTGAGGTATTCCAGAGCCAGATTTCTCCTCCACGGTAATGCAGCCTCCACCATGTTTGCCAGGAAGCTGAATCAGGCAATCAAACCACCTCATATATACAAACTGAACATCCCCTCTGGTCGAACTACAACACATCCTAGGGAAGTGGTGAAGATATTTGAGGATTTTTACTCAAACCTACTCTCTCCTCCTACAGAAGCTTCATCACAAATTACTCAAAACTGGTTGGACTCCTTGCCAATACCACATTTAACTCCTGCACAGATTACTAAATTAAACACTCCCATTACGACTGAGGAAATTTTACAGGTCATTAAAAGTCTTAAAAACTCCTCAGCACCAGGCCCAGACGGTTATACCGCCATATACTATAAAAAATTTGCCACAATTCTTGCCCCTAAACTCACTAGTTTATTTAATTTCGTATTACAAGGAGGCAAATTCCCCGATGAAATGCTTCTGGCCAATAGGTCATTAATACCAAAACCCAACAAAGATCTCTCCAACCCACAAAATTACAGACCAATATCAGTCATAAATAATGACCTCAAATTATTCAGCAAAATATTGTCTAATAGACTATCATCCATCATCACCACCCTAATTTCACCCTATCAAACATGCTTTATACCAGATAGACAGATCACAGATAACATTAGGTTAGCGTGTAACATTATCCAGGATGCAAAATTATTCAACAAAAAACTACTTCTTTTGGGCTTGGATATTCACAAGGCATTTGATAGTGTCTCATGGCAATATTTGCAATTGGTATTGTCCAAATTCGGTTTTGACGGTGAGTTTGTTAATGGATTCTCGGCACTGTATCACAACCCCAAGACTAGAGTTAGAATCCCAGGTTGTAACTCTGACTTCTTCCCACTAGGCAGGGGAACCAGACAGGGTTGCCCCCTCTCCCCCCTTTTATTTGCCCTCGCATTATCGCATTAGAGCTCCTCTCGATCGCTATTTTACAAAACCCGAACATTATACGATACGACAAAGGAAATGAAACATTCAAACTTAATCTATATGCAGATGACACCCTTCTATTTCTTTCGAACCCCTGCACGTCGATTCCGAACTTGCTACAATTACTTAACTCATTTGACGCTCTCTCAGGTCTTCACATTAACATATCTAAATCAACGGCCCTTCCGATCAATTTTACACAGTTGGAGGTGGAATCTCTGAGAAATCAGTTCCCATTTACGTGGCCCTCTGACTCAATTCTTTATCTAGGAATTCAACTAACTAGATCTTACGATTCTCTTTTTCAACGCAACTTTCCCCCATTAATAAACAAAATCCGAAGCACCCTACAAACGTGGTCCTCATACTCCCTTTCCTTCCTTGGAAAAATCACCGCCATTAAAATGACCATACTCCCTAAAATCCTTTACCTGTTTAGATCTCTTCCAATTGCCCTTTCAAAGGGTTACGTCTCTAAGATCCAATCAATCATAAATAAGATTGTCTGGAACAGCAGGAGGCCTAGATATAATAAAGCCATACTTTATCGATCTCACAGGTTGGGAGGCCTGGGCCTCCCGCAGCTGTGGTACTATTATGTCGCATGCAGATTATCCCAGCTAGCCCAATCGAATATCCATTCTCCTACTGCCCCTTGGATTAGATTTGAGGAGCAGTCAGTAACCCCCTTTCATCTCCCGAGTATACTGTGGTCCGCGAAATACTATAGTTTCAGACTCATTAAAACTTTGGAATACGTTTAAAAGGAGGGATCTCTGTCTATCTTTTGTCTCCCCTTCGGATTTTTCACAATGGATAGATAGAAATATTGTTAAACTTTCAGATTTCTATCATGGAGGAGTATTTCTTCCTTTTACCCATTTTTCTAACTCATACAACATGCCAGACTCTGAGAAATCAAACTATCTACGAATTAGACAATTCTTTGAATCATCTCTACCTAAGCCCTCCGGCTCTCCGGTAACACTCTTTGAACATATCTGCTCTACAACACCTGGGGGCAGAGGTCTCATCTCTATCATATACAATGATCTTAACTCTCAACACTTAGATATTAAATTATCATATATGATGAAGTGGGAGACAGACCTTGATACGGTGTACTCGGTTGGTGAATGGAATCAAATGTGGTCAAACCTGCGCAAATGCACCAGATCCCTTTCTATTAGAGAGACAGCAGTTAAGCTATTCACCAGGTGGTACTACACGCCGGTCCAATTAAATTTATTCTTTCCAGACACCTCCCCTCTATGTTTTCGTGGTTGTTCAAACCTTGGAACACTCTTACATATATTCTGGGAGTGTGACAGGGTCAAACAAATATGGTCCGAACTGTTCAAGATTGTGGACAAGATGGCCGGTAAGAGTCTTGAACTGACACACTTCCACTGCATATTTTTCCAGAGCATACACGATACACCCTCCCAATTCCAACAACTTGTTCACACGATCTGTGTAGCTGCTCACTGGACAATCGCTCTACAATGGAAAAAAGATTTTGTCCCCTTACCACAGGTTCTTAGTAGAGTTGAGGAAATAAGACATATGGAGTATTTACAACACTCCATTACTAACACCAAACACATATATGACCTAAAGTGGAACCCTTGGCTCACGTACAAAGCTTCACAAATCGATGCACCTCCAGTCAATCCCTAATACAATATGTTTGCATTAACCTTTACCTCAATATACCATTTGTACATTTCTGAATCCTATTGATATTGATATACTTAAATATCTTGCTATTACTGAGGATATTACAGTTGGTTTTTCTAAATGGAAGAAGAGAACATTTATTTTTTTATTTTTTGGATTTATATTTTTATATGTATATTACAAAACGATATATATGATGTATGGATGTTTTATTATGCATTGTATGTTTTGTACCGAAACATTTTCAATAAACGTTTTTAGACAAAAAAAAAAAAAAAAAAACCCTCCTTTTCAGAGAAACCTATCCTACCAACACCTAACAAATGTACCTCCATTTTCTCCATCAACCCATCCCCCACAGTTATTGCCTTTTGTTTCACTTGACCCTCCCTTCTAGATTGTAAGCTCTAACGAACAGGGCCCTCTAGTTCCTCCTGCTTTGAACTGTATTGTAACTGTATTGTCTTCCCTCACATTGTAAAGCACTGCGCAAACTGTTGGCTCTATATAAATCCTGTATAATAATAATAATGTCCTCTGTGCATGAGTCCTTATGCTTTACCATGTCTCTTTAACACCTTTAAGACCGCCCTTCGCACATTTACTGCAGCAGACTGCTTCTCCTGCACAAAATAATGTAGCCCTAGGTCGGTCGCCCGCGTAGTGCTGGGGGGCAAGCGAATGCCGCTGGCGCGCTCCCACCCCCACTAGGCAGCGGGGATCCTGATGCAAAGGACCGGCAGCCGCGATTGCCACTGGACACCTGCCATCACTTCCCGCTGAGAGAGAAACACAGGTGACACCCCCTTTGATCACCCCTGGGTTAACCCATACCCTGCCAATGTCATTATTACAGTAACAGTGCATATTTTTAGCACTGATTACTGTAGTAATGTCACTGGTCCCCCCAAAAGTGTCAAATGTCAGTTAGGGGTCCGATCTGTCCGCCACAACGTCACAGGCCCGCTAAAAATTGCAGATCGCCGCCTTTACTAATAAAAAATAAATAAATAAAAGCAAATTACATAATTCTTTCCTCTAATTTGTAGACGCGATAACTTTTGCACAAACCAATCAAAACACGCTTATTGCTTTTTTTTTTTTTAACCAAAAATATGTAGCAGAATACAAATTGGCCTAAAAGGATGAAAAATTTTCATTTTATTAATTTTTTTTCGGGAATGTTATATAGCAGAATGTGAGAAATATAGTTGTTTTTTTTTCAGAATGTCGCTTTTTTGTTTATAGCGCAAAAAATTTAAATTGCACAGGTGATCAAATAACACCAAAAGAAAACTCTATTTGTGGTTAAAAAAAAAGAACATCAATTCTTTTTCGGTACAGCGTCACATGATTTGTAATGTAATGATTTGCAATTTTCCGTTAAGGTAAAGCAGTGCCAAATCGCAAAAGAATTACCTGGCAATTAAGGGGGCAATTCCTTCCGGTCCAGAAGTGGTTAAATAAAAAGCATAGCCAGCAATATTAACTTCTGGATCGGAAGGATTTGCCCCCTTAATGACCAGGTAATTTTTTGCAATTTGGCACTGCATGATTTTAACTAACAATTGTGCAGTCATGCAATGCTGTACCCAAAATTTACATCCTTTTTTTCCCACAAATAGATCATTCTTTTGGTGGTATTTTATCACCTCTGCGGTTTTAATTTTTTTGCGATATAATGTATTTAGCTATTATGTCTTTGATAAAAAAAAATCTCAATAAGCGTATATTTATTGGTTTGCGCAAAAGTAATAGTGTCTACAAACTATGGTGTAAATACTGGAATTTACGCAGCTTTTACTTTCTGACTGCCTATCTCATTTCTTGCTAAAAGTGCTAAAATGGCAGGGCAGCACAAATCCCCCCCCCCCCCCCCAATTACCCCTTTTTGGAAAGTAGATACCCTAAGGAATTTTCTGAGAGGCATGTTGAGCCCAAGAAATATTAAAAATTTTTGTCACAGGTGTTTGAAAAATGACAAAAAAAAAATTAATTTTCAGAGGCCAAGAAATGCAAAGATTGCACAACCCCCCCCTCCCCCAGGGGACCCCTTTTCGGAAAGTTTTGTGACATTTCAGGGCCTCCGAAACTGTGATAGGTAGTAAGGAAGTAAAATAAGCAATTTATGCCCTTAGAAAAACTAAAGGCGGTGATTGGTTTTTGGGGTCCCGTACACAGTTAGGCTCCCAAAAAGTCTTACACATGTGGTATCCCTGTACTCAGGAAAAGCAGCACAATGTATTTTGGGGTGTCATTCCACATATACCCATGGAATGTTTGAGCAATATAATATTTAGTGACAATATTGTGTAAAAAAAAAAATCAATATATAGCGAAGTATAGGGGAGATCCGCCCCCTGAGCAAAAAATGTGTATTTATTATTTTTTTTTACTTGGAATCTGTAAAGCATTGCACCCGCAATTAGCAGATCCCGGGTGTCATGCAGGACTCCATCTTTCATGTATTCTGGCATTGGTCCCAACAAGGACCAAGACAACTGGGTCATACCCAGCCCCTCCCAGGAATTTATCAACTCAGTCCATCACATGCCAAACCCTAGCACTGGGAAGACAATACTGGATTTTCCAGCATTGTTTGACTCACTTACAATGAGCACCAGTTATTTATTTAGCTATAGATACATTCTTTAAATATTTCTGTCATATATACTGTATATAATACAGTATTGAATGATTTGTAACGTTTCGGGGCGATTCAACTCAAGTGGTGCATGCGATTTGAAGAAGTAGTGCCAGTCCAGACTGCATTTTTAAGGGCATGGCAACCCACTTTTCTCTGTCGCTCATTGACAGACGCAGTCCTCTTGATCAACTTGGGTTATACTGCCCTCTACAGGAGTAGGACACTAGGCAGAAGGAAAACATTCTGGCCACACCTTAGGGGCAGTCCCAGAGGGTTTATCCTCTCTCTCCCTGCTACAGGAAGTCAGTTTTTTCTGTCTAGTTAGGAGTAAGGACCTAAGTTCCTTGCTGGGATCTTTGGTCCTGGCAAGATTTTTTTTAGAAAAACTTTTTTTAGGCAGCTTTTTTCTCCAGTTGTTCCTGTGAGATCTTCAAGCAAGTACGCTAAAACTGGGCGACGGGCTGGATGTTGAGATCCAGTGGTCACCCCAGTCAGCCTGCGAGCGCTGGGGGCCCTAGCTCCGCGCTGGGTCGGCCGCGACATAGTCCCACTGGACGGGGACTGACCCTGCGAGTTAAACGTCTCGCCTGGACGCCAATGACCAGTTAGAAACTGTGTCACGGCGTCCGTATTGGTCGACAGCCCCCCCACCTCGGTGGAGAGGGGTTCTGTCAGGAGTTGGCGCCCGCCTGTTCCGGTATGGTGAGTAAAATGTTCCCCCTCTCCCCTTGTCGGGTTTGTTGGTGGACGCGGGCCCCTCTTTGGGATGGTCGGATGCTCATGATCCTGGGTCTCCCCTCTATCTTTTAACAGGTGTCATAGATCCCCCTCTTGAGGGTGATTTAGTGAATAAGTACCAGGAGGCTTGGTTTGGGAGCTGACTATCTATAGTCATTGTATGAGACTGTAAAGGAAATGACTGAAGTCAGTGGCTGGCATTACTGTTAAGATGGCCATGTATGAGGGTGATAGCATCCTACCTGACATAAGGTTGCAATACAGGCCGATGCCTGTGCCTGGACACCGCCATCCACAGGCCGCCATCCTCCCGCAGGTCGCCGTCCTCCCACAGGCCGTACACCTCCCGCAGGCCGCACAGGCCGATAACTAACTTCTGCAGGCCGCAGCCATCTTTCCATAGGCCGCCGCCATTCCCCCCGCAGGTCGCGCTGGGCCTCCATCTTGGCGTAGCCTCGTGTCTCCAGCATGGGGGCGGCCATTTTGGAAATGACCAGCTACCTCAAGGAGTAGCATGGGAGGCGCTGGAAGGCGTGTAAAGGGGCGGAGCCGCCTCCTTTCCCCGGGAAAAAGTGCAAAAGACTTCCTGTCTGTAAGAAGGCAGCGCTGAGAGCAGGTTGATAGAAACTTCTGTGCATCAGGTGAATGAGCCTTGGGGTCTCTCTCTCTCTCTGGGGTCCAAGCAGGTAACACTGAGGGGCGCTATTGCGCTGGGGGATTACAAAGGAAAAAAAAAGTTTTTTTTTTTGCAATTATTTTTTTGTTTGCTGGCAAGTGTCTTGTATAATCATGGACCCTGCCACACATGTATCCCCACCTGATCCCCTCGACGTGGCCGCAGGACCCTCCAGTACCCCACTTGTTATTGATGCATTATCAGCAGTTTTGGAGTCTTTGGTATCCCGGGTGGAGGTGGCCCGTCAGGGACGGGGGTGAAGAAAGCGACCCCCGCCTACCCCTATTTCATCTGATACTTCAGATACGGATTCTGAGCTGGTCAATGCAGCTGCAGGTCCCTCTTCTGGGGCTGTTGTCTCAGGTAATGTCTCCTCAGACAGTGAGGAGGACGTTTCTGCCTCCGCCATAGCACAAGAAGAAGCGTTGGTGGACGCACTAGTTGTGTCTGTCCGGGAAACCTTTAGTCTTGAGGTTACACCGGCAGAGGTAGCTGAGACTGAAATTCCTTTTTGGTACTTGTTAGCCTACCAAAATGGCGAAGGATTTTCCTTTACCCAAATGGGGTCGTCTGAAACGAACCCCTGCTATTTCCAAACGCATGGCTAGGCGCTATCTGTTTGAGGAATCCCTCCTTAAAAGATGGACGGTACCACCAGATAAAGCCACTGTTATCCCGTTGGAGGACGCTCCGTCCTTTAGGGGTCCGGTGGATCGAAAAGTGGAAGCGGAATCCCGCCTCATTTTTTCCCTGATAGGGTCAACCTTTAGGCCAGTGGTTGCCGTTGGTTTAGTTTCAAGAATGGGTTGGCTAATCTCCCCTTTCAAGGGGATCGCCTGTTTGAGTGAGATTATAAAGGATCTCACTGGGGGCAAGAGCACTTTCTTGCCACAGACTGCTAGGGTAAAGGACCTCGTAACAGACGAGGACCTTCCTTTTCTGCTCATAAAAGGTTTGTTCGTTCCGCTAGGGCGGGCGATAAGGCGAAACCCTCCAGGGGGTTTAAAGGGCGCTGGTCGGCTAAACAAAAGTCCGGCTCAGCCAAACCTGAAGAATACAGCCTGATGCGCCCCCACCCATCTCTGGGGTGGGGGGATGTCTTCACCGGTTTCCGGATCCATGGCTTGCCAGAATTCCGGACAAAGGGGTTCAAGAGGTCATACAGTCGGGATACAAGATCGAGTTTCGATCACTTCCACCGGTGCGATTCTTCCCTTCCAACATTCGTATTTGCTACAGGGAGCGGTAGTTCCCGTTCCTTTGACAGAACGTTTTCAGGGGTTCTATTCGAACCTGTTCACAATGCCCAGGAAAGAGGGCAAGGTGCGTCCAAATTCTGGACTTGGGAAAGATGGAGTCCATCCGAACAGTGGTTGCCTCCCTGCATCAGGGGGATTTCCTGGCGTCCATAGACATTTAGGATGCCTATCTTCATATCCCCATCTTCGCAGGACATCAGCGTTTTCTTCGCTTTTCCCAAAGATCATCCCTGGTTCCCACCAGGAGACTGAACTATCTGGGCCTAATTTTGGATAGATCCTTGGCAAGAGTGTTTCCCCTTGCGGAGAAACTCCAGAAGGTTCAGTCAACGATTCGGATGTTGCTGTCCGTCAACTGACTGGGACTGATGGTGGCCACCGTTTGCCCAGTCTCATACCCGAATTCTCCAAGAGGAGATTCTTCTCAAATAGAATCGGAATCCCGATTCCCTGTACAATCGGATCCGGTTGAGCGAGCGGACCAGGGAGTCTCTGGTCTGGTGGCTTCGGAATCGGACAATGCCACGGTCGTGGCTTATGTCAATCACCAAGGGGGCACCAAGAGTGCCCTGGCGGCCATAGAAGTGGCCAGCATTCTTCATTGGGCGGAACGGTTTGTTCCGGCTCTCTCCGCGGTATTCATTCCGGGGGTGGAAAATTGGCAGGCAGAGTATCTCAGCCGTCAGATTCTGGATCAAGAGGAATAGTCTCTTCATCCAGAGGTATTTCACCAGCTGTCCCTTCATTGGGGCACCCCGGATGTGGATCTGTTGGCATCTCGGCTCAACAGGAAAGTGTGGAGGTTTGTAGCTCACGCCCGCGATCCTCTAGCGGACGCAGCAGACGCGCTGATCGCCCCGTGGGGGCAGTATCAGCTACGGTATGCCTTCCATCCTCTCAAGTTACTGCGAGAACTTCTTCGCAGGATAGAGGTGGAGGGAATTCCAGTTATCCTGGTAACTCCGGACTGACCTCGTCGAGCCTGGTACGCCGACTTGGTGAGGCTGGTCGCGGACGCTCCTTGGGGACTTCCTCTCAGGGAGGATCTGCGGTCTCAGGGACCGATCTTCCATCTTGCTTTACAATCGCTGGCTTAACGGCCTGGCCATTGAGACCCAGGTACTGAAGGACAAGGGATTGTCAGCTTCAGTTATTCCTACTCTAATTAAAGCAAGGAAAGCGACTTCTAGCAAAGTCTATCATCGCACATAGAAGTCTTATATTGCGTGGTGTGAATCTCTTGGATTCTCTCCACGTATTTATTCGGTGACCCGAATCTTGGCCTTTCTGCAACAGGATGTTGAGCAGAAACTGTCCTTGAGCACTATCAAGGGTCAGGTTTCAGCGTTAGCAATCTTCTTTCAGAAACCTTTGGCTACTCATTCCTTGGTGCGGAATTTCATCTAGGGGGTGCGACACCTGGCTCCGCCAGTGCGCGCACCCTTACCGCCCTGGGATCTTAATTTAGTGTTGTCGGTTCTTCAGAAACCTCCCTTTGAAGATATTAGGGAGATTCCCTTGCTTACGTTATCCCAGAAGGTGGCCTTCTTGGTGGCTAACACTTCTGCACTCAGGGTGTCAGAACTGGCCGCATTATCTTGTCGTTCCCCATATCTGGTGGTTCATAGGGATAAGGTGGTTCTTCGTCTGAATCCATCCTTCCTTCCTAAAGAGGTTTCAGAGTTTCATCTGAATGAAGATATTGTATTACCTTCCCTGTGTCCTAAGCCCAGCCATCCTCAGGAGTTTGCGTTACACTCCTTGGATGTGGTTCGGGCAATCAGGGTATACCTGAAGACTACGGACTTGTTTCGTAAAACCGATTCACTTTTTGTGATCACGGATGGCCCCAAAAAGGGGTTGCCTGCATCTGCCGCGACTATCTCCAAATGGATCAGACAGACGGTGGTACAGGCTTATTCTATTAAGGGTCGGAATCCCCTGTTCCCTGTTAAGGCCTCTGTTCCCTGTTAAGGCGCACTCCACTCGGGCGCTTAGTGCTTCCTGGGCCTTCCGCCATCAGGCGTCAGTGGTTCAGGTTTGCAAGGCGGCTACCTGGTCGTCGGTTCATACCTTTACAAAATTTTATAAAGTTGATGAGGCGGATGCCTCTTTTGGCCGCAAGGTTCTGCAGGCCGCAATTTGAGGAGACCGGTGGTCTACCTCGAGGGTTTTTTTCTGTTGGGTTTTCAGTTGAGTCTCATCCTTTGGTTTGATGAGCCTTTAAAACTTCTAGTCGGCACCGGTTGGGCCTTCTAGATTGGATTTTGATTTCTGTTATCCCACCCCTCATTTGTGGCACTGCTTTGGGACGTCCCAAGTTGATATTAATCAAGAGGACTGCGTCTGTCAATGAGTGACAGAGAAAAATGGATTTTTGTAAAATCTTACCGTAAAATCCTTTTCTCTTAAGCTCATTGACAGACGCAGTACCCGCCCCTGTTTTTGAGTTGGGTTGGGTTAAATTCTCTAACACTGCTTTGTGACATAACTGACTTCCTGTAGCAGGGAGAGAGAGGATATACCCTCTGGGACTGCCCCTAAGGTGTGGCCAGAACGTTTTCCTTCTGCCTAGTGTCCTACTCCTGTAGAGGGCAGTATAACCCAAGTTGATATTAATCAAGAGGACTGCGTCTGTCAATGAGCTTAAGAGAAAAGGATTTTATGGTAAGATTTTACAAAAATCCATTTTTATTTAAAGGCATAAAGAAAGTTCACAAAACAGCAATTCTCCCTCGCAAGGGTTCCATCATTACTGTATATTTGATAAATTCAGCCTCCTGGCTTAATCACATGCCGCACGGCTGCTTCAGGCCTCACGAGTGTTCTGCGACTGAGAGTGTTGTGTGACTGAGAGTGTTGTGCGTCTGACCGGGCAGTGCGACTGAGAGTGTTGTGCAACTGAGAGTGTTGTGCGCCTGACGGGGCTGTGCGACTGAGAGTGTTGTGCGACTGAGAGTGTTGTGCGACTGACCAGGCTGTGCGATTGTGAGTGTTGTGCAACTGAGTGTCAAGTGAGTGTAGCGGAGTACCAGAGGGTGAGAAGGTAGAGTTAGGAAGCCAGGAAACAGCCACACAGGACAGACTTTAATTACTAAATCGCCATTAGATTAGATTAGTAGGTACCATGCCTGGCGGGTTTGGAGATGCAACTCGTGTACATCTTGCACAGAGGTGGGCGGAGTATTGGAGGTGCAGGCATCAGAGCAGAGTAGAGGGGTGACAGTTAGGAGGGGTAGAAGGGAAGGGATGTTGGGGAAACCAGTCAGGGACCAGCATTGCTGGAGCAGAGCGACGCCCCTAGCTGCCAGGGGAAGAACTCCTCCAGTGAGGCCGGAAGAAAGGGAAAGGAAAGACAGGTGCTGGTGGTAGGGGACTCAATTATTAGAAGGACAGACAATGCAATCTGCCACAAAGACCGTGTGTGCCGAACAGTCTGTTGTTTACCGGGCTCTCGGGTTCGGCACATCGCGGATCGGGTGGACAGATTACTGGGTGGGGCTGGGGAAGACCCAGCTGTCATGGTACACGTGGGTACCAATGACATAGGCAGAGGAAGATGGGGAGTCCTAAATGATTTCAGGGACTTAGGAGCTAAGTTGAGGACTAGGACCTCCAAGGTAGTATTTTCAGAAATACTACCTGTACCTCGAGCCACACCAGAGAGGCAGCAGGAGATTAGGGAAGTTAATAAGTGGCTGAGGAGCTGGTTTGGTAAGGAGGGTTTCGGGTTCCTGGAGAACGGGGACGACTTCTCTTCTCTTCCACCGGCTCTTTGGTAGGGACAGATTGCATCTAAATGAGGAGGGTGCAACCGTACTGGGTGAGAAGATGGCCGAAAAGTTAGAGGGGCTTTTAAACTAGGTGATGGGGGGAGGGTACAGATGTAGAATTAGCCAGTGGAAAGCAAGATTCAGAGGGCAGAAATGGGGACATTAGCGGTAGGGTGTTCGGAGCTCCTAAACCCAAGGGGGGTATGGGGAAAAAATCAAGAAAGCAGCCTAAAAACATCAAATGAGGATATATGTAACCGGTCAAAATTACGAGGCTTGTATAGCAATGCCAGAAGCCTGGCTAACAAGATGGGAGAGCTGGAGCTGCTGATGTTTGAGGAGGACTTAGATTTTGTGGATAACTGAGACTTGGTTTGACAGCTCTCATGACTGGATGGCGACCATTCAGGGGTATTCCCTTTATCGCAGAGATAGAGAAGGTAAAAAAGGGGGAGGGGTATGTCTGTATATTAAGAACAGTATACAGGTAAATATGACTGATGATATTAATAATGGAGCTATGGATGAGGCAGAATCCCTATGGGTAGAACTTTAAAGGGAAGGCACTGTGGGGAAGGTAATATTGGGCGTATGCTATAGGCCCCCCAACCAGAGGGAGGAGGGGGAGGCGAACCTCCTTTTACAGATAGGATTGGCAGCAAGGATGGGAAATGTCATTATAATGGGGGACTTTAATTATCCAGATATAGACTGGGCAGAAGGAACCGCGCATTCAGCCAAGGCTCGGCAGTTCCTAAATGCTTTGCAGGACAATTTCATGGGTCAGATGGTGAATGCACCGACAAGAAACAATGCGGTACTTGACCTACTGATTACCAACAATACAGACCTGCTCACGGATATAGAAATACGGGACAACTTAGGAAACAGTGATCATAGGTCAATTAGTTTCAGTATTAATTATAGTAATAGTAAACACAAGGGCAACATAAGGACACTGAATTTCAAAAGAGCCAATTTCCCAAAACTGCGCTCTCTGCTAGAAAATATCAAATGGGATAGAACCCTGGGAACAAAGAACACGGAGGAAAAATGTGAGTGCTTCAAAAGCATACTTAAAAAAGGGATTGACCAGTGCATTCCAAAGGGAAATACATTTAAAAGAGCAAAACTAAACCCTGGGTGGCTAAACTCCAACATAAAAATGCATATTAATGCTAAAGGAAAGGCCTTCAAAAAATACAAGACTGAGGGGTCATTGGCAGCATTCAAGCATTACAAAGAGTGTAATAAGAAATGTAAAGACGAAATCAGGACGGCTAAAAGAGAACACGAGAGACATATAGCGGAAGAGAGTAAAAAGAACCCCAAGTATATAAACAGTAAGAAAGCGAGGCCAGAACGCATTGGCCCCATAAAAGACGATAAGGGAGTTTTGGCCACAGAGGACAGGGAAAAGGCGGTAGTGTTAAATAATTTCTTCTCTTCAGTCTTCACAAAAGAATTGGGGGGCTACACTAACCCAGCTTGTAAGGCCAAACTAAACAAGACACCTCAGGAAATACCGCCATGGCTAACAGAAGATAGACTTAGAACTAAACTAGATAAACTTAACATAAATAAATCACTGGGACCGGATGGCTTGCACCCGAGGGTTCTTAAAGATCTCAGCCAGGTGATTGCCAGACCATTATTCCTGATCTTTAAGGATAGTTTACAGATGGGTATGGTGCCAGCTGATTGGAAAAAAGCCAACGTGGTACCAATATTTAAAAAGGGGCTGAGATATATCCCGGGTAACTATAGGCCGGTGAGCCTAACATCAGTAGTCTGCAAGATTTTGTTAAGGGACCACATACAAGACTTTAGTAATGAAAACTGTATTATTAGTAGTAATCAGCACGGATTAATGAAAAATCGTTCTTGCCAAACCATTAACCTTCTATGATGAAGTGAGCTGCCACCTAGATAAAGGTAAGCCTGTGGATGTGGTGTACCTGGACTTCGCAAAGGCCTTTGACACCTTTCCCCACAAATGCTTACTGTTCAAACTAAGGAAGGTAGGTATGGAACAGAAGGTGAGTACCTGGATAGAGAACTGGCTCCAGGGGAGGTTGCAAAGGGTGGTGATTAATAGGGATGATCGAACGGTTCGGGTTGACCATCGGTTCGACCCGAACATTGACTGTTCAAAATTCGGCAACCAGAACCGACCAAAATCCAATGGGACAGGAACTGGGCTTTAAAAGCCCGTGATTGGACCAGAAACATTAGTAAAAGCCAATTGAGGGGGGCAGGAGGATGCTAGGAATGTGATTGGAGTGACTAGGGGGTCCAGAGGCCAATCAGTGAATGCGCCCCCCCAGTATATAACATTGCCCGGTCAAATCTCTAGCACTGTAATACAGGGGCTGTGGAAGAGAGTGGAAGCAGTTCTGTTACTCCTGCTTCAAAAGTGTCATTTAGCAATTATTAGTGTGAAGAAAGGGATATCTAGTGTAGTTAGGGTACTATATACCACTATAGTTAGATTCAATAATCTAGTTTCTGTAGGGAAAGTGTTAAGTGTCAGGGTGACCGTAGTGTAGTGTAGGGTGAACTGACTCTGACTGCTATGGCACGGTGACCAAACTCTTCCATGTCAGGGTGACCGCCATAGAAAAAAGATCGTTTGTCTTAGAATTGCAGTAGAGCAGGGATAGGGCTCCGCTACTTTCACACCTGGGCGTTTTTGTTGCAGGCGTTTATTGTGCATTTTTTGGGCGTCTTTGGAGGCAGGCATAACATCTGAACTTCTGTGTAGGGGTATATATACACACACACATATATGTATATATACACTTACACACGTATAGGTGTGAAAGTAGCGGAACCCTATGCCTGTGCTAATGAAATTATTTGTAGGGATGTAGCTCCGCTCCTATCACACCTATATGTGTGTATGTGTATATATACATATATATGTGTGTGTGTATATATACCCCTATACAGAAGTTCAGATGTTATGCCTGCCTCCAAAGACGCCCTAAAAATGCCCAAAAAAAACGCCCGCAACAACACACCTGGGCGTATTTGCGCGGTCCGCCATCTTTACTGTGGGCACACGTGTATGGCTCCTCTGGGGCGATTGTACATGTCATTTTGGCGCCATCCGCCGCCATTTTGTGGGCGGTGGAACAATGGGTCCGACCGCATGTCGGCGGCCATTTTGGCGTAGACTCCAATGCATTCCTTTGGGGCAGCCTTTTTCCCGGAGTCTGGCATATAGTCCAGCTTTCTCCAGCAGCACTTCCTTTCCATCTGCAGCAAGGACACGGGTAGCAACGCTCTGCTGGCTCTGCAGGTTATCACTCTAAATTTCCCTCTGTATGTCGCTTCTGGCTCAGTTTCTTTTCTCCTTTGGGGGTCTTTCTTAGCTGTGACAGTAGCGGTGGGCTGCGCACGCCGCAGCGCTCTTAAAGGGGACAGTAAACCGTTTTTTGCACTGTGTTTTATTCTGATAACTTGAGCCATGGATTCTCAGGAAAGCAAGTTTCCTCCAGCCTTAGTGGGGGGCCCCAGTTCTCCTGTGGCTCCGCTGCGACCCGATTTGGCCGCTGTAGTAGCGACTTTGGTGGCTAATATGGAAATGCTGATGGCTGAACGTGCTGCAAAAAAGAGGCCCAGATTGTCTCTTTCTTCTGATTCTGATGGGGATATGGCTGCTGCTGCGAGCGTGCCCTTTTCAGGGTCCCGCTCATCCCTGGACCCCCCGGGGTCTGAGGGGGAGGCTGAGATAGAGGGTGTGGATACATCCTCCCCGGGGTCGCCTGAAGAACGGGCGACCATGGATGAGTTAATTGTTTCTGTTAAAGAAACCTTACATTTGGAGGATGAGCCCAGTCCTCCGGGGGTGGTGTCCTCATTTGGGACACACAGAACCCGCAAGGCTGCGCAGGTTTTTCCCTGCCCAGTGGAATTTCCTTACACTGTTAATGAAGTGTGGCGCACGTTAAAACGTCCATTCCTGGTGCCTAGTCGGTTCAAGTTGCTTTATCCATTTGCACCGGCTACGGAATCGCGGTGGTGTGTGCCTCCACAGGTAGACCACACTGTGGCCATGCTGAACAAGGCTACCTTGGTTCCTACTGAGGATACCCCGGTTTTCCGGGATCCACGGACCGGCGGTTGGAGTCTCTGGCCCGCCATTCCTATACGGTGGCGGGTTCGTTGCTCAAACCCATTTTCGCATCCGTTTTGGTGGCCCAGGCGGTGGCTGATTGGACTAAGGTGCTTAGGAACAACCTCGTGTCTGATGGTGTTCCGCCTGCCCGGCTGGAAATGGTGGATCAAATCCACCAGGGAATCATGTATCTGTGTGATGCGGCCTTAAATGAGGCCCCCTTAGTGGCTCGCCTCTCCAGTGTCGCGGTGCTTAACCGACGACTGATATGGCTGAAGAGCTGGTCGGCTGACCAATCCTCACAGAAAACAGTCGCTGATTTTCCTTAAGTTGGCTCTCGCCTTTTTGGCGAGGCGTTGGACACCCTGGTGAAAGGCGTCACAGGGGGCAAGAGAACTATGTTGCCCCAGAACCCGAAGAACAAGTCCTTTCGTGGCAAGCGGGGTTCTGCGCCCAGATCCACTCAGGGGTCCTTTCGTGCCTTTCGGAACCAATCCAAGGGCAAGCCCTTCAAGGCCCAGGGCAGTCAGAAGAAGCCCTGGGCGGGTAAGCAGAAGTCCGGCAATGCCGGCGCGGCGGGTCAATCCGCCTCTGCCTGAAGGGGCACCCTCACCCGTCTCAGGGGTGGGGGGATGTTTGCGCGGTTTCATCCAACCTTGGCTGCTCCGGATATCGGACAGGTGGGTTCTGGAAATTTTTCGATCGAGATCGAGTTCCTTTCCCGACCGGCGGACAGATTTTTTCCCTCCAATCTTCATCTGCTTCCGGGGCATCTGCAGGACTTGCATCAAGCGGTGCAGGACCTGCTTGCTCAGGGGGTGATTGTCCCGGTGCCTCATCGGGACAGGTTTCAGGGGGTTTTATTCAAATCTGTTCACTGTGCCCAGAAAGGATGGCAAAGTGCGTCCTATTCTGGACTTAAAAGCGCTGAACCGCTTCGTGCGGGTTTGGAAGTTCCGTATGGAGTCTCTCCGTTCGGTGGTGGTCTCCTTGAGTCCAGGGTAATTCCTGGCCTCGATAGATCTGAAAGATGCGTACCTGCACATCCCCATTTTCGAGGGTCATCAGCGGTACCTTCGGTTTGCAATCGCAGAGGACCACTACCAGTTTGTGGCGTTACCTTTCGGTCTCGCTTCGGCACCAAGGGTGTTTACCAAAATGCTGGCGCCGGTTCTGGGCCTACTGAGGGCTCAGGGCATTGCGGTCTTGGGTTACCTGGACGATCTACCTGGACGATCTACCTGAGATCGCGTGCCAGCCAGGACCTAGTGCGCGATCTGTCCACCACGGTACAGACGTTTCAGGAGTTCGTATGGACTATCAACGTTCAGAAATCGACGTTGTCTCCATCGCTGCGTCTTCCCTATCTTCTGGACTCCGCTCAGGCAAAGGTGTTCTTGCCGGAGGACAACCCCCGGACTTTGTGGGACGAATCCGTCCTCGTCACTCAGGACCTGTATGCGGGGCCTGGGGTTGATGGTATCGGCCTTCGAGGCGATTCCCTTTGCTCAGTTCCACACGCGGGCTCTCCAGACGGAGATTCTGGCCAGGTGGGACAGACTTCCTCAGTCCTTGGATCTGGAGGTCTCCCTGAGTCGCCAGACCAGATTGGCTCTTCTATGGTGGATCTAGTCCCCGTTGGTGGCGGAAGGCAAGTCCTTCCGTCCGTTGGTGTGGACAGTGGTTACCACGGATGCAGTCTGTCGAGCTGGGGTGGAGTCCTGGGCAACCTGTCTGCCCAGGGCACTTGGGCGGAGGAGGAGTCCTCCCTCCCGATAAATGTGCTGGAGCTATGAGCGATAAAACTCTGTCTCTTCCAGTGGTCGGATCGTCTCCAGGGCCTACCTGTTCGCGTACAGACGGACAATGCTACCGCGGTGGCTTACATCAACCACCAGGGGGCACCAGGAGTGCCCGTGCGGCCCGGGAGGTGACCGACATTCTATCTTGAGCCGAGACTTATGTCCCGGCGATCTCGGCGGTTCACATTCCGGGTGTGGAAAATTGGCAGGCCGACTATCTGAGCCGCCAGACCCTGGACCAAGGGGAATGGTCCCTTCACCCGGAGGTCTTTCAGATGCTATGTGCGAAATGGGGATCCCCAGATGTGGATCTGTTCGCATCCCGGCTAAACCGAAAGGTGGAAAGCTTCGTGGCAAGAACGCGCGATCCGTTGGCAGACGCCTCGGATGCGTTGGTGGCCCCTTGGCATCAGTATCGTCTGATGTACGCCTTTCCTCCGATTCAGTTTCTATCCCGGTTCCTTCGCAGACTGGTCTCGGAACCGCACATGGTGATTCTGGTGGCACCGGACTGGCCACGCTGGTCCTGGTACGCCGACATTGTTCACCTGGCAGTGGCACCTTCGTGGCGCCTGCCTCTGTGGGAAGATCTCCTGTCTCAGGGTCCGATCTTCCATCCTGCTTTACAGTCGCTGGCTTTAACGGCCTGGCTGTTGAGACCCAGGTCTTGAAGGACAAGTGTCTGTCCCCTGAGGTTATCCCTACCCTGATCAAGGCTAGGAAATCCTCCTCTGGTAAGATCTATTACCGTACCTGGAAAGCTTATTTCACCTGGTGTGAGTCCAGGGGGTTCTCCCTTCGTTCTTACTCGGTGTCGAGAATCTTGGCTTTCCTCCAGTCTGGAGTGGACCAGCGTCTGGCGCTGGCCACGATAAAGGGCCAGGTGTCCTTACTGGCTGTCCTGTTCCAACGCCCTGTGGCGTCTCATTCCTTGGTGCGCACCTTCATTCAAGGTGTGCAACATTTGGCTCCTCCGAGGAAGGAGCCCTTACCTCCGTGGGACTTGAACTTGGTTTTGTCTGCGTTGCAGCGTGCTCCCTTTGAAAATATCAGGGAGATATCGTTGCCTCTGCTGTTGAAAAAGGTTGCCTTTCTGGTGGCGATCACTTCGGCTCGCAGGGTGTCGGAGCTGGCGGCGTTGTCTTGCCGCTCCCCTTACTTGATCATTCACAAGGATAAGGTGGTTTTGCGACCACCCCCATCCTTCCTTCCCAAGGTGATCTCTGAATTTCACCTTAATGAGGACATTGTCCTGCCTTCGCTTTGTACGAAGCCTAGGCATCCAAAGGAGATTGCTTTGCATTTCTTGGATGTTGTCAGGGCGATCAGGGTTTACCTGTCGTCTACGGAATCCTTTCGGAAGACGGATTCTCTCTTTGTCCTTCCTGAGGGACCTCGGAAGGGCATGGCTGCATCCGCTGCGACTATTGCCAAATGGATCAGACAGACCATTGAGCAGGCTTACGCCTTGAAGGAACGGGATCCGCCCTTCCCTGTTAAGGCGCACTCTACCAGGTCTTTGAGAACTTCCTGGGCCTGTTGGCATCGGGCCTCGGTGGCCCAGGTGTGCAAGGCGGTGACTTGGTCGTCAGTGCACACTTTCTCCAAGTTCTACAAAGTAGACGTTCTGGCATCAGCTGATGCTTCCTTTGGCCGCAAAGTTCTCAGTGCGGCTGTGCCATGATGGACCCTTGAATTTTTCTCTGGGTCCCTGGCTGTTGGCATTTGCTTTCCTGGGCTGTTGCTCCTGTTGAGCATTGTTTTTTCTGTTGCCCAGTTGGTTCTTACGGTGCATGTAAGATTCCTTTCTCTGATGTGGGTACTGCGTTGCCTTTTCTATGGTTGCGTCTCCCACCCCTCATGTCTATACTGCTTTGGGACATCCCAATAGTGATGACTTAGAGGAGGCGGCGACTGTCGGAGGACGTAAGAGAAAATGGAATTTTTGTAAAATCTTACCTGTAAAATTCCTTTCTCTGAGTCCTCCGACAGTCGCCGCCCCCGCCCCTCTTTTGGGGTTCTTATTACCTACTGCTATGCTACCAAACTGAGTTGGGAGTGGTGATGCAGGGGGGGTATTGACCGGATGGGACAGCCCCCATGGGTGTGTATATGCTAATGCCTTTTGTCTTTTGTCTTTTGACTAAGTCTATATGCCTAGCTATTCCTACGGATAGAAGGACAATACCCAATAGTGATGACTTAGAGGAGGCGGGGACTGTCGGAGGACTCAGAGAAAGGAATTTTACAGGTAAGATTTTACAAAATTTCAGTTTTTTTTTCTAGTTCTGGACATGCCACAGAGCTGAAACTTCACAGGTACACTTTTTAGACCCCCCAGACACTAAATCCAAAGAAATTTTTTTTTTTTCAATAATTTTTTCAATAATTGTCTCTCTATCAAAAACGACAATTTTTAAGAACTTTTTTTGTGTGATTAATAGTCCCTGGGGCATGATTCAGAACCCTAGGCACGTTTTAGGGGCATTTATTGGGTTTTAGGGCTTCAAAATGGTGTTTTTTGATTACCGAAGTTCGGGTCCCATTGATTTCAATGGGGTTCTGGAATCCGGACCCAAACTTTTGGGAAGTTTGGGTGTTCTGGTCAAACCAAACTTTTCAAAAGTTCGATCATTCCCTAGTGATTAATAGGGAGTACTCAGATTGGGCGGGTGTGGAAAGCGGGGTCCCCCAGGGTTCTGTCCTGGGGCCAATCCTGTTTAATTTATTCATAAATGATCTAGAGGAGGGGATATCGAGTAAAATCTCAGTATTTGCGGATGATACTAAACTAAGCAGGCCAATATCTTCTGGGCAGGATGTGGAAACCTTACAAGCGGACCTGAACAAAAGTATGGGGTGGGCAACTACATGGCAGATGAGGTTTAATGTTGAAAAATGTAAAGTAATGCACCTGGGTGCCAGAAACCAGAAAGCAAGCTACTCACTAGGGGGGGGGGGACCTCTGGGTGAGTCTAGGATGGAAATGGACCTGGGGGTACTGGTAGACAACAGGCTTGGCAGTGGCATGCAATGCCAAGCCGCTGCATGCAAAGCCAACAGAATACTGGGATGTATAAAAAAGGGGATTCACTCCAGAAATAAAGAGATTATTCTCCCACTCTACAAGACTCTGGTCCGGCCACATCTGGAGTATGCTGTCCAGTTCTGGGCACTGGTTCTCAGGAAGGATGTGCTGGAACTGGAGAAAGTCCAGAGAAGGGCAACAAAAATAATTAGGGGAATGGAGGACATCAGCTATTAGGAAAGACTAGAAGCACTGAACTTATTCTCTCTGGAGAAGAGAGGGGGGATATGATATCAATGTACAAATATTGTACTGGCATCCCTAGCATATGGGAAAACCTATTCAGAGAAAGGAAATACAATAAGACACGTGGCCACTAACTAAAACTAGAGGAAAGGCGGTTTAACCTTAAAATACGCAGGGGGTTCTTCACTGTGAGAGCAGTAAGGATGTGGAATTCTCTTCCGCAAACAGTGGTATCAGCAGGGAGCATTGATAGTTTCAAAAAACTATTAGATGGGCACCTTAAAGACCACAACATACAGGGGTATACAATGTGCGGTTAACAGCAAACACACACACACATCATAGGTTGAACTGGATGGACTGATGTATTTTTTCAACCTCACTAGCTATGTAACTATGTAACGCCTAGGCGTAAGGTCTGATCCTCAGATCAACACAAGTATCCTTTGGTCAAGCTCCCCAGTACCTTCCTTGGGATCAGCTTCATACTGCGCTGTTGTGGACTACATCTGCCTCCTGCAGACCTGTACGCTCTGGCTGCCAACTGCGGCCTCTCAGGGAAGGTGGGAGCCCTCCTGACTCCCATACACAGACCTCTGTGTGCGGAGAGGGAGGTGTCAGAGCCCCATGCATCTCTATGGGGGAATCGGATGAGAGCGGACCGCCTGTCCGCTCTCATCCGATCCCCTGGACTGATGGAAAATAGGGTTTCCATCAATCCGGATTTCACGGACAGGATCGGATGTGGATGGCAGCGGGTGTCAGCGAACATGTCTCCGCTGACACCCGCTGCCCCATAGGGATGCATGGGGGATCCAATCAGATCCACCTAAAAAACTGACAGGCGGATCTGAACGGATCGCTCGTGTGAAAGGACCCTTAACCACATCCATACCGGCGCATAGTAATATGACGCCGGCAGGATGGCTTTACCGTTCCGGGCGGCCGTCATATGACGTCCGCCCGCTCTAGCTGCTACTGCGCGCCCCCGGGGGGCGCGCAGTGCGGCGATCGGGGGTGAGGCTCGTCCCTCGGACATAGCCCATCCCTGATCAAGGTAAACAGCCAATAGATATTGGCTGTTTACCATGTGATCGGCTGTGTCAGTCACAGCCGATCACATGAGCGGCTCCTGCACGAGCCGCTCGTTCTCTCTGCAATGCGCGCCCCCGGGGGCGCGCAGAGCAGCGATCGGGGACGAGGCTCGTCCCTCGGACAGAGTCGATCCCCGATCTAGGTAAAGAGCCAATGAAATTGGCTCTTTACCACGTGACCGGCTGTGTCCAATCACAGCCGGTCACAAATGTCAACAGAGAACACGGTAACTAGCTGTCACCGTGTTCTCCTCCTCACACACTGATCCTGTGTGAGGAAGAGAGTGTGGTAACAGCTAGTTACCAAATACAGTGCACCCCAACCACACTGATTGCCCCCCCCCAATAAAGAGTACCTGTCACTAGCCCATCAAAGTACCCGAGTACCTGTCACCAGCCCATCAGGTACTCTGATGACAGGTACTCGGGTACTCTGATGGGCTGGTGACAGGTACTCGGGTACTCTGATGACAGGTACTCGGGTACTCTGATGACGGGTACTCGGGTACTCTGATGACGGGTACTCGGGTGCTCTGATGACAGATACTTGGGTACTCTGATGACAGGTACTCGGGTACTCTGATGACAGGTACTCGGGTACTCTGATGACAGGTACTCGGGTACTCTGACGAAAGGTACTCGGGTACTCTGATGACGGGTACTCGGGTACTCTGATGACGGATACTCGGGTATTCTGATGACAGGTACTCGGATACTTTGATTACCTGTCAACAGAGTACCCGTCATCAGAGTACCTGAGTACCTGTCACCTACCCATCAGAGTACCCGAGTACCTTCCACCTGCTCATCAGAGTACCTGACGCCTGAAGTACCCGAGTACTTGCCGCCTGCTCATCAGTACCCATCACTACTCATCAGTACTCATCAGTACCTATCACCTATCAGTACTGATCATCAGTACCCATCAGTACAGTATCACCTATCAGTATCAGTACTACTCATCAGTACCTATCACCTGCCTGTCACCTGCCCATCAGAGTACCCGAGTACCTGTCACCTGCCTATCGGAGTACCCGAGTACCTGCCACCTGCTCATCAGTACCAGAGTACCTGTCACCTGCCTGTCACCTGCCCAACAAATTACCCGAGTACCTGTCACCCTTCATACAGCCACCATGTCCAAGTCCAAAAAGGTTTATATACATCCTCCGTTTAAACCTAAATACCGGTGTTATGGTAGCAGATAGCTGCCATAACCCTGGTATTTTTTTAAACGGTGGACGGTTGGCTTTCCGATAAGGGTGGTCCCAGCGGCGGATTCGCCGTGGGTTCACCCTTCCGGGATGGCGGAAGAGGTGCCCCCCCCCTCCCGCCGCGTCCGGTCCTTTTCCCCGCTTACCGGACCCGCCAGCAGCGGGGAAAACGATCCGGTCCCGGATCCTCACAGACAGGATGTCGAGTGAGGGCAAGCTTGCCCTCACTTGACTCTATGGTCTTGGAGGACCGGAGCTACGGAAAATGTTGTTGCCTAGCAACCGGTTTAAATGTCCTTTTTTTTTTTTTTTTCATTTTATATAATAATTTTTTTTTTTTTTTCTATCTTTTAGTGTACTTGTGAGATCTGAGGACTTTTTGACCCCAGATCTCACAAAAAGAGGTCCTGTCGTGCCTTTTTCTATTACTAGTAATGTTTACATTTCTTGTAATAGAAATAAAAATGATCAATTTTTTTTTTTTTGTTAAACGGTGTAAAAATAAAAAATAATAAATAAAATAAATAGTAAAAAAAAAAAAAAAAAAAATTAAAGCGCCCTGTCCCCGTTAGCTCGCGCGCAGAAGCGACGCATGTGGAAACCCCGCCCACATATGTAAACGGTGTTCAAACCACACATGTGAGGTATCGCCGCGATCGTTAGAGCAAGGGGATTAATTTGAGCCCTAGACCTCCTCTGTAACTCAAAGATGGCAACCTGTAGAAATTTTTAAATTGTCGCCTATGGGGATTTTTAAGTACCAAAGTTTGTCGCCATTCCGTGAGCGTGCGCAATTTTGAAACATGACATGTTGGGTATCTATTTACTCGGCGTAACATTATCTTTCACATTATGGAAAAAAATTGGGCTAACTTTACTGGTTTCTTATTTTTTAATTAAAAAAAGTGAATTTTTTCCAAAAAAATTGCGTTTGGAAGACCGCTGCGCAAATACGGTGTGATAAAAAATATTGCAATAATCTCCACTTTAATCTCTAGGGTCTCTGCTAAAAAAAAATATATAATGTTTGGGGGTTCTAAGCAGTTTTCTAGCAAAACAACTGATTTTAGCTTGTAAACACCAAATGTCAAAAATAGGCCTAGGCAAGTGGCTAGGATGCATGATGATGCGCCTTGGATGTTAGGCCCCTCTATATGGCTAGGCTGTGAAAAAGTCTCACACATGTGGTATTGCCATACTCAGGAGGAGTGGCAGAATGTATTTTGGGGTGTCATTTTTGCTGTGTACATGCTATGTGTTAGGAATATCCTATAAATTGACAACTTTGTGTAAAAAAAAAAAGTTTTTATTTTTTTCCCACATTTTCCAAAAACTTGTGGAAAAAAATGACATGTTCAAAGGACCCATAATGCCTCATAGAATATACGTTGGAGTGTTTGCTTTCCAAAATGGGGTCATTTTGTGGACTTTTCCATTGTATTGGTGCTCTAGGGCCTTGAAAAGTGTGATAGGTAGTAAGAAAGTTTTATGTGTATTTATGCTCCTAAAACGCCTTATGGTGCTACTTGGACGTGGAGTCTCTTTTTGTGGCCAGGCTGTGTAAAAGGCTCACACATGTGGTATCCCCATACTCAGAAGGAGTAACAGAATGAATTTTGGGGTGTCATTTTTGCTGTGTACATGCTATGTGTTAGAAATAGCTTATAAATTGACAACGTTTTGGGAAAAAAAAGAAAAAACATTTTTTTTCTTAATTTTCCCAAGAATTGTGGGAAAAAATTATAACTTCAAAAAACTCACCATGCCTCTTACTAAATACCTTGGACTGTCTACTTTACAAAAAGGGGTCATTTGGGGGGTATTTGTACTGTCCTGACATTTCAGGGCCTCAAGAAAGGAGATAGGCAGTCAGTACATCTGGTGTGATCAATTTTCAGTAATTGGTACCATCGCTTCTAGACTCTAACTTTCACAGAGACTAAATAATATACACTAATTTGGGTTAATTTTACCAGAGATATGTAGCAGTATAAATTTTGGCCCAAATGTATGAAGAAAAATTAATTTTTTGCAAAATTGTATAATAGAAACTAAAAAAAAGTGTTTTTTTTTCAAAATTTTTGCTCTTTTTTTGCTTATATCACGAAGAAAAAAAAACCCAGTTGTGATCAAATACCACCAAAAGAAAGCTCTATTTGTGTGAAAAAAATGATAAAAATTTTGTTTGGTTACAGTGTAGCATGACTGAGCAATTGTCATTCAAAGTGTGAGAGTGCTGAAAGCTGAAAATTGGTCTGGGAAGGAAGGGGGTCTAACTGCTCTGTATGGAAGTGGTTAATCAAAACCAGGCGTAGATTGCTAACACACACAGTGACCCGGGGTAGCCTCTCTACAGATTAGATTTAAGAATATCTGCCCTTTGTCATTATTTCACAACAGCAGAAGGACCTGTACTCTACTGTGTGTGTCTCATTCACAATGGAAAATTCATATCACTTCAGTGTCAATACTTTCCAAGTGCTCATCAAGCTCTGCTGAATATGGAAGACAATGAGTTTTGTAGGATCCTGTATGTTGTTTGATTTTTTAGCTAATCTTCCCATCCCTTGTTGGAAACCTTTTAATGGCATTTAGTGGCTCTCTGGGAGAGGAAATGCCTGATCACCGGTCATATGTGCACGTCTGTGTCCGGAGTCACTTGGGAAACCATTTTCCTCTCAACACTCACAAACTAAAACACAAAGACTCTGGAAATTAATTCTTTTGCCTTTTTTTTTTTTTTTTTTTTTTTTTAGAAACAATGTTTGTCTGTACTGCGACTGACTGCTGTGTGACTGTCTCTGCAACTGAGTACCTGGGAAGTCTGGTAAGTATCCTTGCGACTGGTGAGTGTCCTTGCGACTGGTGAGTATCTTTGCGACTGGTGAGTATCATTGCGACTGGTGAGTATCTTTGCGACTGGTGAGTATCTTTGCGACTGGTGAGTGTCCTTGCGACTGGTGAGTATCTTTGCGACTGGTGAGTATCATTGCGACTGGTGAGTATCTTGCGACTGGTGAGTATCTTTGCGACTGGTGAGTATTCTTGCGACTGGTGAGTATCATTGCGACTGGTGGGTATCTTTGTGACTGGTGAGTATCCTTGCGACTGGTGAGTACCTTGTGACGGGTGAGTATCCTTGCAACTGGTGAGTATCCTTGCAACTGGTGAATATCCTTGCACTGGTGAGTATCCTTGTGACTGGTGAAGTAGCTTGTGACTGGTGAGTATCTTGCGACTGGTGAGTATCCTTGCGACTGGAAGTATCTTCGCGACTGGTGAGTGTCCTTGTGACTGGTGAGTATCTTTGCGACTGGTGAGTATCCTTGTGACTGGTGAGTATCCTTGCGACTGGTGAGTATCTTGCGACTGGTGAGTATCCTTGCGACTGGTGAGTATCCTTGCGACTGGTGAAGTAGCTTGCGACTGGTGAGTATCTTTGCGACTGGTGAGTATCCTTGCGACTGGTGAGTATCCTTGCACTGGTGAGTATCCTTGCGACTGGTGAGTATCTTGCGACTGGTGAGGATCCTTGCGACTGGTGAGGATCCTTGCGACTGGTGAGTATCTAGTGACGGGTGAGGGTATTAGCGACTGGTGGGTACCCCAGGTTTTGTACCAGGGAAGTTAGAGGTAGTGTAGGTAAGGAAGAGCAGGTCGTTAATATTATCCCCATAGGGTAGTGGGTAATAATGTCCGACAGGATTGGGGGTGCCACTCAGTGCACTTCTTGCGGCATGTATGCGTTCCTTGATGAAACAATCGAGGACGAATACTGCTGTACAAGATGTGAGCGACTTGTTGCTCTGGAAGCCCACATCGTGGATCTAGAGAACACAGTGACAAGACTGCGTGGCATCTACAACCTGGAAAGGAGCTTGGACATTACCCATCAGGCGCTGGCAGGGGTCAGCATAGAGGAGGGAGGAACAGAGGAGACGCAAGCAGCAGAGGTACGCAGCTGGGTGACTGTTAGGAATGTTAGGGGGAGGAGTGTCAAGGAGGCCAGTCCTGAGTTGGTAGACCCTAACATGTTTGCCGAGTTGCAGGTTGAGGGGGATATCAACTCAGGGGTGGCAGTGCTGGAGCATGCGCCCTCCCCCAGCTGCCAGGGGAGGGACGGCTCCAGGAAGAAGGGGGGCCGTAACGCAGGAAAGGTTAGACAGGTTGTGGTAGTTGGGGACTCAATTATCAAGAGGACAGAGAGGGAAATCTGTAAAAAAGATCTCGTGAACCGAACAGTTTGTTGTTTTCCCGAGCGCCCGAGTTCGGCACATCGCAGATCTGGCAGACAGATTGTTGGGCGGGGCTGGGGATGACCCAGCGGTCATGGTGCATGTGGGCACTAATGACAAAGTTAAAGGTAGGTGGAGGATCCTTAAGAACGATTTCAGGGACTTAGGTAATAGATTGAGGAAAAGGACCTCCAAGGTGGTTTTCTCTGAAATACTGCCGGTACCTCGAGCCACACAGGAGAGGCAGAAGGAGCTTAGGGAAGTTAACAAGTGGCTGAGGAATTGGTGTAGGAAGGAGGGGTTTGGGTTCCTGGAGAACTGGGCTGACTTCTCAGTCGGCTACCGGCTCTTTAGTAAGGATGGGCTGCACCTTAATGAGGACGGTACAGCTCTTTTGGGGAGAAAGATGGCCACCGAGTTAGAGGGGCTTTTAAACTAGGAGATGGGGGGGAGGGCTCAGAAGTAGAATCAGTCAGGAGGGAGCAGAGGACTGAAGGCAGTTGTAGGGTCAACAGCGACAGTAGGTCAACAACATCAATTGGCGGGTCTGTGCGGGAGAACAGCAGACCAAACAGAAATAAACAAAACCGCCAATCAAGTTTAACTTCCGTAAAACTAAGAGGGGTATATGCTAATGCCAGGAGCCTAGCTAATAAGATGGATGAGTTGGACATGTTAGTACATGAGGAGGACATAGACCTTGTGGGAATAACGGAGACTTGGTTCGACCCCTCACATGACTGGCTGGCAAATATCCAAGGGTATTCGGTGTACCGGAAGGACAGGGTTGGTAAAAGAGGGGGAGGGGTATGTCTCTATGTCAAGAACAATATAAAGGTGCTAGAAAGGAGTGACATTACGGATGGGATGAGCATGGATTTAGAATCTGTGTGGGTTGAACTCGATAGGGAAGAAGATAAGGGAAAAGTAGTTGTGGGGGTTTGCTATAGGCCACCTAACCAAGGGGAGGAGGTAGAGCTGGAATTTTTAGCACTAATAGGTAAAGCGGCAAAACTAGGATCAGTCATCATATTGGGGGACTTCAATTATCCCGACATTGACTGGGAAGAGGGGACTGCACACTCGCATAAGGCCCGGCTATTCACGGAAACCTTACAGGATAACTACATGTCGCAGTTGGTGGATTCCCCTACTAGAGAGAATGCTATCCTGGATCTATTGATCACTAATGACCCAGACATAATCTCGGAGGTAGGAGTCCAGGACAACCTGGGCTCTAGCGATCACAGGATGATCACATTTAGTATAAATAACAATATAAAAAGGCAAGTGGGGAACATAAGAACCCTAAACTTCAGAAGGGCAGACTTTCCAAAATTGTACTCATTGATGGAAAGGGTAAACTGGGACCAAACCCTGGGATCACTGACCACAGAGGAAAAATGGGAATGCTTTAGAACAATATTAAGCAAAGGCATCTTGCAGTGCATTCCTATGGGGAATAAATTTAGAAGAGACAAAGCCAAACCTGGCTGGCTAAACCGTAGCGTTAAAAAACTTATTAGGGGAAAAAAATTGGCCTTCAAGAAATATAAATCAGAGGGCACAGTATCGGCCTTCCAGCAATACAAGGAGGAAAATAAGAAGTGTAAACACGAAATCAAGATGGCTAAAATCAACTTTGAGAGACAAATAGCGGAGGATAGTAAAAAAAACCCAAAGAAATTCTTTAAATATATCAACAGCAAAAAAACTAGGGCAGAGCATATTGCACACATAATTAACGATGATGGGAGGATGGTTACAGAGGACACTGAAAAAGCAACCGTGCTGAATTCTTTTTTCTCGTCAGTCTTTACGCAGGAAAAGGAAGGGTACACTGACCATGACTGTATGGTTAGTAGTAATACACAGGACTTGCCACTATGGCTAACAGAGGGGGAAATCAGGGAAAGACTGGATAAACTTAACACAAACAAATCACCAGGCCCGGATGGCGTACATCCGAGAGTGCTCAAGGAACTCAGTATGGTTATATCTAGACCACTGTTCCTGATCTTTGCTGACAGTATTAGGACAGGAGATGTACCAGGGGATTGGAGGAAGGCTAACGTGATTCCGATATTGAAAAAGGGCCAGAGACATATCCCGGGAAATTATAGGCCTGTCAGTCTGACATCAATAATATGTAAACTTTTGGAGGGGATGATAAGGGACTATATCGTAGAGTATGCTAAAGACAACAACATCATCAGTAGTAACCAGCACGGGTTTACAAATGGGCGTTCTTGTCAAACCAATCTCTTAGCATTCTACGAGGAAGTGAGCTGTGAGCTAGATAGGGGGAGACCAGTGGATGTGGTGTACTTGGATTTCGCTAAGGCGTTTGATACAGTTCCCCACAAGCGCTTAATTTATAAAATAAGGTCTGCAGGTATCGACAGCAGGGTTTGCTCTTGGATACGGAATTGGCTAAAAGGCCGTGTCCAAAGGGTGGTAATAAACAGCGCATACTCAGACTGGTCTGAGGTAGTAAGCGGGGTGCCCCAGGGCTCAGTCCTGGGACCAACCTTGTTCAATTTATTCATAAACAGCAGAGGAAGGGATCAGTAGTTCGTTATCAGTTTTTGCAGATGACACAAAATTGGCCAGGGCAATAACTGCACAGCATGAAGCAGATATCCTACAGAATGACCTGGACAAAATTACGGAGTGGGCAACGACATGGCAAATGAGGTTTAACGTGGAGAAGTGTAAGGTTTTGCACTTGGGGACCAAAAACATAAAAACACAATACACGTTAGGAGGGGAACCCTTGGGGGAATCAAAAATGGAGAAAGATCTGGGAGTCTTGGTTGATGATAGATTAGGCAACAGCATGCAATGCCAAGCGGCAGCTTCCAAAGCCAACAGAATATTAGCATGCATAAAGAAAGGGATGTATTCCAGAGATAAGACTATAATCCTTCCACTTTATAAAACTCTGGTCCGACCGCATCTGGAGTATTCTGTCCAGTTCTGGTCGCCAGTCCTCAGGAGGGATGTGTTGGAGCTGGAGAAAGTCCAGAGAAGGGCAACTAAACTGATTAGGGGGTTGGAGGACCTTACCTATGAAGAGCGGCTGCAATCGCTCGATTTATTTTCCCTGGAGAAGAGACGTCTGAGAGGGGACATGATAGCAATTTATAAATATCTTAATGGGGATCTCAGCTTAGAAGAAAAGCTGTTCATTCGAAGGAATTGCATGAGGACTCGAGGACATACAATGCGATTAGAGGAGAAGCGTTTTAACCTCAGGCAACGTGGGGGGTTCTTTACTGTTAGGGCTACAAGATTGTGGAATTGTCTACCACAAGAGGTGGTTTCTGCGGGTAGTATGGTGACTTTCAAAAGACTCTTAGACTTACATCTCAAGGATCAGGAGATTGAGGGCTATGTTAGATGATTACAGTCGCACACACCTACACAGGTTGAACTGGATGGACTATTGTCTTTATTCAACCTCACCTACTATGTAACTATGTAACTATGTATAACCAGCTAGGTTATTTCCAGTTTGGAATGAAAGGTTCTATAATTTTTAGCCGGTATCAGCACTATATACCAGCAATTCTGTATGCTAATTAATATGGGCAGAAGCCAAATGCGTGAATGTGTACAAATAAAACTTTCTTCTGATTTAAAAAAATAATAATTTTGGCAGAAGCCACATACAATTATCAACATACCTCCAATACAATGGTTCTTTCCTAATTATCAGTGTGCCAACATTGGACATAAATAGTCTTAGGCAAAGTGGTAGTGGTAGAGAGGCACTGGACACAAATGTTCACAAATTGTCAAAATGTGGACAAAGTAATTACTTCATCCCAATTGGCCTGCATTTGCTAGTATTCCACAAAGATGAGGATCCCGTCACAAAGATGCTCAGATCCTTCTTCTGTCAGGAAGAGACATTCTAAGAGTTCACAAGGTACACAGACAAATTAGTGGACCCCCAGATGCCACATTTGCCCAGCTCATGGATCTAGGTTGGGTCATCATAGGCAATGTCTGCATAGCAAAATGAAGAGACCTACCAACATTTCGTCATTCAAGACAAATGTTCTGCCAAATGGCTAAAAAGCTTACTTTGAGCCATGCTCACATCAGTACTGGCTGAAAGAGAAGATAGCCAGCCATGAATGGCAACATGGTATCTCAGGTAACACAATCCTTTCTCCTGCCATGATGATGACCTTGGCTCTACAGTGTTTAATGCAACCATTGGAAGACGATATACTGGCTTCTTCAATGGAAGACAAGGAATTTATCAAAGTAATGGACAATGAGTTATTTCAAGACGACCCCAATATTTGGGCAGCACCCCTACTTTTTCATCTCCCAGTAGAGAGATTGTCCAACAACTTGCAGCAGGCCATCAGTAGATTCTCCTCCTTAAAGCATGACTTAACCAGTTCTAGATTGGAAGGATTTGCCCCCTTAATGACCAGGCCATTTTTTGCGATTCAGCACTGCATTATTTTAATGCGGTCATGCGACACTGTACTGAAATAATTGATGTCCTTTTTTCCCACAAATAGAGCTTTCTTTTGGTGGTATTTGATCATCTCTGCGATTTTTAATTTTTGCGCTATAAACAAAAAAAGAGCGACAATTCTGAAAAAAATATATATCTATTTTTCACATTCTGCTATAGAACATTCCTAAAAAATAAATTTTTCATCCTTTTAGGCCAATTTGTATTCTGCCACATATTTTTGGTAAAAAAAAAAAAATCGCAATAAGCTATTTATTTTTACTAGTAATGGTGCGATCTGCGATTTTTTTGCGGGACTGCGACATTGCGGCGGACAGATCGGACCCCTGACTGACATTTTTGACACTTTTGGGGGGACCAGTGGGTGATCAAGGGGTTAAATGTGTACCTAGGGGCGTGTTTCTAACTGTGGGGGGCGTGGCTTGTGAAATGATCACAGAGACCTTTGTTCCTATATAGAAGGATCACTGGAGCTCTGTGATCATTCCAGGGAGAAGAAGAGCCAGCTGTGTTTACAACAGCTGACCGTTCTTCTCTCTCAGCGTGGAACGATCTCGGGTGTCAGGCAGCAATCGTAGCCACCTGCCCCGTGCATCGGCCTCCCGCTGACGTGCTCACCACCTAGCTGCCTGCGTGTGAACGACGTATACCTACAGTGGTTTGCACAGGAGCGGCTGCCTGCCGCAGTATAACTGCGGCGGGTGGTCGTAAAGTGGGTAATGAACAGGCTATTGTTTGCGATTCGGCACTGTGTTACTTTAACTGACAATTGCGCGGTCAGGCAAAGCTGTACCCAAATAAAATTGATGTACTTTTTTTCCCACAAATAGAGCTTACTTTTGATGTTTGATCACCTGTGGTATTTTTTTTTTTTTTGCGCTATAAACAAAAAATAAGTGAAAATTCAGAAATAAAACAATATTTTTCACTCCCCCCCCCCCCCCCCCCAAATTTAAAAAATCAACTTTTCTCTGTCGCTCATTGACAGACGTAGTCTTCTTGATTCACAAGAACTGGGTTATGTTGTCTCCGCAGGAGTAGGACTAGGCAGAAAAGAAAAAACGTTCTGGCTCCACCCTAGGGGCAGTCCCAGAGGGTATATCCTCCCTCTCTCTGCTACAAGGCATCAGTTTTTTTCTGTCTAGTCAGGAGTAAGGACCTAAGTTCCTTGCTGGGATCTCTGGTCCTGGCAAGATTTTTTTTTTCGAAAAAATATTTTTTAGGTAGTTTTTTCTCCAGTGTTTTTTCCTGTGAGATCTTCAAGCAAATACGCCGGACTGGGCGACACCAGTGGTCACCCCAGCCGGCCTACGAGCGCGCGCAGACCATTGCATTGCGCTTGGTCGGCCGCGACACATTCAAGTAAGTATGCGGGGCTGGGCGACGGGCTGAATGTTGAGATCCAGTGGTCACCCCGGTTTCTGCCTACGAGCGCGTGCAGACCAGAGCTCCGCGCTGGGTCGGCCGCGACGGAGTCCCATTGGAGGGACTGACCTTGCGAGTTAAAAGTCTCGCTTGGACGCCAGGAACCAGAGAGTCGAGGCGTCTGGAGTGGTCCACAGCCCCCCACCCCGGTGAAGAGGGTATTGTGAAGAGAGGGTGCCTGTCGGTTCGGTATGGTGAGTAAACGTTCCCTTTTTTCCTCGTTATGAGGCAGTATGAATTATGGGCCCCTCCATACATGGTCAGTATCTGTCTGACACTAAAAGTCCCCCTTGTAAATACAGCATGTGTTTGGTGGGAAGTGGACTTGGTTTGAGAGCTAACACTCTACCCAGCAGACTGTAGTATTACAGCAGACATAGGAGGTATAATCCTACCTTAATTGTAGTGTACCTCCTGCAGATCGATAAACCGCCATTTAGCAGAGATGCAGGTGGATGTGCTGGGAAAAACGATTTCGGCAGTCCGCCGCCATTTTGCCGTAGACCGGGTGCATGAATGTCCTCAGGTCACGCCGGCCGCCATGTTTTTGGAGTCTATTGTCTCCTGTATGGGGGCGGCCATGTTTGATGAGCCCAGCTACCTCGTGGAGAGCTGGGAACGCCGGAAGGCATACACAGGGGGCGGAGCCACGTCCTTCTACCCGGGAAAACTAACACAGCTCTTTCCAGTCTGTAAAAGACAGACGCTGACTGCAGTTGGTTGGAAACTTCTCTGCATCGGGTGGTGAGCCTTGAGGGTCCCTCTCTCTCTCTGTGGGGATCGAGAAGCAGGTACTCTGAGGGGCGCTATTGCGCTAGGGGGATACACATAAAAAAAAAAAAGAGGTATTTTTTATTTAAAAAAAAAAAAAAAAAAGTTTTTGTTTTTTCTGGCAGAGGTGTCCTGAATTAACATTACACTGCCACTCATGTATCTCCACCGGATCCCCTCGAGGTGTCTGCAGGATCCTCCAGCACCCCACTGACGGTTGAATCATTGTCAGCTATTATGGAAACTTTTGTGTCCCGGGTGGAAGTGGCTTGTCAGGGACAGGGCGCAAGAAAGCGACCCCCGCCTAACCCCTTATTATCTGAAACTTCGGATTCAGAATCTGAGCCTATTTCTGCAGTTGCAGGTACTTCATCTGGGATTGGTGTCTCGGGTACTGTCTCTTCAGACAGTGAGGAGGATGTTTCGGCATCAGCCATAGCCCGAGAGGAAGCGTTGGTAAACGCACTCATTGTATCTGTTCAAGAAACCTTAAGATTACAGGGTATTCCGTCGGAAATAGCTGAAACTGAAATCCCCTTTGGGACTAAAAAACGCATCAAAGTAGCGAAGGTTTTTCCATTGCCCAAATGTTTTGGCAAACCAATCAAAGAAGAATGGAGTCTGCCAAAACGCACTTCTGCTATTTCTAAACGCATTAACAGGCGTTATCCATTTGAGGAAACCCTCATTAAGAAATGGACAGAACCACCTGTGGTGGATTCACCAATGGCTAGATTGAATAAAGCCACGGTTATTCCTTTAGAAGACGCCCCGTCTTTTAAAGATCCAGTGGATCGCAAGATAGAAGCTATGTCTCGCACCATGTTTTCCTTGATTGGATCAGCTTTCAGACCAATAATTGCTATTGGACTGGTTTCGCAGACTGTAACTGAATGGACCAAGTGGTTGCGCCGGGACTTAGAAGAAGTCCCTCAGGCGGTATCAGATTTGTTGGAACAAATGATACAGGGGTTACAGTTTGTGTGTGATGCGGCGTTAGACGCCACTCCATTATTGGCGCGAGCATCAGTTTCAGCAGTGGTTCTCAGGCGTACACTGTGGCTAAAAGGTTGGTTAGCCGACCAAGGTTCCAAAAAAGCATTGGCTAATATCCCCTTTTTAGGAGAGCGTCTATTTGGAGCCAACTTAGATGAGATCATTAAGGATCTCACGGGAGGAAAGAGCACCTTTTTACCGCAAAATGTTAAAGGTAAAGGACCTCGTCAAAGACGAGGGCCTTCTTTCTCTGCTCACAAAAAGTTTTTTCGTCCCGCGGGTGAAAAAATTAAGTCTTCCAAAGCTCCTTCAGGAGGCTTCAGGGGACGTTGGTCGGGCAAGCAAAAGCCCGCCCCCTCCAGACCTGAAGATAAATCGTCCAAAGCCTGAAGGTGCGCCCCCACCCATAACTGGGGTGGGGGGGACGTCTTCGCCGGTTCCCGGATCCATGGCTTTCCAGAATCCCGGACAAGTGGGTTTGCGAAGTCATAAGGTCAGGGTACAAGATCGAGTTTCGATCTCTCCCACCGGCGCGATTCTTCCCTTCCAATATCCGACTATCCCCGGATCGTCTAGAAGATCTGCGGAGAGCAGTCACGGATTTACTACAACAAGGAGTGGTAGTCCACGTTCCTTGGACAGAAGGTTTTCAGGGGTTTTATTCAAACCTATTTACAATACCCAGGAAAGAGGGCAAAGTGCGTCCAATTCTGGACTTAAGGGCACTCAATTCCTTTCTCAACATAAGAAAATTCAAGATGGAATCCATTCGCACAGTAGCAGCCTTCCTGCATCCAGTGGATGTCCTAGCGTCCATAGACATCAAGGACGCCTATCTTCACATTCCCATTTTCGCAGGACATCAGCGGTTTCTACGCTTTTCCGTAGAAGAGAACCACTATCAGTTTGTGGCGTTACCTTTCGGTCTCGCCACGGCTCCTCGGGTCTTCACGAAGGTGTTGGCCCCAATGTTGGCACTACTGCGCCAAAGAGGCATATCGATTCTAGGTTACCTAGACAATCTCCTGCTTCATGCAGAGTCTCCTCAGACCCTGCTACAAAACATAGAAATTACTATAATTTCTTTACAGGAATTCGGGTGGCTGGTGAACCAGCAAAAGTCATTTCTGGTTCCCACCCAGAAGCTCGAATATCTGGGTCTAATTCTAGACACAGTCAGGACAAGAGTTTTCCTTCCGGTAGGGAAACTCCGGAAGATTCAATCAGCAGTCCAGTTGTTACTATCCAACAGCTGGTCTTCTCTTCGAACTTGCATGAGGGTTCTGGGGTTGATGGTGGCTTCCTTCGAAGCAGTCCCATTTGCCCAGTCCCATACCCAAATTCTTCAGCAAGAGATTCTTCTCAGATGGAATCGGAATCCGGAATCCCTGGACAATCGGATCCGATTGAGCAAACAGACCAGAGAGTCTCTGGTCTGGTGGCTTCGGTCTCCGATGCTCAGCCAGGGAAAGGCATTTCTGCCAATATATTGGACGATAGTGACCACGGATGCCAGCCTATCCGGATAGGGAGGAATTCTCGGTCAGTTATCTGTCCAGGGACTTTGGTCCCCGGAAGAATCCAGGTTGCCGATAAATGTATTGGAACTGAGAGCGATCAGACTTTGTCTGATTCACTGGACCAAGCAGCTCCAGGGCAGCCCGGTTCGGATCCAGTCGGACAACGCCACGGCCGTGGCTTATGTCAATCACCAGGGGGGCACCAAGAGTGTCCGAGCGGGCAAGGAAGTGGCTTGCATTCTTCGCTGGGCGGAACGATTTGTTCCAGCGATCTCTGCGGTGTTCATTCCGGGGGTGGAAAATTGGCAGGCAGATTATCTCAGCCGTCAGACTCTGGATCAGGGGGAATGGTCCCTCCATCCAGAAGTTTTCCACCAGTTGTGCCTACGTTGGGGCACCCCGGATGTGGATCTGTTGGCATCACGATTCAACAGGAAAGTACAGAGATTCGTGGCTCGCTCCCGCGATCCTCTAGCAGAGACCGCAGACACACTGATCGCCCCGTGGGGGCAATACCAGCTAATGTATGCCTTCCCTCCTCTCGGGTTACTGCCAAGACTTCTTCGCAGGATAGAGGAGGAAGGAATTCCAGTAATCCTGGTAGCTCCGGACTGGCCTCGCCGAGCGTGGTACGCCGACTTGGTCAGACTGGTGGCGGACGTCCCGTGGAGACTTCCTCTCAGGGAGGACCTACTGTCTCAGGGACCGATCTTCCATCCTGCTTTACGATCGCTGGCTTTAACGGCCTGGCTATTGAGACCCAGGTGCTAAAGGACAAGGGTTTGTCAGCTTTCAGTTATTCCTACTGTAGTTAAAGCAAGGAAAGCGACTTCCAGAAAGATTTATCATCGCACATGGAAGTCCTACATTGCATGGTGTGAACCTCTGGGGTTCCGTCCACGGTCTTATTCGGTTAGTCGAATATTAGCTTTTCTGCAACAAGGGGTTGAGCAGAAACTGGCCTTGAGTACTATCAAGGGTCAGGTCTCAGCCTTAGCTATCTTCTTTTAGAAGCCTTTGGCTACTCATTCCTTGGTGCGGAATTTCATCCAGGGGGTGCGACATCTGGCTCCGCCAGTGCGCGCGCCGTTACCACCCTGGGATCTTAATTTAGTATTGTCGGTTCTTCAGAAACCTCCCTTTGAAGATATTAGGGAGATTCCTCTACCTACGTTGTCCCAGAAGGTGGCCTTCTTGGTGGCTATCACTTCTGCACGCAGGGTGTCAGAACTGGCCGCATTATCTTGTCGTTCCCCATAACTGGTGGTTCATAGAGATAAGGTGGTTCTTCGTCCGAATCCATCCTTCCTACCAAAAGTGGTTTCAGAATTTCATCTGAATGAAGAAATTGTATTACCTTCCCTGTGTCCTAAGCCCAGTCATCCTCGGGAGTTTGCTTTGCACTCCTTGGATGTGGTCCGGGCGATCAGGGTATACTTGAAAACGACAGACTCGTTTCGCAAGACGGATTCACTTTTTGTGGTCCCGGATGGACCCAAAAAGGGGTTGCCTGCATCTGCCGCGACTATTTCCAAATGGATCAGACAGACGGTGGTACAGGCTTATTCTATTAAGGGTCGGGAGCCCCCGTTCCCTGTTAAGGCGCACTCCACTCGGGCACTTAGTGCGTCATGGGCCTTTCGCCATCAGGCGTCAGTGGTCCAGGTGTGCAAGGCGGCTACCTGGTCGTCAGTGCATACCTTTACAAAACATTATAAAGTTGATGTAATGGCATCGTCTGATGCCTCATTTGGCCACAAGGTTTTGCAGGCCTCCATTTGAGGAGACCAGTGGTCTACCTCGAGGGTTTTTTTCCGTTGGAATTTTTATTTGAGTCTCATTCTTTGTTTATAATGAGCCTTTAAAACTTCTAGTTTGGCACCGGTTGGGCCTTCTAGATTGGATTTTGATTTCTGTCAATCCCACCCCTCATTTGTGGCACTGCTTCTGGATGTCCCAGTTCTTGTGAATCAAGAAGACTACGTCTGTCAATGAGCGACAGAGAAAATCGGATTTTTGTAAGATCTTACCGTAAAATCCTTTTCTCTTAGCTCATTGACAGACGTAGTACCCGCCCCTCTATCATTGAGTTGGGTTGGGTTAAATTCTCTGTTGCTGCTTTGTGACAGAACTGATGCCTTGTAGCAGAGAGAGGGAGGATATACCCTCTGGGACTGCCCCTAGGGTGGAGCCAGAACGTTTTTTCTTTTCTGCCTAGTCCTACTCCTGCGGAGACAACATAACCCAGTTCTTGTGAATCAAGAAGACTACGTCTGTCAATGAGCTAAGAGAAAAGGATTTTACGGTAAGATCTTACAAAAATCCGATTTTTTTCAACTTTTTAGGCCAATTTGTATTCTGCTACATTTTTTTGGTAAAAAAAAATCCCAATAAGCGTATTTTGATTGGTTTGTGCAAAAGTTATTGCATCGACAAACTAGAGAAAAAATGTATGTCATTTTTATTTGTTTAATTTTTTTACTAGTAATGGCGGCAATCTGCATTTTTTAGCAGGACTGCGACAGTGCGGCAGACAGATCAAACCCATAACTGATATTTTGCGGCAATTGCTGCCACGAGCCCCATTGGCCGTCTTCTCCACTTCCTAATGGGGGCAGGCGGTTGGCAAGTGGTTAATGTCTAACCCGCTGGCAACAAAAGTGAGTCCATCCCTAAGTGAAAATGTCCAGATTGGGCCCAATTAACCATTTTCCCTCCCCAGTGTCATGTGACTCATTAGTGTTACAAGGTTTCAGGTGTGAATGGGGAGCAGGTGTAATAAATTTGGCGTTAACTCTCTCACTGTCTCATACTGGTCACTGGAAGTTCAACATGGCAGCTCATGGCAAAGAACTCTCTAAAGATCTGAAAAAAAGAGTTATTGCTCTACATAAAGATGGCTTAGGCTATAAGAAGATTGTCAAGACCCTGAAATTGAGCTGAAGCATGGTGGCCAAGAACAGGACAGGTTCCACTTGTTAGGCCTGCCAGAGATGGCAACAGCTCCTCCGGTTTCCAGACCAGTAGTCTTGTTATCCTGGTTTTAGGTGGAGGAGCAGCTAGGGTTCTGCAGTCAAAACGTCGGGACCACAAATGAAAGTGCAAGCAGCAAACTCAGGGAACAACAAACATGTAAAGGACTCAGGAGTAGGTCGGAAGCCAGACCTTGAGGAGCGAAGTCCAGAAGAGTGTTCAATAGGAATGGCCTTGCGGTTTGCGGCAAACTTTGCTTGTTCGCAGTCCGCCGATATTGCGAACATATGGCGATGTTCGCAGCGGCCATATTCGTTTATATTGGGGAGAACTTTGACCCATGACACATCCATCAGGTGGAACAGGACAGCCAATTGAGACATTTCAGCACATGGACATACCCCCTACTTTATAAATAAGCCATTTTATATTCTGCTTTTTGTCAGTGTAGGGAGAGGTTTGCTGTGTGTAGAAAGGACAGACTGTCAGTAACACAGATGGCTCTGTTATGTCCACAAAAGTCCTTTTAAGGATTGGTATTTGGTATAGGTGTACTCTATCTATATTGTCTCTTTTGTGAGTGTAGGGAGAGGTTTAGTGTGGGGAGCAGGGACAAATTGTCAGTGACACAGATCGCTCTGTTATAGGACCACAAAAGTCCTTTCAAGGACTGTTATTTGGTATAGGTGTACTATTCTTTGGTGTGCAGTGCACTATATAGGGGTGTAATACACTTATAATATACTTTGTAATATAGAAAGCATATTATAGTGGATTTGTATTGTGCACTGTACAGCATTGTGACTGGTGTGGTGAGCGTTTCTGCAGCGATACTACAACTACAAAGAGTAACAAAAGCACTTTTAAAAAAGTATTATAAGTGGCCCCCCAATACCACAAATTGAAGTGGGGTGTTATCTAACAGTATACTTTGACAATAGATTAAGGTGTGTCTGAAGGTAATTTAGAAAATTCAAAAAATTAACACCACAGTACCAACGTCCCTAGATTACATTGTAAATGGAACATATCTCTGAAATCACAGAGCTCTCGCCTAGGCGAGATGGATGAGGGCTTGGAAAACCAAAGAGTGGGACTTTAGCGGTACCAGTAAACATTAGATATTCACAAAGAAAGAAAAAATATTAGAGCTTTATTCATTTTAACATATAAAATCATCCGCTGAGCATAGGCTGGGTGAGTGATATAAAAGATACAAAGAACAGAGAACAAAAATCAAAACCAAAAAACAGACATAATTGGTAGGGTAAGTCATATAGGTAAATAGAACAGTGTAAGCAAGACCATATATAGATTTTTTGCAAGTAGCTACTCCAGTGAACAATCCTGTTCTAGTCCACAGAGCAGCACCCAACATGTTTCGCCGGAGGCTTCTTCAGGGGCGTTAATATGTTAGATCAATGGTCGTGATACTACATCAAAACATGAAAAGGAAAAATGAGTATTACATATAATTGATACTATCACAGCATTAATTGAATAGACAGAGTACCATGCAGGTTCAAGGAGGGAGACCACACCAGTTGGACAGATAGCCCAAGAGTCCAAGAAATAGCCCTAGGGTGACATGCACGGATAGAGTAGTGGAAAACGCATAGAACAGCTGGGGGAGGACGAGTGCGGGAGCCGATAATGAGTAACTCCAATCAGTAATATAACAAAGTGATCAGAGAAAAGATATGTTATTATACTGCATGCAACATGCATGGATAGTTTTATAAATAGTGGTCTATACCTTGATAGATACCTAGTAAGATTAATCCTTCATATACAGTATATTCTGATACCAACTAAAGATCTTGACTAGGTATCATGGGGGTATAAGCGGGGACACATCAAGGGGTTAATCCTAGCGGTTTGGATAAATTGCCACTCTGCAAAAAGATAGGTATATGTGAATGTTTATAAGAGGTCTTTGCTCTCACAATGGACAGTACAGGAATAGATACATCTCATGCACTTCCATAGGAGAGACGTCAAAATTATATACCTGGACTTATACTTGCACTCCAAATGGCTAGTTCGGTCAAAGGATATAGCACACTCAAAGCCAGAGTAATACACATGCTAATGAGTGTTGCCTGAGTATAGCTGATGGTGAGAGATAAAGACCGTACTGTAGGGATATAAGAAGACAGGCCGTGTATTAGGTACTTCCGCCTGTCTTACAGATCTAATACCATCAGTGTTCCATGAATTAGCAATAGTAAGATAGTAATTCAATAGATAGCGGTATTTGCCTGGATGTGTGATCCCGTGTCGAATCCCCATGAACTGACACTCTAGGACTAGCACCGACACCAACAAATTAAATATCATTAACTTATCTAATATTACACTTACCCCGACCCAGATAGAAGTGCTGCAATTTGGACTAGGTTTCTGTCCATCCAACCCCATCGATCCCAGGGAGACCATTAAGGATCTCCATCTTTTCGCACGTAATCTGACCTACAAATTTCTTTTCGATGAGGAACGTAAACAAAGTAAATTGGAGAGAGAGCTAGCTGAAAAAACTAAGAACTATACCATGGCGGAATGCCGAGCTCTTAGGGACCTTATCCTTCTTTATGAGGAAGGCAATTCGGAGGTGATCTCCATTATTGATGGTGAAAACACTGATGTCTCCCCGGACTTATCCGTAAACCCAGCTGCACCAGTGGACAAATTTAAAAGTAAATCCCAACGTTTTCCAGACCTGACACAGAACACTCATATTTGGACATTTGTGCAGTGTGTTGCCAGGGACATCAAGGACATGCAATGGCCCCCCTTTGAAAGTAATATGAATGAAGAACAACTTTTAGCACTAAAACAGCTTCAGACAAACCAATCTACAATTCTAAAACCTCCTGACAAGGGGGGAAATATCGTGGTTATGACTTGTAGCCAATACGAAAACATGTGCCTTGATGTCCTTGGCAACTCTACCTGGTACACTCCAATAGAGGACGTGCTAATACAGGGCTTCACCAGTCAATTGCTTGAAATGACAACAGAAGCATTCACTCGTGGCCTAATTAACAAAGACACAATGGAATTCCTCATACCCAAATATCCTAGGACCCCTACCTTTTATACTATCCCGAAGGTCCATAAAAACCTCAACCATCCATCTGGTAGGCCCATAGTGTCTGGTATTGGTTCCTTAACAGAAAAATACAGCAGATATGTGGACTCTCATCTAATGCCACACGTACTGAGACTACCGTCTTACATATGCGACACAGCGGACCTACTCAAACATCTTGAGGGGATTCAGGTCCCTCCGGGTGCCCTGCATGTAGCAGTGGATATCGAGGCACTTTACTCGAGTATCCCACACGAGCAGGGCATCCGGATGGCCGAATCCTTCTTAAAAGAGACGAATCACAGAGAATGGCCATTAATAAACTTTGTCTTAAAACTCCTACGTTTTGTGTTGACCAGGAACCACTTTGTCTTTTGAGGCCAACTTTACCTACAGACCCAGGGGGTGGCTATGGGCACTTGCTGAGCACCATCTTATGCTAATCTTTATTTGGGGGGTTGGGAGAGAGAGATTTTCTCGAGTGACTATATGGAAATTTGGCTGCCATATATCCTATGTTGGCATAGGCATATAGATGATCTATTTATTATATGGACAGGAACACCTTCAGATCGAAATGCATTTCTTGAAAGCCTCAACACCAATAACCTTAATTTAAAATTTACCCATACCATAAGTCCTGAGAAGATCTCTTTCCTCGACCTCACAATCAACATCTTACCGAACGGCGAATTGGCAACTGATTTGTTTAGAAAGCCAAGTGCGGGCAATACCGTACTATGCACAGAAAGTGCCCATCCCACCCCCTTGGTCAACAGTATTCCCTATGCTCAATACATTCGTCTGAGAAGAAATTGTTCAAGTGAAATTAATTTTCAAAACCAATCCGATGCCCTCAGGGACCGCCTTCTGGAAAGGGGCTACTCTAAGTGCATATTGAGAAAAGCATTTAACCGAGCAAAGAAACGATCTAGAGAGGAGTTAATATATAGTACCCGCCCCAAATCACAAGCTGATATGGTTCGATTTGTTACTAAATTCTCGGTACATGAAAGGGAATTGCGAACAATCATTGATAGACACTGGCATGTTCTAACCAATGATTACATGCTTAATAAATATCTAAAACCCTACCCCGACCTAGTGTTCAGACGTGCTCTATCAATAAGAGATAATCTAATGTCCAGTCATTTTCAAACTGATACATCACATCAATTAGCACGCAAGGGAACATATCGGTGTGGGGAATGTACACGATGCCGCTGGGTTGTAGAGGGCAGGGGAATACGCCTACCCAACGGTAGCTGGTTTAGAGCCAGGCAACATGCAAATTACACCACGAGAGGCATCATCTACTTGATGCAATGTGTCTGTAAAGCCTACTATGTAGGCAAGACAATCAGACAGTTCAACCAATGCATAGGTGACCACCTCTATTATTCGGAAGGAGGCAAAATCCTCACAACAGTCACACGCCATATTGGCCTTCATCACAAGTATGACAATTCTGTTATCTCCTTCTTCGTTTTGGAGGTGATATCTCCTGATCCCCGTGGCGGGGATTGGGATAAAAAAAATCTTGCAACGGGAAACATATTGGATAGAGTACCTTGATGCCACTATACCTCCTGGCATCAATGAGGTACTCACATACAAACCTTTCCTTTAAATAATAATAGCATTATGGGAGACTGTGTACAATTCAGGTCTGTCCACACTTTCCCAATGACTTACTTGCTTGTAATATAGGTCCCTATATGTCTGAGAGAGATGGTCCTAATCCATAATTTCTTCAGCTTATTAATGTACTGTCCTTCTGTTCCTATTTTCTTTTTTCCCCCCGCCCTCTTTTCCCATTTCCTTTTTCATGTATATTCTTCTCCAGGTCCCTGTCTGTATACCCCTACTGGTCCTGGGAATGTGCCAATCCTTAACCTGCCCCCAATTCGATATTCTATTGTGATTCATCAGGTTCGGTTATTTGACACGCCCCCATGACTATATATGTATGTTTGGTGAAACACAGAGATTATTGGAACCGTTTAAGGTTCCAATGTATAAACATAAATTTAACCTAGTTATAATAATTTTTTCATTTTTTCGAATATGTTCAACTGCTTTTTTATATATGCCTTTGATAACACAAGCTATAATAATTCTTGGTTCTATATCTTTGTTCATATCAACCATGCCCTTGTTTGGGCTTTTCTATATAGATTGTGCTGTTGTATCATTAAGATGTATAGCAACCGATTAATGTGTAATGTACAGATGGCATGCAATGTACAGATGGCATGCAGATCCATTTAGGGTGTCATCGTTCCGGAAATTGGTCGTGGGGACATGCACGTTGGGTTTGGGAGCGCCACCTGGTGGGGGACGAGTGTGCGGTCTCCTCATAGGGCAGCGGGTAATCCTCTTGGCATCCTGAGCTGCCCTATGGCTGTAGGAACTCGGGCTTCCCTTGTTCCCCTTTGTTAGCACTGCGCGTGCGCCGCAATCTGGCGCATGAGCAGTTCGAGACCGGACCCGACCATCGTCACTTCCTGCAAGTACGCGGTCGGGTTGGAGCCGATATTTAAACCGGCACCGCCCATGGCGGTGTCAGTTCATGGGGATTCGACGCGGGATCACACATCCAGGCAAGTACCGCTATCTATTGAATTACTATCTTACTATTGCTAATTCATGGAACACTGATGGTATTCGATCTGTAAGACAGGCGTAAGTACCTAATACACGGCCTGTCTTCTTATATCCCTACAGTACGGTCTTTATCTCTCACCATCAGCTATACTCAGGCAACACTCATTAGCATGTGAATTACTCTGGCTTTGAGTGTGCTATTTCCTTTGATCGAACTAGCCATTTGGAGTGCAAGTATAAGTCCAGGTATATAATTTTGATGTCTCTCCTATGGAAGTGCATGAGATGTATCTATTCCTGTACTGTCCATTGTGAGAGCAAAGAACTCTTATAAACATTCACATATACCTATCTTTTTGCAGAGTGGCAATTTATCCAAACCGCCAGGATTAACCCCTTGATGTGTCCCCGCTTATAGACCCCATAATACATAGTCAAGATCTTTAGTTGGTATCAGGATATACTGTATATGAAGGATTAATCTTACTAGGTATCTGAAATAAATTATGGGGAGGTTTTATACCTCCCCTATTTATTATAAAAATGTATTCTATTGTCTATTCCTATAATAGTCTAGCAAAGCTCTGATAAGGTTTATAGAAGGTATACTAACAATGCTAGCTATAAAAATAAACACACTGCCTAAATAAACCAGGATCTAATTTATTATAAATAAAGTAGAAATGCTAACATAAAACACTAAAGGAATATTACAGAGCATATAAGACAAAACAAATACAGATGATACGTTACATATTCCTCTTCGTGGTCCGATATCTTTCAGCTGGTCTCAAGCACACAGGAAGGAGAAAGAGAGTAGCTCAAGAGCCATGATGGCCCACAGCCAAGAGTCAGCAGCCAAGAGTGTAAGAGACAGATTCTATCTTGCAATCCGGATTTAAAGCCCACTCAGACACCACCCAGATAAACACCCACTGTCTTCTTGTTCAATGACAGTTCATACGCCACCCTTCCTTCTCAACAGGAAGTAGCTCATCTTTCCAGGAAGCATGTTATATTCTTCCACTAGGGGCGCCATCTGTCCACGAATCATTGTTTTTGACCTGGGTCATCTTCATTCACCGCTGGCCTTTGATGTTGGAATTACCTCCCCAGGAGATCTTATCTGAGGCTCATCTACACCCATATCTCACAATAGGAGGTTTATGCGAGAACATCCTGTGAGCCTTGTCAGGAATGTCCTGCTGGGCACTTTGCATTCCAGACCAGGTGTGGTTAGGTTCAACTATCCAGAAGCATCTGATATCAGAACACGTAAAACTACATGTTGCCTCCAACATATGCCGCTTTGTGCCTGAAGGGCACACACCACCATTCTTCAGAGGCAGCCTTCATAGAACAGTCCATCAATGTCCGGCCTTACGATATGTTGTGCTTCCCAACATGTGCCGCTTTGCCCCTGGGTGACACACATCACCCTTCTTCAGAGGCAGCCTCCATAGAACAGTCCATAAATGTCCATCCTTATGATATGTTGTGCTTCCCAACATGTGCCGCTTTGCCTCTGGGTGACACACCACCACCATTCTTCAGTGACCACTTCCATGGCACCAGTTCGTGTCTTCTCCTTTTGGAATTTTCAGGATGGAGTGGAATATAGGCAAGGGGTGTGCAATATAGGCAAGGGGTGTCCATTCACTCACCATTCACCAAAATACACTCAGAGCTACATATCAACCAGCTTTCAGATACAGAACCTCGAGGAGATTCTTACTCAAACATATTACTAACGTAATACATATACGTCAAATTATAAAAGCACACAAATCAACCCATTTCCAAAATATATACACATATACCCAAATGACCCACCAAATTAAGCATCACACTCCCAACCTCCTATAACCCTTCATTGTGTATACGGGTCGGGATTAGGCAGGCTTGCTCACTATGGCCTTTTCTACCGCAATTCAGGCATGCCAGAGGTATTCCGGGATTCTTAATTGGCAGCAAAGCCTCGAACTTGTACGAAGAGACCTTACCGTCAATTCGTCCCTCAACCTGCATAGATAAATGTGCGACCTTCCTACAACAACACATGTAAAACAACAATTAAACCACAAAATTCCATCCCTGTGCCTGGATTTCAGAGACAATGCACAGGGTACACCATGCACCTCTAGCTATGGTTAGGTTCAAGGAACACCCTAGTTCCATGACTAACATTACATTGGTATCCTTTAGGACAAAGAAACAAAACTCGTCTACGCCCCAAATAATACCCAGGTGCTTCCTTCCCAGCAATGTTCTCTCCATCCAGAACACAGAGTGAAGCATCTTTCAAGCATTTCTCGTTCACCACTGCATATTGATGTTGCATACAAAGGACATCATGGTCATGCCATCGACAGAGGGAAATATCAACCTGCCTCCAGCTTCCATCCACTTTGATCACATGTGGGTAATTTAGCCTTGGATGCAACAAGATAGAATCCCCAGTCAGTAAGCCCATTTTAATCCTAACTTGCACAGCCTGTCCAGGCATCCGACCACCATTTGGATTAGTGAAAGCGGTGTGTTTAGGCAAAAGCTTACTGAGCTGTGATGCTAACTTAGAAGACCACTGACCATCATACAGAGAATGCACAATCAGCTTGATGTTGGTTGATAATTCTAACTGCCCCTGCGTGCACGCCAGAGCCCATGATACGTTTTTCCCCTGTGAAGGCATATTGTACCTTCGTAGCTAGTGTTTGGGAAGAGCTTAGATCTATTTGGAGTGGTTCCCCTTTCTCTAACCAAGCATGTTTTCATGAGTAGTCGCCAGCATCCCCTGTGCGGGTTTCCCACCGCTCAGGCGAGACATCAACCAGGTGTAGCTCCCCTATACCCAGCTCTGGTGTCCCACATGTCCTGTAACTGATACCCTCTCTATAGGACTGCTAAACTTGAGACACCGCCCCCACAAGGAAATTTTCACCGCCTTGATGCCCCATCTGGAGCTCCCTATTTTGGCCAACAGACACTTTATGATAACTAAGTTCCAGCCTACTGGGTACCTGCTACATATTAATTCAGTTATTCAAATACATATCACACATTAAAAACATATCTTTTTTTCTTTCAATTCCTTGGATAGGATTGGATAGGTGATATTCCTTCCCTAACCCCCAACAAATTGCACGTGTATTTACAGTACTTTTGCATTTGTAAATGATAGGAAAGATTCCGGCAAACTGTTTCACAAGTCTTGTTGATGGGCAAAGTCTTTCAAATGCAGCATTATCACTAAATTGTCCATAGGGAAAATAAATCATATACTGCACATAATAATCTGCATCTTTTAGTTTATCCCTTCTCCCCTGAATGTTTGTCAGAACAAATTTGCGATGCGGCATGGCACAGACAAACTGCCAACCAGATGAACATCTTTCATCCATGTTCCAGAGACCTCTCCAATATCTCGCTCCACCAGGACTCTGGAAATGAAAATCAAGAGCAGAATCAAATTCTTATCCACAATATCTATTAGCATACTATGTTTGCTTACAGAACCTCACTTGGATCCCAGGAACTTAGTTTTCCTGGCTTCTACAACTCTGAACTACTAAAACAACCCTGACTCTTTGGGATAAACCCACTTTTAAAATGGTTCCCCCATGATAAGAAAAAATGAAAGAGTTCTGTATTCCAAAACTTCTCTTCAACCATAAAATCTGCACAACTGTTAACTTAACCTACGCAATAACTCCCCTTTCAGGTGGACAACACCCAAACATCTGGGTTTTTTTTCCACCTGAATGAAAATAAAAGGAAAAATACAATAACTCCAGCGGCTATGGCTTTCTACGAACTCCTGCGTTAAACAAACTGTACGAAGCTGTTGACTTGGGGCATAGCCAATGACCCCCTTTCAGGTGGACTAAACCTAACAATTTGGAATTTTTCCACCTGAACAAAACAAAAAATATATATCATAAAAATTAAAAAAAAAAAAATACATAAACATAACACTAAACCCAGAGGCTTATCCTTGAAAATACAAAAAAAAAAAACAATACATCAAGGTCCTCCATAATATTCCAAAAATTAAAGCCAAATCTTTGAGACTTTCATCTAAACCTTATTCATAGCAAAGAAACATTAACCAGAAAGTCCTTACCATCCATGCGATTCCTTAAGGGCTATTAACAAAAGATTTGTTTCCCCTGTTGCTATACCTCTGTGAACATGTGGCTACCTCCATTCTGAGTCTATTCAGTTGTTCCATATACTGATGCCTTTCCTGCCTTAACTGACTATTTTCAGAATGTAATCTCAGCATTTGAGTTTTAAAAGGGACACGGGTTTGACTATTATGGCCTCTATGCCTTGGATTGCTACCCCATCTTGCAGAATAAACTTCATAATACCTCGGTGTAGTTTTAGGGTAGTGTGATTTTCTTTGCATATTATTATTAGCCACCATACAATACCTGGCAATATGACCCCACTTTTTACAGGCAAAACACTTGAGAGCTGGTTTCCCTGCATAGGGCCTCCTCTGAGCATATGGAGATGGAGACTCACATTGCCGCATAACAATACTATGATTGGAATCAACAGACTTCACACTTTCACTGTCTGAGGAGTAGACACTAGCAATGGACTCATCAGAAGTCTCCAAAAGACCAGGTGCATTTTGCATTTCAATTCCTGAATCAATTTCAAGATCAGTTACAACACATTCATCATCACTAACATTGATTCCAACCAAAGCAACATCACTTGCAGCAACAAGAGCATTAGACTTCCCTAATTGTTGTTCTAAATTCTCTATCTGTGCTGAACACTGAGACTGCTCAATCTCTGCCTGTTTGGTGGATAACTCTATTATGGCAGCTTGGGACTCCTGTAGTTCTCTTCTAAGCAGCATTATAATACGCTCATTCTGTGCTTCTCTTTGTTTTAAAGAGGCAACCCAACTTTCTCTTAAATTACACGTTTCCTCCAATTCATCCACTTTCTTTTCCAATATACGTTTCTCAGTCACCAATTGTGCAATCTGATTACAAACATTTGCATCTGTCTTCACAGCTATCGCTAATATATTTTTACTTGCACTTTCTATCTGATCTAATAATTGTGCCCTCTCAGCATAAAATTGCATTTCTTTTTGTTCGGCAATTTCCTTCATTCTTAACAGCATGCACACTACATTCGCCATTCTCGCTTTTTTTTCCCTTTTTAGAAGACGGTTTCTCCTTCATATTATCATTTTGTATATCGCATTGTTTTAACAAATCATTAAATTGGTGAGTTAAAGCATTTTCTGTAGAAGTGTTAAACCTAGCAGAGGCATACTTCTTAAGGAAAGTTCCAATGACTTCCATTGATATGCTAATTTCGTTCACACTGGAGCTTGCCTAAACAGTCTTCACACAGTTGCTGATACAAGACACACAGGCACAAACACACACATACACAGCTGTTCCAAGTTAACACGGACTTGTAGTCCCACAAGGAGGAGCACAAACTAGTGCCCTGCTCTCTCCTCAACACCACTGCCTATACCCCTCTTATCTCAGATCCTAGGCCACATGGACCTTCTCTTGGAGCAGAAAGCTTCCTCCCTTTCACGTGGTAAAAAAAAATATAAAATATAATCTATATTTCTCCCACTTTCTCCTCAAAGATGTATGGTTTATCCTATAAATCTGCAGGGTACATCAGTTAACCAAGGGTGATCAGCCCTTCCTTTGCCGGCACACAACTTAACAGCTAACCAGGCCTAAAAAAAAACAATTTGCACTAACACACTTTAAATTTTAACACATATACATATTCCAGCCCGAGATACGAATACTTTACTTACCAGATAATGCGCGTCCGCTTACTGATGAAGTATTTCACAGAACTTTCAGGACCACTCAAGCAGGGCTTCAGAATTCACGAACCAGCGCAAATCTTGTCCACAGCAGAGGAATTCTTTCAGTTCTGGGTCTCTTGTAGAGGACTTGTTAGCTTATAGGAACTCAAGACAAAAATACTTTAGGGTTTGGATTCTGTGCAGAATTTCTTTCCCTACTCCTGCTTCTGGGGTGCCAAATGAAATAAATTATGGGGTGGTTTTATACCTCCCCTATTTATTATAAAAATGTATTCTATTGTCTATTCCTATAATAGTCTATCAAAGCTCTGATAAGGTTAATAGAAGGTATACTAACAATGCTAGCTATAAAAATAAACACACTGCTTAAATAAACCAGGATCTAATTTATTATAAATAAAGTAGAAATGCTAACATAAAACACTAAAGGAATATTACAGAGCATATAAGACAAAACAATTACAGATGATACGTTACATATTCCTCTTCGGGGTCCGATATCTTTCAGCTGGTCTCAAGCACACAGGAAGGAGAAAGAGAGTAGCTCAAGAGCCATGATGGCCCACAGCCAAGAGTCAGCAGCCAATAGTGTAAGAGACAGATTCTATCTTGCAATCTGGATTTAAAGCCCACTCAGACACCACCCAGATAAACACCCACTGTCTTCTTGTCCAATGACAGTTCATACGCCACCCTTCCTTCTCAACAGGAAGTAGCTCATCTTTCCAGGAAGCATGTTATATTCTTCCACTAGGGGCGCCATCTGTCCACGAATCATTGTTTTTGACCTGGGTCATCTTCATTCACCGCTGGCCTTTGATGTTGGAATTACCTCCCCAGGAGATCTTATCTGAGGCTCATCTACACCCATATCTCACAATAGGAGGTTTATGCGAGAACATCCTGTGAGCCTTGTCAGGAATGTCCTGCTGGGCACTTTGCATTCCAGACCAGGTGTGGTTAGGTTCAACTATCCAGAAGCATCTGATATCAGAACACGTAAAACTACATGTTGCCTCCAACAGTATCTATCAAGGTATAGTCCAATATTTATAAAACTATCCATGCATGTTGCATGCAGTATAATAACATATCTTTTCTCTGATCACTTTGTTATATTACTGATTGGAGTTACTCATTATCGGCTCCCGCACTCACCCCCCCCCCCCCCCAGCTGTTCTATGCGTTTTCCACTAATCTATCCGTGCATGTCACCCTAGGGCTATTTCTTGGACTCTGTCCAACTGGTGTGGTCTCCCTCCTTGGACCTGCATGGTACTCTGTCTATTCAATTAATGCTGTGATAGTATCAACTATATGTAATACTCATTTTTCCTTTTCATGTTTTGATGTAGTATCACGACCATTGATCCAACATATTAACGCCCCTGAAGAAGCCTCCGGTGAAACATGTTGGGCGCTGCTCTGTGGACTAGAACAGGATTGTTCACTGGAGTAGCTACTTGCATATAATCTATATATGGTCTTGCTTACACTGTTATATTTACCTATATGACTTATCCTACCAATTATGTCTGTTTTTTGGTTTTAATTTTTGTTCTCTATTTTTTATATCTTTTATATCACTCATCCAGCCTATGCTCCGCGGATGATTTTATATGTTAAAATGAATAAAGCTCTAATATTTTTTATCTCTTTGTGAATATCTAATGTTTACTGGTACCACTAAAATCCCACTCTTTGGTTTTCCAAGCCCTCATCCATCTCGCCTAGGCGAGAGCTCTGTGATTTCAGAGATATGTTGCATTAACAGTATACTTTTATAAGAGTTTATTTTTGTCCTGCAAAAATGTTGCCTCTTTTGCTGCGTTAACTGTGCTACACACAGGGCCGGATTTAAAGAAACTGCAGCTTCAAACATCTATGACGTGTTTCAGTTTCGCCGCGGTCAAATCAATTAACTGGCGCTGCGGCGAATTGGCGAGTAAAACAGCAATAATGAATTCCGCCGTCAGCGGGATTCACTTACGATCGCGGCTTCGCCAATTCGCAAACTTATGTCTTCGTGCTTATAGCAGTTTCACATAGCGATGTGGGCTAGTGGATTAGTGCACACATCACATGTCTGTAATTCATCTCCCTCTGCTGTAGGTTCGAGGCTTACCATCTCCACCTACTTTTTTTATTTTCTTTTTTTGTTTATATTGCTAAAATGTAACGGATTACATCATATATATTGCTAAATAATGTTACACTCAGAAGCGCTTGCAAGCTTACACCATTTTAAGTGTTTTTTTGATCTTGTCTGTGTGTCGAATCGATCTTATGAAGGAAAGTACCAAAGGCAAGTGACAAAACCCCTACCCTACTTCAGGGCAAGATGAAACCTCACAATTTTACCATGGTCTTCTTCCCACATTCCATACAATGTTTAGTTCTTTAGCTATATGTGCTTTTTAGCCTTAACACACTCCTTTTTTTCCACCATACAGCTTTATTCTGCACAATAGCTAAGTGCTTTGCAACTTCACTGCAGTTAACAACGTCATGGGTTCAAATCACATCACTACACTTGGGATCTCTTTTCACTCTCATTTTTTTTAACAGTTTTTTTAAACTATCTTGAATTTGGGGGGGGGGGGGGGTCCTACCCAAATTTCAAGCACATCAATGGAAACAACACAATTTTGATTTTATGAGTGTGGTCCTAGTTTTATCGAGATGCAATTCTTTACATATTTACCATGGTTCTTACAATTTCTTGACCAATAAACATAGGTGTCTGATATTGGACTCTCTCCATATTTCAACAACACAGACCCTCATAGTCCAACACTACATTTGCCTCACACCTCAACACAACACTGTCACATCCCTACTCTACATTACAACCCCTCACATCACCAGTACAAGCAGCATGCAAAGTGCAAAACTCCGGCCTTGGCAGCTTAATGGGCCATACACTAACAATTTGTCTAGACTTTTTCCTGTAGACTTAACCAAACCATATAATATAAGCTCAAACCTCAACACTTTCAATTTGGATGCAATCAGGCAGGCCCTTGCACTACATAGAAAATGTCAATCTGAAGGATAAAGTCTTCTCTAAATCTTACAGTGTGGATGGCCCTTTTGTCTGTAGGCACCCACACAAAACAAAAAAACACATGTTCAATTCTAATGTATTTATTTATTTGAGAATGACAGCAGAAGGAGGGATGCAGCAAAAGAATATTGTCACTCTCCAGTCCGTGTGCCTTTACAGCGCCAGACCACGATCTTTGCTCCATGGCTACGGGATTCTGATGTCTTCCACAACTTCCGGCAGAGTTCAGAATCCATTCTGCACCTCTACCAGCTCATAGGGGACAGGCATGGCAAGGTTGCTGGTCAGCTTCCAAGCCACTTTCGAAGTTCCAGGGTGTTCATGTTGGTCATTGGCCATGTGCCTTACCAAATATCCACTGACCACAAAAGAAAATGAGTGGAGTCCATCAAGGTGGGTTTCTACCACCTACACCCGCAAGCAGTACCACTCCTGGAAAAATAAAACAAAGGATAAGACATTTCATAATGAAAATCACATCTTAATGCCTGTTTGCTTCATTCTGAACTTCATTTAATTTCGACATCACGAGTGAAATAACACATTTTATGCCAACTTACACAAACCAGAAATCATTAATGTAAACATTTGAATACACACCTGTGACGCCAGACAGCCCATCACCACAGGCTTCCCATGGTACGTGCCATGATTCCAAGATGTTGATGTTCTGGAAAATTACAACACCATAAGATACCAAGCAGCCGTTCATGTTATCAATAACTACACAGGTGGCATAGACACAAATAAACACCTGCCAGCTCTTCTCAGCCCTTTACACTATTCACAATACCAACATGTTTATGGTTAGAGGTGCATGTTTTTGCTCAAGTAACACAATTTTACCAATGTTGACTACACTTTATCTACAATGGCAAGTGTCATTGGCAGATGATAATCACCCTCTGTCTCCCTGTGAGTGGCACCTCTGCTAACTAGCTAATTAATACACATGCCCTATCTTGACCGGTTACAGTACTTACATGTAAAGTGGCTAGCAACCAGGGTATTCCGGGTGGCCATACCGGCAGCGGTGCTCCGCCGCCTGGGGGCCGCCGGCTGACGGACCTCTGGCTCCCTCTCCTCCGTCAGCTCCCAAGAATCATCCCGGGCAACGCACATGTTGTGCAACACGCAGCACGCCAGGATGATCTTGGAAGCCTTTGTAGGAGAGTACAGGAGTTCACCCCCAGGCCGGGCCAAGCAGAGAAACCGGGACTTGAGAAGACCTATGGTCAACTCAATGATACTCCGGCTTCTCCGCAAGGCCCTGTTGTAATTCCTCTCTGCTGGGCCCTGGGGGTACCTGATTGGAGCCATCAGCCACGTCAGCTGCGGGTAACCAGCATCCCCTGAAAAATAAGAAAAATATACATTAGTTCTTCCTATCATGTGACTTTAGATGACTCCTCAAAATGGGAGACAATTAGGCATTTTACTAAACAACCTGCTCGTCTGTTTGCAAAAAATCATATGAAACATCTCAACTCTGTCTAACTGCCTAAATCACTAATACAAATGGGAAAAAGGACACACAAAGTGGTGGGTTTCTCTTGCAAGTTCCAACTTGGCCCCTATTTTGTTCCTATTACATTAGCCTAGGTCTTACTTCTGGAATATATCTGCAACTAGAGTGAGGAAACCAATATTGACTCACTTATGCAAAGTACTTTGGGGATATGGCAATACCATTGGAATCATTTGTAGGTTTTCTTTCGGTGGCTAGAGGACACCATTTACACATTGGTTAACCACCTTCATTGGACTCAAAGACAACTTTGCAAATCTTTCTTTTGTGAGCTGCTAAGCTGCTGATCTGGTTGTGTGTGAACAGCCTGACAACTCCTAACACATCCATTTTAGGTAGGCTTTGCTTAAATCAGGGTGTACACCGATGTAGCTTATTCCTATGTCTATGTAATCTTACAGTTTATGTTGTTAAGACAAAATACTTTACCAATAAGCCACCCTTCGGGCATTTGTCCACTTTCAAACACCTCGTACAGAGTACTTGTTCTTAACATACTGGAATCCTGGCACGACCCTGGGTGACCAGTGTTGACACTCATGATGCGCTGTTTGGCGTCACACACTAATTGGACGTTCACGGAGTGGTACTGCTTGCGGTTCCGGTATTCACTTTCGTGGCTCCTTGGGGGCCTAATGGCTATGTGGGTGCCATCGATTGCCCCTAGGATTTGCGGCATGTGTGCCCGCCGGTAGAAACCCAACTTGACTTCATTCCACTCATTTTCATTCTGTGGCCAGTGGATAAAATTGGGCACTATATCCACTATGGCATTAATGACCAACATGAACACCCTTGAAACTGTGGGCTGGCTAATGCCCATGATACTTCCCGAAGTGGCTTGGAAGCTGCCACGCCCTAAAATATACAAAGTGGCCAGCAATCTGGCCATGCCGGGCACCGCATGGCCGCGCTGTGTGTCCGGGTCAATTTTCTCTGCTATGAGCTGGTAGAGGTGTAGAATAGTTCCTCGCTCGAGCCGGAACTTCCTCCTGACATCAGAATCCCGCAGCTTGTCCAAATAGATCCTTGGAGCAAAAATGCGTGGCTGGCGAGGTAAGGGCACACGGACTGGAGGTGCTGCTGCTGGAGGTGCTGCTGCTGCTGCTGCAGCTTCCCCACCTTCTGCTGCCTCCTGTGCCAGGGCCTCCTCAAACAAGGCACCGATAAATGCCAGCATTGCACCATCTAATGCGTCTGGGATATCGTCCTCCATTTTGAACGCGCAAATTCGCGAATGCGCAGATATATATAGAAACGGCCGCTAATTATCACACCTGTGAGCCAGCTATAAAAGGAGCACATGGCCAATATGGCTGCTGGATGTTATAGATCGATGTTTCTTATGTGCTAGCAAGACCCTGTGACCCACAACCTACATTATCTGGAGGTAAGACAATTGTATCTCTCTCTCCCAAAAAAAGGAAGGAGAGAATTTGTACTTATCTTGGGTGTGCTTAAGTTGTCTATGGTGAATCCCCTCCAACCCACAATAGCTTGGGAACCCCTCAAGTGTCTTTTAATCATTGGCAGTTGGCCCCATGTGCATGTGGTTTGGACATGTGTTTTCTCATGTTTGTTAAAGGTGTGCAGTCTAGATTTGGCATCTAAACCTGCCCCCTTACCTTCCCAGCTTCCAAAGACACCATTTTTGCTTTCCTGATAACTGTAATTTATTATGTGCACGTATGTAGGTCATGCGATTTCTCATGTATGTTTAATGTTTGCAGCCTCCTTTTGCCTATAAAGGATTACACCACCCCCCCTCCACCAAGTCTGTTTGTGCCATTAGGTAAGTGTTTGGAGGGCCTTGTGTGATTTGTACCCATATGCGTTTTCTTATGTGTTTTTTTGTTCCATTTCTTTGCAACCTCTTCTGCTTTTTTTGCCACCACCACCACCACCGTGTTTGTGCCATTAGGTAAGTGTTTGGAGGGCCTCGTGTGATTTGTACCCATATGCGTTTTCTTATGTGTTTTTTTTTTCCATTTCTTTGCAGCCTCTTCTGCTCTTTGCCACCACCACCACCACCACCACCACCACTGTGTTTGTGCCATTAGGTAAGTGTTTGGAGGGCCTCGTGTGATTTGTACCCATATGCGTTTTCTTATGTGTTTTTTTTTTCCTTTTCTTTGCAGCCTCTTCTGCTCTTTGCCACCACCCCCACCACCACCACCACTGTGTTTGTGCCATTAGGTAAGTGTTTGGAGGGCCTTGTGTGATTTGTACCCATATGCGTTTTCTTATGTGTTTTTTTTTTTCCATTTCTTTGCAGCCTCTTCTGCTCTTTGCCGCCACCACCACCACCACCACCACTGTGTTTGTGCCATTAGGTAAGTGTTTGGAGGGCCTCGTGTGATTTGTACCCATATGCGTTTTCTTATGTGTTTTTTTTTTCCATTTCTTTGCAGCCTCTTCTGCTCTTTGCCACCACCACCACCACCACCACCACTGTGTTTGTGCCATTAGGTAAGTGTTTGGAGGGCCTCGTGTGATTTGTACCCATATGCGTTTTCTTATGTGTTTTTTTTTTTCCATTTCTTTGCAGCCTCTTCTGCTCTTTGCCACCACCACCACCACCACCACCACTGTGTTTGTGCCATTAGGTAAGTGTTTGGAGGGCCTTGTGTGATTTGTACCCATATGCGTTTTCTTATGTGGTTTTTTTTTCCATTTCTTTGCAGCCTCTTCTGCTCTTTGCCACCACCACCACCACCACTGTGTTTGTGCCATTAGGTAAGTGTTTGGAGGGCCTTGTGTGATTTGTACCCATATGCGTTTTCTTATGTGTTTTTTTTTCCATTTCTTTGCAGCCTCTTCTGCTCTTTGCCACCACCACCACCACCACCACCACCACTGTGTTTGTGCCATTAGGTAAGTGTTTGGAGGGCCTCGTGTGATTTGTACCCATATGCGTTTTCTTATGTGTTTTTTTGTTCCATTTCTTTGCAACCTCTTCTGCTTTTTTTGCCACCACCACCACCACCGTGTTTGTGCCATTAGGTAAGTGTTTGGAGGGCCTCGTGTGATTTGTACCCATATGCGTTTTCTTATGTGTTTTTTTGTTCCATTTCTTTGCAACCTCTTCTGCTTTTTTTGCCACCACCACCACCACCGTGTTTGTGCCATTAGGTAAGTGTTTGGAGGGCCTCGTGTGATTTGTACCCATATGCGTTTTCTTATGTGTTTTTTTTTCCTTTTCTTTGCAGCCTCTTCTGCTCTTTGCCCACTACTACCACCACCACCACCACCAAGTCTGTTTGTGCCATTAGGTAAGTGTGTTCTGTAACTGTTCACTAATAATTATACTGTATATGAAGAGCAATCTGCAAATCCTGTTTTTTCTGTTTTCTCTTTTGTCATTTCAGATTTAGGAGTTTGGGGCTCTTTGCTGCTGCTGGACAGCCAGATTCTCTGCCCACCTCGTGCTCCCATGGCCCCACCCACTGGAAGGATGAGAAGGGGCAGGGTGGCCAGGGGGGGCAGGGGGGGCAGGGTGGGCAGATCGTCTGGCTCTGGTGTGAGGGAGGCTCCAGCTGTATCCATGAGGGAGTCCACCATCCCCATCCCGGAGGAGGAAGCCGGGGGAGGTGGTAACACACCAAGTGGACAAGCTGGCTCTTCTGACAGTAGTCCTGGAGCGGGTCCGTCCACCAGAGTCAGCTTGTCCACATTATCCCGGCTTCCCCGTTTCAACCACAATCAGTGCTGTGCCCTGGTCCACGCCTATATGGCCAGATATCAGGCGATACATGGGACCAGGGCCGCGTCTTACTCAGTAACAGAGAAGAACAGATTGTGGGATGAAATCCGGGATGCTGTAAATGCACTGGGTGAAGCACCTCGCCACCGTGACAGTGTGCGGAAGAAGGTCAACGACATCTGTGGGTCCGTTCGGAAGAAGCTAATTGCATGGGCTGCGGAGGGTCTTTATGACCGACAAGGTCGGCTGGATGAACGTGCACGAAGTTCTCTCTGGGATTATCAATTACCTTTCTTGAACATCATAGGACCTGATACCATCTTTACCAGAGAGGACTTAGATTCGGATGCTTTGCACCGAGGTAGGATATTATCTTGGATGTCAATTGTGTGAGTTGTTTGGAAAAGATTAACTACTATCCTATGTGTGACATTAATAGAATGTGATACTTGCCCTTCCAATTGTCCTTTTTTTGTTTTCCCCAACCTGCAATTTGTTCATCTGTAGCACGGATCTCAGCCCCTCCACAGCCCATGCAGCTTGGCGAACCAGACGGACTCACAGGTGTTGACATCAGTGCTGACCCTCCTCCTGGTAGGTCCAATATCATACTGTGCCAAACAATGTAGATGTTTTTTTTTTTCCAAGATAGCTCATATTGCTATGTCCTTTACAGAAGATCCGCAGCAGGGAACACACCCAGTGCAGCTAGGCCTGGAGGAAGGTGTTGGTATGTCTAGTCAAATAATGTTTTTTGGAATCTTATTAACCCCATTAACACACATGTTTTTTCTTATGAAAGAGTGTTGCCTTTTAGATGTTTACCCTGCAAAACACAGTTGACAGCATTAATGGGTGCCGTCATTAGTAGGCAGACCAAGCCTTCTTAACCTTTGGGAGGGTTTAGCAAGTGTCCTATGAGCCCAGGAAAGCACTTTTGAATGTTTGGCCTCAATGCTTCATTCATGAAGCTAGGAGGGCAATCTGGCCATAATCATTACTGACTAAGGTTATGTACTAAACATGTTTTTTTTTTTTTGTTTTTAAAAGAACATCAGGCCCCTCTTGACGTTGCAGCTGGAGTTGGATCAGGAGCTGGCGACGATTCTGCATCCAGTGCTGTGGTATGTGATATAAGGGAACAAGGTGCACATGTAACATTTCAATGGTAGCATTGATTTTGGACTAGATGTGGCTTACATTGTGTGTGTTAAATTAGTGCTATGACATTCTGACGATGCACCAGCACAACAAGAGTTCTATCTTGAACATCAGGGAATTATGTTATAATTTGGTGTGCCACTAATGTTCCAAAAACATCCAGGATCTTTAAAGTCCGGCCCGTCTTTGATTTTCCAGGTCCAAATTCATGGGTATCGTTTGGTTGGGTTGTCCTCTAGCCGATTGATGGCAAGATTTTAGACAACATACGTAGATGTATAAAGTCATTGGTGTAGTAACAGATTTACCAAAAGCATAAACAACCTACCACACCAGGGTTAATTGGGAACACCTTCATGTTGAATCTTTTTTGCCTTTGTCATATTAGTCCTACCAATATAATATGTACCCATTATCAGAAGTGTTGCTAGCTTGGATAATCTTACAATGAACAAGTACTCATTAGAAGCACATCAAACTTTTCAACGTTCTGCTTGGGGTGTTAAGTTGTCAAACTAATCTGAAATATTTAGTCATGATGTTTGATAATGATTTGGTCTATTTCTTCTGCTTTCAGGTAGCCTTAGATGCAGAGGGATTGTCACCTACCCAACTTCGTCCATCTATGCTGGATGTAGCCGAGAGGCTGCTTGATGAGTATCAGGTCCAAAATGAGTTAAGGAGGCGTACTCAGCAATCTACTGAGGCAGTACGTCTGCTCGGGCTCATACAGGAATCTGTAGCAACAATGGTACAGGTTCACCAGGATATGTTACAGGTTCAACAGGATATGCGTAACAGCTTGGTAAGTTTAGCAGACCAGCATCAACGGGATCGGCAAAGTGTTGACACTCAGGTGCTGGCCACACGCCAATGCCTGTTTGGATCTGAAGATGCCCCATTGGCAGAGCCCTCCCAAACATCTCACTCACCTGCCACTGCAGGTTGTGGTAGTGGGAGGGTAATGCCAGTGTTGGCCACTTGTCAGGCAGCTGGGGATGGGACAATTCCTCCTGTAGCCACTCCTAGCACTTCACACTCCGTTCGGACTCCCACACCCCTCAATGAGCAATCCTCCTGCACAACCTCAATGCGCACTGGTTCCACAGTACCCCTTCCACCTGACTACATTCCCTCCACACCTTTATCACTTCACTCCTCCCCAGGCCGTTCTTCTTTTTTGTCACCAATGCGACATGTCGTTTGCCCCCGCACCGTGGACCACAACAACCAATCAACCACCACTCCCCACACATCTTCACAACCCTTGCACCACCAGCAGCATCAAATAGCCTTGGAGCAGCAACGATCCCATCTCATGGTAATGGCACACGTTACCCAAATTCTTAGGCTGAGCACAGAGCAGATGGGACTATTGGCACAAGATCTTCAGTCTGGGACATTTCCAGGGTTCAACACCCTGCATCAGCAGCAGCCTCAGACACAAGATCTGATCCTAATGGGCCACTTTACCAGAACTCTAAGGCTAACCCCAGAGCAGATGGGACTATTGGCCCACCATTTGATGGCAGGAACCTTTCCATTGCTCACCACACTGCTTCAGTCACCACCACCACCACCAACTTAATTTCTTTTTATTTATTTTTTTTGGTTTAGTTTTGTTAATGATTGTTACATTGGCCAATTTGTGGGGCCATTTTTTTTTTTAATTTGAGGGTGGCACAATATGATTTATTATAGTGCTTTTTTTGGGGATGAAATAAAATTTTATGCAAAATGATTAGTTTGTGTTTGCTCTTTGGTTTTTTAGGAGTGTTGGTGGCCAAGTAATGGCCCTGGTTAATGTAGGCATTTATACACACGTGCTTCTCGATCTCCAAACATATGATTTCATGTAAATTTAGATAACTCAATGTTCACATAACGACCCAAGAAAAGGTCTCCCTTCAAATGTAGCTTCAAAACAAGTCTCAAGGCTAACATAAACCAAAGCCAACATACTAACAATTACAGACCACACCACTCGACTAAACAAATACAACACAAAAGACATTCGATGTGTACACCAAAAAGAAAACTTGGGTAATAAAATAAATGTTTTAATAACACATGTGGGTGTCTACCAACTGTAGCGTACAAAAAATATATTACAATATATAATAGAATGAACTAAATTGCCAATGTAACATTTGTGTTGCAAAGAGCAACATACTTTAATTTTATTTAGATAAACATATTTTATGTGTTTTATAATTTTTTTTGAGGTTTTCACTAAAACAAGTCTTTTTTGTAAACATTTTTGGTTTAGTTTGTTACCAAAAACAACAAGGCTTTTTTGTAAACATTTTTGGTTTAGTTTGTTACCAAAAACAACAAGGCTTTTTTGTAAACATTTTTGGTTTAGTTTGTTACCAAAAACAACAAGGCTTTTTTGTAAACATTTGTGGTTTTGTCGTTTGCCATAAAAACAACAAGGCTTTTTTGTAAACATTTGTGGTTTTGTCGTTTGCCATAAAAACAACAAGGCTTTTTTGTAAACATTTGTGGTTTTGTCGTTTGCCATAAAAACAACAAGGCTTTTTTGTAAACATTTGTGGTTTTGTCGGTTGCCATAAAAACAACAAGGCTTTTTTGTAAACATTTGTGGTTTTGTCGGTTGCCATAAAAACAACAAGGCTTTTTTGTAAACATTTGTGGTTTTGTCGGTTGCCATAAAAACAACAAGGCTTTTTTGTAAACATTTGTGGTTTTGTCGGTTGCCATAAAAACAACAAGGCTTTTTTGTAAACATTTGTGGTTTTGTCGTTTGCCATAAAAACAACAAGGCTTTTTTGTAAACATTTGTGGTTTTGTCGGTTGCCATAAAAACAACAAGGCTTTTTTGTAAACATTTTTGGTTTAGTTTGTTACCAAAAACAACAAGGCTTTTTTTTAAACATTTTTGGTTTTTTCCGTTGCCAAAAACAACAAGGCTTTTTTGTAAACATTTTTTTTTTTTGGTTGCCAAAAACAAGGCTTTTTTTGTTTTTTTATTTTTTTTTGGTGCCCAAAAAAAGGGTTTTTTTAAAATTTTTATATTTTTTTTGTTTGCCAAAAACAAGGCTTTTTTTTTTTTTTATGTTTTTTTGGGTCCCAAAAACGAGGGTTTTTTTATTTTTTTATTTTTTTTGGTCCCAAAAAAAAGGGTTTTTAATTTTTTAAATTTTTTTGTTTCCCAAAAACGAGGGTTTTTTTATTTTTTTATTTTTTTTGGTCCCAAAAACGAGGGTTTTTTATTTTTTTATTTTTTTTGGTCCCAAAAAAAAGGGTTTTTAATTTTTTTATTTTTTTGTTTCCCAAAAACGAGGTTTTTTTTATTTTTTTATTTTTTTTGGTCCCAAAAAAAAGGGTTTTTAATTTTTTTATTTTTTTTGGTCCCAAAAACGAGGGTTTTTTTATTTTTTTATTTTTTTTGGTCCCAAAAAAAAGGGTTTTTAATTTTTTTATTTTTTTGTTTCCCAAAAACGAGGTTTTTTTTATTTTTTTATTTTTTTTGGTCCCAAAAAAAAGGGTTTTTAATTTTTTTATTTTTTTGTTTCCCAAAAACGAGGGTTTTTTTATTTTTTTATTTTTTTTGGTCCCAAAAAAAAGGGTTTTTAATTTTTTAAATTTTTTTGTTTCCCAAAAACGAGGGTTTTTTTATTTTTTTATTTTTTTTGGTCCCAAAAAAAAGGGTTTTTAATTTTTTTATTTTTTTGTTATATTTTTTTTTAGAATGTCGAAATGTGACAGTTAAAAAACATTGTAAAATTAACCAAACAAATTAAAAAATAAAAACTATAATCTTTTTAAGGGTGACACATTCCTGACAAATGGCTCCTGAGGGGCTGGATCGGCCCCATAAGTTTCTTCCAAAACTAATATTCGGTCTATGCACCATGTTACATATTCCAAAAGGACCTCATAGGTGAGGTGGGTGTGTCCTGGGTAGAAAAAGACATGACAATTAGTTTTATGCAAAATGATCCAAACAACGATTGTAATTAATGTGCCTCAACAAATATGCTTAGGAGTCTATTGGTTGGCTTTTATCAACACTCTGAAGCAAATATGCTAAATTGCTGGTGTAAACCTTAAACTCAAACTTTCACAGCAAATTGTTCAAAAGGTTACATAAGATGGCTTGGAATGTTAGTAGCAGTTCCACCAAAGCTAAGTAAAAGGCTTTTCTTCATGTCAACACAAGCAATCATTTAGAAGAATGTAAGGTGTTTTGGGTTCAATTGGTCAACACGATACATGTGCACACATTTATCTCTATCACCATTGGAGTTTGTGTAGCGTTCTCTCTCCCTCTTACTGTCTATAGATTGAACCTGACACATAGTAGAGACTTACCCTTTGGAATTCGGAGGGCCAGTTGTGGACGGAGCAGATGTGTCTGCTCCCCTGATCTCCTTTCCGCCATCCCAGCTGTGTTAAGAGAGAAGAAAAAGTTTATCAACAAATGGACTCACGCTAACTGTAGGTTAGGCAGTCATGAAAACGCTCTAACACCCACTCATTACCCCTCCACATTTCCCTGAAAGTTTTATTTAGACTTTGATATGGTGGTGATGCAGATTTGTACAGTGCAAGCGTCATTCTACTGGGTGAAGCTTGTAGCGTTAAGGATACGTACTCCCTGCTTTTGTGCTGATTGTGTTTTTCGGATGTTTTTGGTGCCTCAGCCCTGCCTGTTCTAAGTGTTGGAAACATATCATTTTGGGAGGGCTGTGGAAAACTAATCAGGTTAGACTTACACTCTCTAGGTTTTTGGGGACAAGATAAATAACAATCCTCCTTTTTACATGGCCCCTGTACACACCTCTAGGCACCTCCCTCCTGTTGGTTGACCCCACAGCAGGCAGCTTGCTATGGAGGCACATGAGATGAAGCCAAGCACCCTGTGCCTGTTCAGGCACTAGGCTGTGAGCCAGCCTTGCCCCCCTCCCTTCCGATGGTCTCAATGATTAGGAGTGACAGCATCAGGAGGCAATATTGGCATGCTGTCACCTCAGTTAAGGAGGAGGGGGAGTCTGTTCCAGACAAGTATTAGTGCAAAAATGTGGACAGTAAAAAATGGTCCCAGTAAGTCTTAGGGGGAATATGCACACCTATCACTTGGAATACTAATGCATAGAATGCATTCACATAAAGAACCTGCTGCCTTTAGAGGAACTTGAAGCCTGAGCGGGGACATACACAGTTAGCATTTCTCCACTTACTAAGTAGACACATTACTGGAAAAGCACACAACTTACCATCATCTGTTTTTTTTTGGGCCCCCGAAGTTGATGGCGTGGCTGGCTCGGGAGAAACTGCACAAAAAGAACACAAATTGTGAACTGGAATGTGGTACATTACCGAGGAAGAGTATTTATGAAAGATTGGCAAACACACATTTTCAGTGTTGACTAAATCAGGACATGATTAAATTACAATGTCCACAAAAAATTTACAAGTACAAAGCACACCATTTCCAATGTAGAGAAACTAACACCAATTTAGAATAGGGTGGCTTGAGATAACTTACAAAAGATAACATGTCCTGTAAAGCTCCCCAAAACCACCTTTCAAACATGAAGGTTAAGCAAGAGTGTTTCATGACCAACCTTCCTGTCACATATAGCAAAACTACACTTGCTTAGACTCCAACTTAGATTATCCTAGATACACATCATCCTAGCACACACAATTCATGTGAGAATCTAATTTTAGGTACTTACAGACTAGTTCAGGGGAGCCTGGAGTGGGGGAGGATGGGGGAGACCCTACATGGGGGGATGGTGTCCCTTCATGGGGGGATGGCGTCGTATCTCCTAGAAACACAAAGACACAAATACAATCCTTGAACCAAAGCTATTTGATAAAGGCACACAGAAAGTAGTTGGGAAACATTGAAGGTAGTAGTTACTTTGGACTGGGTAAGCAGCAGCCCCTCTTCCCCAGTCCTCCACAACTAACATCCTCAATGTCAGCTGCTACATAACCCCAATGGCAAAATATAGATATTACAGCCCTTAGATTTCCCAGGACACATTGAACACACAAACACATGTAGAATACTTACTTCCCATTTGAGGAGAGCCCAGGTCCTCATCCGGTTCAGACGAATTGGCCTCTTCTTGGGCAACAATGTGTTCCTGGCCCGGATCCAGGCGACTTGGCCCTGCCTGAGGCTCCTCTCTTGCTGAAGTTACATCAACCACAAAAGAAAACAAAACAAACAATCATTCCTCCAAGTTCGACCTAATACACAACACACCAGCACATCCACATTACTTACAGGGGGCCTGAGAAGGCTGAGCCTCCACATCCTGATCACTGGTTTCTAAAATAAAAGAAAAACATTATATATTATTTATGGACACAAATAGGCAGTAACCTCTCATCATGCTAGCACCATACTCAATGCCCCTACAATTCAGAACATAGAAGTGCACTTACACCAATGAGATGCATTGACCATGTTTTAAAACAGGAGGGCACCATGCAAATTAAGCGGGCGCCTAAGGCCTCGCACCTACAGGGGCCTTGCGGCCAGTGGCGGAGCACCAACATTTCGAAGGGCGCAGTCAGGGAAATCTCCCAAGTAAAAGATTGCTTTCAATCCTCGGATCAAAAAGTTGCAGCAGTGTGCTGCAGTCCCTTCACTGCGTCTGCCAGGTGTCTGTTGTCCGCTGACACTTACTCCTCCTTCTCTGCCTGGGGATTGGCCGTCTGATCATGTTATCCTAAGATGTGGAGGAATCGGTAGGTGTGTACCTGCACCAGTAGGAAGTGACTGGCCGGTCAACTCACTCTGCTATCATCATTTGTTGCTCTGGGAGGAGAGCTCCGCCCTGGACCCGGAACATACAGGTAACCAGGCCCAGACTTGATATTTTGCAGGCTGGTCATAGATTTGTTGTGTCCACTATGCAAAGGGGTTGAGTTGCCCAAGGGAAGTTGGAAGAGTCTGAAAATGGTTGGTGGAGGAGGAGGAGAAGAAGGCCCTGGGTGGCTGGGGGACAAGGAGAGGGCCCCTGGGTGTTTTCTAGAGGAGGAAAGATCCACAATGACGCCAGAGTCAATTGCCAAGGAAGAGAGTGGAGCTGAGCAAGTCCTGCCTATCTGACCTGAAAGCCAAACATGGTGTAGATGGAGCCCTTTGCCCTACACAATGACAGCACCAGAGGTGGAAGGTGAGTGGTAGCGGGTCTTTGACATTATAGAGCATATGGACTCTGTCCATTATTGGTAGTTTTGTTTGGAGTTGTCCTTTAGATGTTTAACTGTGTTGTTTTTGACCCGAGCTGTGAGGGACTGAGGTATGACAGCCCACTATGCTGAGACTTATAGTGCCCTAGAATGTTGAGGACTGAGGAATCCTTAGTCCCTAACAGAGGGCACTACAAGTCTTAGCATAGCAGGCAGTATTTCCTCATTCCCCTACAGAGAGGATTACAAGTCCAAGCAGGTAGCCTTCTGCAGTGGGACTTGTTGTGCCCTTGACTGTGGTGGACTGAGGAAGGGAAGTGTAAGAGGGTCTCTGTAAGCTCAGATGTATGGGGGAGCTTTGGGGAACACAGAGTTCCCTTTTACACCAGAGTCCCCAGCTTCCCCCCTCAAATAATGGTTCCCAAACTCTCCTTATATCAGAGTCTTCACACTTCCCTCTTACAGTGTAGTAAGTCTGGAGACTCCGATGTAAAGGGGGCTCTGTAAAATGTGATTAGAGATTAGAAATTTCTAACATTTTTATTTTCTACTTACGATCCACAATTTTCAGCTGCTCAAATGGCTCGCTGCCTCTGAATGCATATTGGAGTGTGGCCGTCCTCCTCCTCCCCTTCTTCACCAAAAGCACAAGAGGGTGCCGTCCGTCCGCTTTGGCTAGAAGCAGAAGAAAAAAAAGAAACATAAAAAATACGAATGTACATAGTAGTATTAAAGGTTGTGAAGAGACACTTGATGGAGGTAGGAAAGGTAGGAGCGAGAGGGAGGGGGGGGGGGGTGTTGGTATTAGTGTTGTTGCATAGCTAAACACATGTCCACCTACCCAAAAAATTGTAACCTATCTGGTCACATGTAATGTATATTTTTACTTACCGGAGATTTGCTCCACAGCCTTTAGCAGGAGCCTGGGTGAGCGCCTTTTGGCATCACTCCAGGCCCGCTGCAGATCCACTATATCAGGCAGGAACTGAAATCTCCGCTGCAGCCTCATCCGGAGACGACACATCATCTTGTGCTTTTGGTGAAGATGCGTATAAACTTTATCATACCCCCAGAGGAGGAGGAGCTGTGGAAAGAGCAGTGTATGTTTGAGTCCAAGTATGTCCAAAATAGTACAGTCTTCAAATAACATGCTAGGTCGTCTTTGAGATATTGTAGAACAAAGAATTCCATTTCTGGTGATACATATACATCGATGTCCAAATCTACCTCCATGACATAGGTTGCCCCACACTGGTGATTTCCTCTACATGATATAGCCATTTTCTCAATTGGCCTTTCATGACACACCCAGGGCCGCCATCAGGGGGGGACAGGCAGTCACTGTATTTACAACCTTATTGCTGTCCATTTAGCAGGGTGCAAGTAACTTTACACACATGTAGCATAGGTATCAACTTTTGTCACCATGTTAAAAGGACAGCAGTATGGGTAGCATTACAGTGACTGTTATTAGTCCAGGCTCACTAAACTAGCCAATGCTTGGAAAAGCAAGCCATGCAGATTGCTTTTCAGGTCCCTTTTAACACGAGCTGTCTGATTGGGTGTGGCTGTTAATTTTTAACGCAGACCTGATAAGCCCCTCAATTCTCCTTTATGGAGTGTTATATGTAAATGGGATTGCTTCATTTGAGATGCAGATTTAAACTGTGTATGGCCAGGCTGAAGGTACCCAAGTTGATTGGTCGATCACCTGGAGGACAACGTACAACCAGTCTGTCAGATTTTACACACACTTATCGCTAGCATCTCTTGTAGCCACTAGCAATAATCACTGTGTTTTCCTGGCAGGGGCAGCACCAGGAGAACACAATGGCTCCGCAGGAGGGTTTCCCCTGTCTGTGTTGATGGTGGAATCAAGGCAAAATGTTTTTCCAGCAAGCCACGGGACAAACAAAGATATTTTTTTAATTAATCCATGATTTTGCCAAAAAAAGATGTTTGCTTTGTATATTCTTAAGTTTGCTACATAACTAGAACATGTAACAGTGTTATATCATTGCAGGAGATTTCCCTTCACTTCCTGTCTTGGTGTCACCAGGACAGGAAGTGAGGGAATCTCCCGTGGGGATATAGCCAGCAATTCTTTCCTTTTATATATACTATGGACATTATAAGGCAACAATTGCAAGCTATTTCCCCACAGTGATATTCCCCTCACTTCCTGTCTTGGTGACACTAAGACAGGAAGTGAGGGAAAATCTCATGCAATGATATCACCCTACTAGAAATTGTAGTTCCGTCTAAAAAGTATACATAAAGTAAGCACTTGGTTTCCAAAGTGGCAAAATTATGGAGGAGTTAAAACCCCATAGTGTGATCGGGTAATCTGACGGTGTGTTCCTACACTCCTCAATGTGTCTGTTCATTAAGCTGTGCTGAATTATCCTTGATTCACAATTCCTGCAAGAGTTGCACATGGTATGTGGGAGATGCAAATTTAAGGTGGCATAATTATCCACACAATCACACATAATCCTTTTTAAAGGTCCCCAGCAGAATTTGATGGCATAGTGGTTCACAGCAGTGCCATCAGATTCCAGTTAGATCTGTAAATTAACAAAGCAATGTGATCTGGGGGTGTATTTAACTTGCAATGGACACCCCCATTCATTATCATATGGCAGTGTGAGATGGGTGTGTTGGGAATGTGATCCATTGAGACAAGTGATTATACACTCATGTGTTTCTTTTAGAGGTGATTTGTTCAAGGCAATCCTTTGAAGACATGACCATTCCAGATTTTTGTGATCACTGATTCCATCTCAGGTGAACCAATTAGCTGCTGTGTGCAGATCCAGCTTATGATGGTAAGAGTGTCAGAGAAGACAAACGGTGCCGAGCTTGCAGTGTGTATGGATGTATGTAAGGCAATAATTTTTGGCATTATGCATTTAGGGAATATAATTAGTGTTGAGCGAACACGGACTGTATTATTCGTGTTCGTACCGAATAATTGGATTTTTTTTACCCGAACACGGACACGGACACTTTACTGTATGTTCGGGTAAAAATCCGTGTTCGGTCGTTTTATTTCCGGGTTTTGCATGCTTTGGCGCTCTTTTCATGGCGGGCTTTCAACAGCCAATCAACAATCGTTTAACTGGTGTGCCTTAAGCCATCCCAGCCATGCCTGCAAATGTCTTAGTAGCTGTGATTGGCCGTCTGAAGCATGTGACCAAGTCTTTATAAGTTCGAGGCAGCCGCCGCAGCAGCGTCATTCTGCTGCTTAGCTAAGGGACAGAGCACACATCAATGTGCTGGCTGCTGATTAGGGACAGATAGGCAGGAAAAAACCATTTGTGTCCGGATAGAATTGAGGGACAGGTCGGAGTGTTTAGGCAGGGCGAGTTGTAGGCATTTTAGGGATAGAGTCTGCTGAATTATAGGGTCAGTGTCTTCTACAAACTACAATCGATATTGCTGTGTGGGGGGTGGGGTGAATCTGCACTCAATCCTGATCTACGATCTCTTCTCAATCCTGTTAGGGACAGAGTCTGCTGAATTTTAGGGAAACTGTGTTCTACAAACTACAATCGATATTGCTGTGTGGTGTGGGATTGGAGATAGGCAGGTGTCAGTGATCCACATCCATTTTTCTGTGTGTGAGCTGCAGTGAACACAATCTTTTTGGGCTGCAGTGAACACAATCTTTTTGGGCTGCAGTGAACACAATCTTTTTGGGGTGCAGTGAACAAAATCTTTTTGGGGTGCAGTGAACACAATCCTTTTTGGTGTGCAGTGAACACAATCTTTGTGGGGTGCAGTGAACAAAATCCTTTGTGGGGTGCAGTGAACACAATCTTTTTGGGGTGCAGTGAACAAAATCCTTTTTGGGGTGCAGTGAACAACATCCTTTTTGGGGTGCAGTGAACAAAATCTTTTTGGGGTGCAGTGAACAAAATCCTTTGTGGGGTGCAGTGAACACAATCTTTTTGGGGTGCAGTGAACACAATCTTTTTGGGGTGGAGTGAACAACATCCTTTTTGGGGTGCAGTGAACAAAATCCTTTTTGGGGTGCAGTGAACACAATCTTTTTTGGGGTGCAGTGAACACAATCTTTGTGGGGTACAGTGAACAGAATCTTTGTGGGGTGCAGTGAACACAATCTTTGGGGGGTACAGTGAACACAATCTTTTTGGGGTGCAGTGAACACAATCTTTGTGGGGTGCAGTGAACACAATCTTTTTGGGGTGGAGTGAACAAAATCATTTTTGGGGTGCAGTGAACAACATCCTTTTTGGGGTGCAGTGATCAAAATCCTTTTTGGGGTGCAGTGAACACAATCTTTTTGGGGTGCAGTGAACAAAATCCTTTGTGGGGTGCAGTGAACAGAATCTTTGTGGGGTGCAGTGAACACAATCTTTGGGGGGGTACAGTGAACACAATCTTTTTGGGGTGCAGTGAACACAATCTTTGTGGGGTACAGTGAACAGAATCTTTGTGGGGTGCAGTGAACACAATCTTTGGGGGGTACAGTGAACACAATCTTTTTGGGGTGCAGTGAACACAATCTTTGGGGGGTACAGTGAACACAATCTTTTTGGGGTGCAGTGAACACAATCTTTGTGGGGTGCAGTGAACACAATCTTTGGGGGGGTACAGTGAACACAATCTTTTTGGGGTGCAGTGAACAACATCCTTTTAGGGTGCAGTGAACACAATCTTTGTGGGGTGCAGTGAACAACATCCTTTTAGGGTGCAGTGAACACAATCTTTGTGGGGTACAGTGAACACAATCTTTGTGGGGTGCAGTGAACACAATCTTTGGGGGGTACAGTGAACACAATCTTTGTGGGGTGCAGTGAACACAATCTTTGGGGGGTGCAGTGAACACAATCTTTGTGGGGTGCAGTGAACACAATCTTTGGGGGGTACAGTGAACACAATCTTTGTGAGGTGCAGTGAACACAATCTTTGTGGGGTGCAGTGAACACAATCATTGTGGGGTGCAGTGAACTCAATCTTTGTGGGGTACAGTGAACACAATCTCATACTTCTGAAGATTTGAGGGTGCTGCCTGTTCCATACTCCCCCTACTCCTAGCCTTTTAGGGGTACAAACAATAGTAATTGGGGCCTAGTGTGGTTGTGTACGTGTGATATACATACACTTTTTTTGGATCATATTTTCTATTCCGCTATTTAATCAAAAACCTTTGGGGATCAGTTAAATTGGGGGATAGTCTGTGTTGGTACGTGTGAGAGAGATCCACCTTTCCAAGTTGTTGGGGTTCATCTCATACTTCTGAAGGTTTGAGGGTGCTGCCTGTTCCATACTCCCCCTACTCCTAGCCTTTTAGGGGTACAAACAATAGTAATTGGGGCCTAGTGTGGTTGTGTACGTGTGATATACATACACTTTTTTTGGATCATATTTTCTATTCCGCTATTTAATCAAAAACCTTTGGGGATCAGTTAAATTGGGGGATAGTCTGTGTTGGTACGTGTGAGAGAGATCCACCTTTCCAAGTTGTTGGGGTTCATCTCATACTTCTGAAGGTTTGAGGGTGCTGCCTGTTCCATACCCCCCCTACTCCTCATCTAGCCTTTTAGGGGTACAAACAATAGTAATTGGGGCCTAGTGTGGTTGTGTACGTGTGATATACATACACTTTTTTTGGATCATATTTTCTATTCCGCTATTTAATCAAAAACCTTTGGGGATCAGTTAAATTGGGGGATAGTCTGTGTTGGTACGTGTGAGAGAGATCCACCTTTCCAAGTTGTTGGGGTTCATCTCATACTTCTGAAGGTTTGAGGGTGCTGCCTGTTCCATACTCCCCCTACTCCTCATCTAGCCTTTTAGGGGTACAAACAATAGTAATTGGGGCCCAGTGTGGTTGTGTACGTGTGATATACATACACTTTTTTTGGATCATATTTTCTATTCCGCTATTTAATCAAAAACCTTTGGGGATCAGTTAAATTGGGGGATAGTCTGTGTTGGTACGTGTGAGAGAGATCCACCTTTCCAAGTTGTTGGGGTTCATCTCATACTTCTGAAGGTTTGAGGGTGCTGCCTGTTCCATACTCCCCCTACTCCTCATCTAGCCTTTTAGGGGTACAAACAATAGTAATTGGGGCCCAGTGTGGTTGTGTACGTGTGATATACATACACTTTTTTTGGATCATATTTTCTATTCCGCTATTTAATCAAAAACCTTTGGGGATCAGTTAAATTGGGGGATAGTCTGTGTTGGTACGTGTGAGAGAGATCCACCTTTCCAAGTTGTTGGGGTTCATCTCATACTTCTGAAGGTTTGAGGGTGCTGCCTGTTCCATACCCCCCCTACTCCTCATCTAGCCTTTTAGGGGTACAAACAATAGTAATTGGGGCCTAGTGTGGTTGTGTACGTGTGATATACATACACTTTTTTTGGATCATATTTTCTATTCCGCTATTTAATCAAAAACCTTTGGGGATCAGTTAAATTGGGGGATAGTCTGTGTTGGTACGTGTGAGAGAGATCCACCTTTCCAAGTTGTTGGGGTTCATCTCATACTTCTGAAGGTTTGAGGGTGCTGCCTGTTCCATACTCCCCCTACTCCTCATCTAGCCTTTTAGGGGTACAAACAATAGTAATTGGGGCCTAGTGTGGTTGTGTACGTGTGATATACATACACTTTTTTTGGATCATATTTTCTATTCCGCTATTTAATCAAAAACCTTTGGGGATCAGTTAAATTGGGGGATAGTCTGTGTTGGTACGTGTGAGAGAGATCCACCTTTCCAAGTTGTTGGGGTTCATCTCATACTTCTGAAGGTTTGAGGGTGCTGCCTGTTCCATACTCCCCCTACTCCTCATCTAGCCTTTTAGGGGTACAAACAATAGTAATTGGGGCCTAGTGTGGTTGTGTACGTGTGATATACATACACTTTTTTTGGATCATATTTTCTATTCCGCTATTTAATCAAAAACCTTTGGGGATCAGTTAAATTGGGGGATAGTCTGTGTTGGTACGTGTGAGAGAGATCCACCTTTCCAAGTTGTTGGGGTTCATCTCATACTTCTGAAGGTTTGAGGGTGCTGCCTGTTCCATACTCCCCCTACTCCTAGCCTTTTAGGGGTACAAACAATAGTAATTGGGGCCTAGTGTGGTTGTGTACGTGTGATATACATACACTTTTTTTGGATCATATTTTCTATTCCGCTATTTAATCAAAAACCTTTGGGGATCAGTTAAATTGGGGGATAGTCTGTGTTGGTACGTGTGAGAGAGATCCACCTTTCCAAGTTTTTGGGGTTCATCTCATACTTCTGAAGATTTGAGGGTGCTGCCTGTTCCATACTCCTCCTCCTACTGCTCAACCATCCTTTTAGGGGTACAAACAATAGTAGTTGGGGCCTAGTGTGGTGGTGTACGTGCGAGATACATACACTTTCTTTTTGATCATATTTTCTATTCCGCTATTCAATTAAAACCTTTGGGGATCAATTCAATTGCGAGATAGTCTGTGTCGGTACGTGTGAGATCCACCTTTCCAAGTTGTTGGGGTTCATCTCATACTTCTGAAGATTTGAGGGTGCTGCCTGTTCCATACTCCTGCTCCTACTGCTCAACCATCCTTTTAGGGGTACAAACAATAGTAATTGGGGCCTAGTGTGGTTGTGTACGTGCAAGATACATACACTTTTTTTGATCATATTTCCTATTCCGCTATTCAATAAAAACCTTTGAGGATCAATTGAATTGCGGGATAGTCTGTGTCGGTACGTGTGAGATCCACCTTTCCAAGTTTTTGGGGTTCATCTCATACTTCTGAAGATTTGAGGGTGCTGCCTGTTCCATACTCCTCCTCCTACTCCTCATCCATCCTTTTAGGGGTACAAACAATAGTAATTGGGGCCTAGTGTGGTTGTGTACGTGCGAGATACATACACTTTTTTTGATCATATTTCCTATTCCGCTATTCAATAAAAACCTTTGAGGATCAATTGAATTGCGGGATAGTCTGTGTCGGTACGTGTGAGATCCACCTTTCCAAGTTTTTGGGGTTCATCTCATACTTCTGAAGATTTGAGGGTGCTGTCTGTTCCATACTCCTCCTACTCCTCATCCATCCTTTTAGGGGTAGAAACAATAGTAATTGGGGCCTAGTGTGGTTTTGTACGTGCGAGATACATACACTTTTTTGGATCATATTTCCTATTCCGCTATTCAATAAAAACCTTTCTAGGGCAAGATCTTAAATTACAGAAATATGAGGAGACCGTCAAATAAGGGCCGTGGCCTGGGTCGTGGTGCTGCTGGTAGAGCTCCTGTTGCAAGGAGAGGACGTGGTCGATCTGTGCCAGCTACACGCACAAGTGAAACACCTTCCTCAAGTGTGAGTAGGCGACAGAACCTGCATCAGTATTTGGTAGGGCATCAAACGCCCCTAGAAGTGATGAGGCCAGAACAAGTTGAGGCGATAGTAGATTGGTTTGCTGCTGACAGTGCCTCCAGTTCCTTCACATTGTCTCCCACCCAGTCTACTGCAGAAAGGTCAGAGTTGGCACCTGCAGCCAATGTCCAACCGTCTTTCACCTCACCCCCTTGCAAATCAGGCCAGCAGTCTGAGCCCCAAGCCATACAGCAGTCTCTTATTCTTTTTGAGGACTCTGTCAGCAGGGTTTCCCAGGGCCATCCACCTAGCCCTGCCCCAGAAGTGGAAGAGATTGAGTGCAGCGATGCCCAACCACTTATTTCTCAAGATGAGTACATGCAAGGATCATCGCAGCACGTCTCCGATGATGACGAAACGCAGGTGCCAACTGCTGCGGCGTTCAGCATTGTGGAGACCGACAAGGAGGGCAGGGGTGAAGACTGGGTGGAAGATGATGTGGAGGACGATGAGGTCCTCGACCCCACATGGAATGAACGTCATGCAGGTGACCTGAGTAGTTTGGAGGAATTGGCGGTGGTCGCATAGAGCCACCAGCACAGCAGAAGAGGGAGCAGGGTGCAGAAGCGGAGCGGCCGTGCCCTAGACACTACGCCCGCTACTGCCCAACGCAGCAAGGGAACGAGCGCACCAAAGTCAGCTCAAAGGAGTTCTCTAGCGTGGAAGTTCTTTAGAAAATGTGCTGATGACAGGACACGAGTGGTTTGCACCCTGTGCAATCAGAGCTTGAAGCGAGGCATAAACCTTCTCAACCTGAGCACAACCTGCATGATCAGGCATCTAAGTGCAAAGCACGAGCTGCAGTGGAGTACACACCTTCAAAACCAAGAAACGTCTCTGGCTCATCCTGCTTCCTCTTCTGCTGCAGTCTCGGCCGCTCCAGCCACATCTGTAGTGATACCGGCACCTGCCACCCCGCAAACAGACGATCTGTCAGCAACACCACCACCTGGGTCACCAACAACCATCTCCACAATGTCCCGTGGAAGCGTTCAGCTTTCCATCTCCCAAACACTTGAGAGGAAGAGAAAGTACCCCCCTACCCACCCGCGATCCCTGGCCCTGAATGCCAGCATTTCAAAATTATTGGCCTTTGAAATGCTGTCATTCCGTCTGGTGGAGACGCACAGTTTTAAAAACCTTATGTCGGTGGCTGTCCCACAGTACGTCGTGCCCAGCCGCCACTACTTTTCCAGGCAAGCCATCCCTTCCCTGCACAACCAAGTGGGGGAAAATATCAGGTGTGCACTGCGCAACGCCATCTGTGCCAAGGTCCACCTAACTACGGATACGTGGACCAGTAAGCACGGTCAGGGGCGTTATATCTCCCTAACGGCACACTGGGTAAATGCAGTGGCGGATGGGCCTGAGGCGGATAGCAATTTGGCGCATGTCCTTCCACCACCGAGGATTGCAGGGCGCTTCAGTTTGCCTCCTGTTCCTAACTCCTCCTACTCCGCTTCCTCATCCTCTACCGCCTCCTCATCCGGACAGCGTAACACCTTCACCACCAACTTCAGCACGGCCAGGGGTAAACGACAGCAGGCAGTTTTACAACTTGCCTGTTTGGGGGACAAACCACACACCGCGCAGGAGTTGTGGAGGAGCATGGAACAGCAGACAAATGAGTGGTTGCTGCCAGCGAGCCTCAAGCCCGGCCTGGTGGTGTGCGATAACGGGCGAAATCTCATAGCAGCTCTGGGCCTAGCCGGTTTGACGCACATCCCTTGCCTGGCGCATGTGCTGAATTTGGTGGTGCAGAGGTTCCTTAAAAACTACCCCGATATGTCAGAGCTGCTGCAGAAAGTGCGGGCCGTTTGTGCGCACTTTCGGCGTTCTCACCCTGCTGCTGCTCGCCTGGCAGCGCTGCAGCGTAACTTCGGCCTTCCCGCTCACCGCCTCATATGTGACGTGCCCACAAGGTGGAACTCCACCTTGCACATGCTGGAAAGACTGTGCGAGCAGCAGCAGGCCATAGTGGAGTTTCAGCTGCAGCACGCACGCGTGAGTCGCTCTGCGGAACAGCACCACTTCACCACCAATAACTGGGCCTCCATGCGAGACCTGTGTGCCTTGTTGCGCTGTTTTGAGTACTCCACCAACATGGCCAGTGGCAATGACGCCGTTCTCAGCTTAACTATCCCACTTCTATGCCTCCTTGAAAAAACAATTCGGGCGATGATGGAAGAGGATGTGGCACAGGATGAGGAGGAGGAGGAGGATGAAGAGGTAACATTTCCAAGGCTTTCAGGGCAGTCATTCGCAAGGGGCTCCGAGGGTGGGTTCCTGCACACGCAAACGCCAGGGACGCAATTGTCCAGCAGGGGCACAGTTCTGGAGGATGAGGAGGATGAGGAGGAGGAGGAGCTGGAGGAGGAGATGGAACCATGTTCACAGCAGGGTGGCACCCAGGCCAGCTCATGGCCATCACTGGTGCGTGGCTGGGGGGATACAGAGGACACGGACGATACACCTCCCACAGAGGACAGCCTTTCGTTGCCTCTGGGCAGCCTGGCACACATGAGCGATTACATGCTGCAGTGTCTCCACAACGACCGCCGAGTTGCCCACATTCTAACTTGTGCTGATTAACTGGGTGGCCACGCTGCTGGATCCCCGTTACAAGGACAACGTACCGTCCTTAATTCACTCACTGGAGCGCGATCGCAAGATGCGCGAGTACAAGCGCACGCTGGTAGACGCCATGCTGCTGGCATTCCCATCTGACAGCGGGGCCACAGTGGAAGCACAAGGCAGAGGAGGAGGAGGAGGAGGAGGTCGCCAACGCAACCAGGGCACCGCCAGCACCTCAGAAGGCAGGGTTAGCATGGCCGAAATGTGGAAAAGCTTTGTCAGCACGCCACAACAAACAGCAGCACCAGCAGCTCAGATGGAACGTCTTAGCAGGAGGCAGCATTTTACCAACATGGTGGAGCAGTATGTGTGCACACGCCTACATGTAGTGAATGACGGGTCTGCCCCCTTCAACTTCTGGGTCTCCAAATTGGGCACATGGCCTGAGCTTGCCCTTTACGCCTTGGAGGTGCTGGCGTGCCCTGCAGCCAGTGTATTATCTGAACGGGTATTTAGCACGGCTGGGGGCGTTATAACAGACAAGCGCAGCCGCCTGTCCAGAGACAATGTGGACAAGCTCACGTTCATTAAAATGAACCAGGCATGGATCCCACGGGACTTTTCCGTACCTTATGCAGAATAGCAATGGATACCGACCTTACCCACCCATTGTTCCATTTTTGCTCTTTCTCACTCTTTTGGGGTGTACCCTCATTTAAAATTTTTGAAAAGAAGCAGTGTTGGCTACCTCGTCCTCCTCCTCAGGGCCAGATTAATGTAGGGGCTATTGGAGCTGCAGCTCCAGGCCCCTACCTTTTATATAGGCCCCGGTTTGGCCATATTCACTGTTACCGCTCTTCTGTCACTTGTAAACACAGAAGTCTGGCTTCTATGCTCGCTTCCCCAGGCAGCACCCTCAGAACCTCCCCACACAGCGTGAAGGCCGGACAAGGAGGGACAGTTGGCGATGCATGGATGTGTTTATGGGCTTCAGAGACAGCATCCCATGTTGAATTAGGCATGCATGGCTGCACCCTTCCTCCTCTGGGTGCATGGCAAGGCACGGCCCTTAAGGCCCTTCAAAATCCTCAGCACCAAGCCCATGATGCTGTTAATCCGGCCCTGGTCCTCCTCCACCGCCGCTTCCACCTACACCGCCCATAGGTGTGCGCAGCCTATTGCATTAAGGTGTGCACCCCAAAGTTGAAATACACATGCATGTGTTTGCCAGCAGGGAGAGTAATGTATCGGGGCCATGTACCTGTAGGCAAGGAGAAATAGAGCAGAGCAGGTCCCAGGGAGATCTTTCCCATCTCCTCACTGGCAATGCTATGTGCCCTAGGTGATTAGGGTGTGCCCAGGCACACCCAGCACACCCTGTGCGCACGCCTATGTCACCGCCACATCCACCACCACCTCAACCTCCCTCCTACTCCATATGGGCCTCGTCCTTCAGAGATGAAGAAGAACATTGTTTTATTTTTCTGTTTTTTTTTGTTGTTTTAAGTTATTTCCCTATCCACATTTGTTTGCAGAGCACTTGCCATGCTCTTAATTACGTTTTGCTGCCATTTGCAGCACTCTAGCCCTTTCCTTTGGTGTTTTAGAGCCATTTTAGTGCCTTAAAGTTCGGGTCCCCATTGACTTCAATGGGGTTCGGTGTCCGGGAAAAGTTCGGTAAAAGTCCGGGACACGGACCCGGACTTTTTTTTAAAGTTCGGCCGAACCCGTCGAACACGGACATCTAGGTGTCCGCTCAACCCTAAATATAATGTTTCTAATCTTGCATATATGAAAAGGGTCAATACATTTGTCTTTATCGAGACAGATTCCAAAGCGTCAGAGCAATCTGTCACAGATAATTGTGTTTCATTTTGTGTAAAAGTTGAAACGAATCAAATCTATCTATATACAGGCATAGCCCACTTTAAGTACACAATGGGACCAGGGCATGTATGTAAACTGAAAATGTACTTAAAGTGAAGCAATCCCTTTTTTCTTTTCTCGATGCATAAAAATACACCAGCTCCATTGTAAATTTTGGCCACATTGACATAGCCTTACTCCCAAACCATGTGGGAGCATGTTAAGGGGAGCCAGGACTATGACATGATAGATTACCTAGGCAAGCTGGCCAGCCACAAAATGGATATGGTGTAGTCCTGGGTACCTGGGTACCCTGTCGTTGCTCCCTAAGTTTGTTATCCCTGTCACTTATGGTTTGTGAGCAGTGTCATGGCAAGCTGAACAAGCTGTGTCCTTACTCACGATTGTATATAAAGTGAGTGTACTTAAAGCAGGGTATGCCTATCTATATCTATATAGAAAGTTCAGAGATGTGAACCTGTTCCCTATTATATACACTAATATATGGTATATAACATATTCTATAATGTATCTAATGTATATATATTGTATATAATATATACATAGTATATATATTGTCTAATATATATATTTTGTATAATATATATTTTTTATATACACATACATATATATACATACATATACACATACATATATATACATACATATATATATATATATATATATATATATATATATATATATATTATATACACACATACACATATACACATATATATATATATATATATATATATATATATATATATATATATAGGGAACAGGTTCACATCTAGGAAGTTTCTATAACAGGAAGCTTCTAGATCACGTCTAATAGGCAGAAAGTGCATGCGCAGATCAGCAGACCAAAAGTTTCTTGCACACCCGCTAGATAAGCGACCCACCCAGCCACCATCCCGCACCCCCCATCCCGCACCCTGCACATTCACACCCCCTCCTTACCTTACACACAAATGCCACTATTTCGGCAGTAAACAGTGCAGGAGCCATGATGCACACTTACGACAGGGCCTGGACAATTTCCGGAAACGTGTGCACGCACCAAAAGTTTCGTTTTCGGTTTCATGTATAAATGTGAGAACGCGGTTTTGTATATTCGCGAATTCGCGAATAGTGAACATACACAACCATTAAGCAGATTTAACTTAGAAAAAGAAATACAAATACATACATTTGTGGACACCAGAAAACTTTATTTAGACACATGAAGACATTTTAAAAAAAAATTGGAAACATGCTGTTTATTACATTTGTATTTTTCAAACCAAAACAACCTTTGTACAACATTTAGACCATATACATCGACAAAGAGCCCATAATCAACAGATGCATGTGCAGATTGACAGAATTATGTTAACAGCAATAAATACTTACAGAGAGTCAACACACAACACAGCCAAATCTCACCTCCATAAATAACAAAGGGCCAAAAATGTTACCCATAAAGCATGTGACACACAAATATATTGGACCTCTTCGTAGGTCAAATCTTTCCTGATGTCTGAGTGAGCTATATATAATCCAAGCAAACACACACCCAGAATGGTAACGCCCAGTCCAAAAATTAACTGTGTGTGTCCTGTGTGTTTTGGAGCATGCTCAGTTGCCAAAACAAGGGAAATAGAAATGAGGAATAGAAATGTATGTAGGTGTGTATAGTATATGTGAATTGAAAAAATTCTCTATTCAAGTTTGCTAGTCATTATTTAGAATGTTTAGATACAGGAATACATACATATATATACAATTACGTGAGAGAGAGAGAAATATATATTTAGGTAAACAATTGAAACACACCTTTTGGGATTTGGGAAGTGAGATTGTGACAATTGACCAGATATGTAAGCCAACAATCTGACTCATCACTCATGAACATCCCTAAATTTGGCGTGGCAATTATATCAGGCGTTCTTATGTGCATTTTGGCTGGCGTTTTCACAGGCGTTTTGACATGCATTTTTTGGGCAGGCATTGTTATATGAAATCACCTACAAAAGCCCCAAAAACAGACCACAAACACGTACATGTGAACGTAGCCCGTTTGGGGGCGTTTGAGGGGGATTTGTCCAGCTCAAGGATCAGCTCCCAAAACAGGCAAAAAATCCAATCCTATTCAGTTCAATGGCCCCTGTTCCCATGTGAGCATTTTGATGGCATGAGGAAAACACCCAACGCTCACTGAGAAATAGCACAATGATTAGGGAGTCTGCCTTCCTGCTGTAGGTTTGTAAGTTCGAATCCGGAAGGTGCCCTCTGTATGGGCAACACTTGGATATCTCCAATCCTCCAAATGTTGACATCATTAATTTTGTTCATGTTTGAAAAAGGCATGTGTATCAGCAAACTTTTAATCTAAAGACATGAACAAAATACAAAAGATGCCACATAAAGTCAATATGTAGCAATATTGTGAGCTAAAGCTCTATTTGTTTGTTGGGCATACTTTGCTAATTAGCCAAGTATAAGGGATATATATATATATACCTTCAGTTAAATGTGTAGTAAAATGGTAACACTTGGCCATACCCATATGGAAGAAAAGGTAGTATTTGCAATATATTTCTAAAAACATTCTTTGGAAACACATAAAATATTGTCAAAATTGTGACATTTCCTTGATATGTGTGAAATGCTAATAATCTTTCTTTGAAATATGTTTTACATCTATTTTTTTTCTATCTGACGACCAATTCCCCAATGTAATATTTTGTGGGTTTTTTCAGAGAATGTGGAGGTTCTATATAAACACTGTAGATTTGACTGCTATGATTTCGGAGTTAGCAGGAAAGGTGTATGGAATGTGATGGTGTTTACTAAAGGATCCCTTGTTGGAAGTGTGCATGTTTTTCCAATTCCGCCGGTTTTTGCCATTTTCTATGGGCGAGACAGCGGATTTGCAAGCGGTATTCAAAAAAAAATTGACCCAAAATCGCGCTGGCGAAATTTTTTGAGCCTATTTGGCGTTGCGCATGCGCACATTCGCGCGTTCGCAGCTCGCGGCTGGAGGAGCTGTTTAACCTTTCCACACTTTCGCAGATATCTCTCTTTCTAAGTCAGTTTTTGAGATTTTTTAAACGCAAGTCATCTCCAAATTGACTTCCACACCTTCCACAGTGATTTGGGATTTTTGGGGGTACAGGGGAAAATTTGGCTAAACTTTAGTCGAGCTTTTAGCTGGCGTGGTTTTAAGTCGCGCTCTGACCATATTGCATCTTAATAAATCTCACACTAGGCGCTATTTTCCGCCCGCCGTTCTTTGAATGCCAATTTCAGACTTAAATAATCGCCGGTTCGCAAAATCACGCCGAAACGCCAATTCGCCGTACTATGAATCAGGCCCACAGTGACAACAGTTACTGGCCAATTATTTGTAGAACTGGTGTAATAAACCTGTGGCCCCCCCAATACCACAGATTGAAGTGGGGTGTTATCTAACAGTATACTTTTATAAGAGTGTATTTTTGTCCTGCAAAAATGTTGCCTCTTTTGCTGCATTAACTGTGCTACACACAGTGACAACAGTTACTGGCCAATTTTTTGTATAACTGGTGTGATAAACCAATGGTCCGCCTTACCACAGATTGAAGTGGGGTGTTTTCTAACAGTACTGTATACTTTTATAAGTATAAGATTGAAGCAGGTGTTATATACCTTCTTCCACATATACTGCACTTCTCTAGAGACTTTTGTCACAGGGTAATTTAAAAAATGACAGGCAGAGGAAGAGGCAGGCTCTCACGTAGGGGTGGTAGGGGTTGGGCTGGAAAAGTAGGCCAGAGCCAAAGTGTGAAGTTTCAGAAGGTGTGTTCGATTACATCACAGGACGCACCAGACTTGGTTGAGTGGCTCACTCAGCCTTCCTCTTCTGCACCATCCTCATCCTCTCTATCTGCACCCTCTTCACTCTCTGCTGTGTGCACCCCCAAAGACACCAACACCACCACCACCATATACCCCCTGCTTGAGTCACTGGAATTATTTTCTGATGCATCACAAGACATTTGCGATGCGCAGCCATTCTTGGCATCGGATCAGGAAGAGGAGGTAGCAACCACTCAGCATTCTGACGACAGTACCCAGATCAGCCCAAGGAGGTTTATCCCCGCTGTTGCTGCCAACTCCGAGATCTCAAATGTTAGTGGTGGGGAAGGTGACGTCGATGATGATGTGTCTATGGACGTCACGTGGGCGCCCACAAGAGAGGAAGAGGAGGGGAGTTCAGAGGGAGAAATGGACCAGCAGATAGGGAGGAGAAGCAGGTGGAACTTACATTGCACAAGAGGAACAAAGCAGACTGCAAATGTATCAGGAGCGAGCCATCAACCCTGTACAGTCACATCTGGCGCTCCCAGGACCCCGGCACATGGCTCTGCAGTGTGGGCTTTTTTTAATGTGTTTGCTGCTGACAATAGTGTTGCCATCTGCAGCCTTTGCAGTCAACGAATAAGTCGCGGTAAGCCCAAAACTCACCTAGGGATGACCGCCTTAAGAAGGCACCTGGACTCCCATCACCGAGCCCAGTGGGAGCAACGCTGTCAGAACCCACAAAGTCACACTCCTGGGTCTCACCGACCAGCCTCTTCTCCTTCTCCTCTGTCCTCACAATTGTCCTCCACCTTCCATCATGCAGTCGTCACGTTGTTCTGGAAAAAGGCAGGCTTCTGTGGCCCTATTGTCGGAGCCTAAACAAATCATGACGCCGGATAACCCTCTTGCCCAACGGTTGACTGCTGGCTTGTCGGAACTGATAGCCCACCAACTACTGCCATATCAACTGGTGGACTCGGAGGCCTTTCGGAAATTTGTGGCCATTGGAACACCACAATGGAAGGTCCCAGGAAGGAAATATTTCTTGCAGAAGGGCATTGCAGAGCTGTATGGCCATGTTCAGCGACAACTGAATGTATCTCTGGCACACAGTGTCGGTGCCAAAATACATCTAACACAGACACATGGTCTAGCAAACATGGGCAGGGAAGGTGTATAACTTTTACTGCCCACTGGGTGAACCTTCTGACGGCATGCAGGCCTGCCTCTTCTTTTCCTCCTCCTACTCCATCCTCCCTCTCCTCCTTTTACGCTGCTACCGTCTCTTCCGCTGTGCCGCCCAAGATCCCCAGAACCTATTCCACATGCCAGGTGAGACGTTGCCATGCTGTGCTGCGTCTGTTGTGCCTGGAAGCCAAGAGCCACACTGTCCTGCCCTCCTTTTTAGCTTTGCGTTCACAGGCAGATCAGTGGCTGACACCGCTCAATTTGACAGTTGGTAAAGTGGTGTGCAACAATGGTGCCAATCTGCTGAGCGTGCTGAAACAGGAAAAAATTACACATGTGCTATGCATGGCACGCGTCCTGAACTTGATCGTGCAGCGATTCGTTACCAAATACCCTGGGGTCCAGGACATCTTGCGGCAGGCCAGGAAAATCTCGGCCCATTTCAGAAGATCTTACACAGCCATGGCTTGCCTTGCTGACATTCAGCGGCGACACAACCTACCCATGTTTGTGACTGCCCGACGCGATGGAACTCAACCTTGTATATGCTTGATAGGCTGCTCCAGCAGAAACGTGCAGTTAATGACTACCTGTACGAACTCTGCAGCAGGACAGGTTCTGGGGAGATTGGGTTTTTTTCACCGCGCCAGTGGCTGCTCATCCCCAACGCATGCAGACTTCTGTGGCCATTTGATGAGATCACCAAACTGGTCAGTCATGGCCAGGGTGCCATCAGTGACATCGTACCTTACGCCTTCTTTCTGGAGCGTGCATTACGTCATGTCATTGATCAAGCCGTTGAGGAGCAGGAAGATGAGGAAGTCGCAATGTTGGATGAATTCCCAATGGGTGCTACTCCATCTGAGACAAGTCAACAACAGGAGTCTGAAGAGGAGTCAGAGGAGGAGCAAGAAGAGCATGCTTTAAACATTTCTGGTGTTGTCCGTGGATGGGGGGAGGAGAATGAGGACGACATTATCCTGGATGACGAGCTGGAGCCAGGCCACTACACCGCTTCCAGTTTAGTGCGAATGGGGGCCTTTATGCTCCTGTGTTTTAAGGGGGACCCCCGTATAAAAAGCATAAAGTGCAAGGACCAGTACTGGGTGGCAACGTACTTAGACCCCCGGGACAAACAAAAAATGGCAGAAATATTACCACCATCACAGAGGGCGGTCAGAATGCAGCACTTCCAGGCCTTGCTTCGAGAAATGCTGCATTCTGCTTTTGCGTGTGCTGGCAGAGGAATTTCCACTCACAGAGAAACAGTTGCGGGTAGTAATCCAACAGAGCCTGCAAGAAGAGGGCATTTTGAAGATGTATTGGTCACTTCAGATATGAGATCATTCTTTCAGATGACCCATCGACAGCTGTACTCAGATCCAGCATCAGGGAATGCCTAGACCGACAGGTGTCCGACTACATCAGGTTAACGGCTGATGTGGACACTCTCAGGAGTGATGAACCCCTGGACTACTGGGTGGGCAGGCTTGACCCCTGGCCAGAGCTTGCACAATTTGCAATGGAACTGTTGGCTTGCCCCCCATCCAGTGTCCTGTCTGAAAGAACGTTCAGCACAGCAGGGGGGATAGTGACCGTTAAGTACACTCGCCTAGCTCATGACAGTGTTGACTACCTCACGTTTATAAAAATGAATGAGGCATGGATCTCAGAGGAATTTAACACATGTGACCAGTAGACCATGTTTGGTTAAAATTCCTCATGACAGGCCACAAATATCCGCCAAACCGACATCCACCCACAACAATTCATGGTCCTTATCTTCGGTAAATACAGCGGCATTGAAGGCATTTCATGGCCATTACATGCCTAATTTTTGGGGCCTTTCATGGCCGACAATTATTTTTCCTGTCCATGCCCAATGTACCTCCAGCCACAGAATACATCTTTCTTAGCTGTCAGGTAAACGCATGTGGGCTAATTTTTGCGGCCTGGAATGGCCAGGCGACACTTACTTCTGTAACCTGTGAATGCCTAATATACCTCCAGCCACACAATACAACGTTCTTAGCTGTCAGGTAAACGCATGTGGGCTAATTTTTGGGGCCTGTAATGGGCGACACTTACTTCTGTATCCTGTGAATTTCTAATATACCTTCAGTCACAGAATACAACGTTCTTAGCTGTCAGGTGAACGCGTGTGGGCTAATTTTTGGGGCCTGTAATGGTCAGGCGACACTTACTTCTGTATCCTGTGAATGCCTAATGTACCTCCAGTCACAGATACAACATTCTTAGCTGTCAGGTAAACGCATGTGGGCTAATTTTTGGGGCCTGTAATGGGCGACACTTACTTCTGTATCCTGTGAATGCCTAATGTACCTTCAGCCACAGAATACAACGTTCTTAGCTGTCAGGTGAACGCATGGGGCTAATTTTTGGGGCTTGCAATGGGCGACACTTACTTCTGTATCCTGTGAATGCCTAATGTACCTTCAGCCACAGAATACAACGTTCCTAGCTGTCAGGTAAACGCATGTGGGCTAATTTTTGGGGCCTGGAATGGCCGACACTTACTTCTGTATCCTGTGAATGCCTAATGAACCTTCAGCCACAGAATACAACGTTCTTAGCTGTCAGGTGAACACATGTGGGCTAATTTTTGGGGCCTGTAATGGCCGGGCGACACTTACTTCTGTATCCTGTGAATGCCTAATGTACCTCCAGCCACAGAATACAACATTCTTAGCTGTCAGGTGAACGCATGTGGGCTAATTTTTGGGGCTTGCAATGGGCGACACTTACTTCTGTATCCTGTGAATGCCTAATGTACCTTCAGCCACAGAATACAACGTTCTTAGCTGTCAGGTAAACGCACGTGGGCTAATTTTTGGGGCCTGGAATGGCCGACACTTACTTCTGTATCCTGTGAATGCCTAATGTACCTTCAGCCACAGAATACAACGTTCTTAGCTGTCAGGTGAACGCATGTGGGCAAATTTTTGGGGCCTGTAATGGCCGGGCGACACTTACTTCTGTATCCTGTGAATGCCTAATGTACCTTCAGCCACAGAATACAACGTTGGGTCTGTAAACGTTCCGCCAAATTGTGGAACAGATGCGGACCCATTTTACAGACGTGTGAATAGACCCTATATGTATTTGACATGTATTTATCGGCTGCTGTCAGTTCTGGCCTATTTAGAAAAAAAAAATACATTTTGTTGCTGGAAAAAAAAAAAATTTTAGGGCAACTTTTGCAATAGCAATACTTTTGTTATGACAGTGTCCATGTTGTGGGACTATTTGTGCACAGCTAGAAAGTATTTTGTGGCTGAAAATATGTGAATATCCAAGTCCTCCCAAGTTATCCCCTCGGAAGAGAAGTAGGGGGGTTACAGGTACATACTGAGCTGTCTCAGTGTTTGCTGGAGATACATTGCTCTGTCTGGAGATCAGATCCCCTCTGGGTTCTGCTGGGTGCTACACTGACACCAATGAATGAGTTGGGTGTCACTATGTAAGGAAGAACACCCTATCCTCCTCCTAGCTCAGCACCCTGAAGGTTGTCACCCACCTCTCATTGTGGACTATCACAGCCCATCCTGGGTTTCAAAGACACCCTGCTGGACTAAACTTCACCTCTGAGCTCCTCGCCTGCTTTGCAACTTCTTCAGTTGGATTGTATAAGCAGAATCTGGGAACACCAGAATCCAGAGGATACATACAGACCTCAAGAATGTACCTGTAACCCCCCTACTTCTCTTCCGAAGGGATAACTTGGGAGGACTTGGATATTCACATTGGACCGGCCAAGGTGACCTTTTGAATCTATCTGGATATTGAACCGAGTCTGTGATCTAGGGGACTTTCATCCTATCCATCCTAAAGGGAGTCAGAAGAAAAGGAAGAGTATACTCTTACGCCCAAGAATTTTATTATCTGGTAAGAGGCCCCATTTGCCTGTTGTAAGGTGCAGGGATTGATTACTCCATCTGTCCTGTCACAAGAGGCCCTCTCTCTAAAGGTGTCTGCCTTTTTGCATGCCCTTTATACTGCATTTGCTGGTAAGAAGCAAACCTGTGAGGTGGTGGGAAACTATCACATCCTACGTTGGCGCACCATTAGTTTTTTCTAGCACCAGTTTATTTCACCGTTTTTTACGTCAACTATAATCTAGAATATCTGGACTATGAGTTGATTATTTTGGGACTAATTGTATTACCCCCAGTTTTGGGGGTTTATATCACTTTCATATCCATTCCAGTATATGGATTCACCATGGTGTAAATAATTGTTTAAGAAACACATGTTATTATTTTTTGATTGATGTTATTTTGTGTTTACACAATATTTCACCTGTTTACAACACTTCACATTTAGCGTACCAGACTTCTTAAATGTATCTATATTCCAGCATTATTGGATCTTTGGTTGCAGCTTATTCACATTATTAGCGCACTTTCTCCCATTTTTCATTCTTTAACTCCATAGTGTAGTAAATCAGCATAAAGCATTTATTTAAAAAAATAGTAACTCACAGTTAAAAACGCTACATTCAGTAGATAACAGGAAACCGCAGGGTCCCCAGATGGTATTCAGTGTTTAGATAGAGTACTTCCGGTCTCACCCGAAAACCGGAAGTGACGTCACCCGACTCCTTCTGACGCGTTGCATCACAGCACACATGACTTTATCAAGTCTTTCCCCTTGACAAAGTCATGCTTGCTGTGACGCAACGCATCGGGAGGAGCCGGGTGAGTTCACTTCCGGTTTTCGCACGAAACCGGAAGTACTGGAACTAGGAGACCGACGCCGTTCAGAGACTCTGTTGGTCTCTTACCTGTTTACCAATCTGTACTGTAATGTAAGTGATTTATTATTAAGGATTTATATTTTTTTAACGTACTTCACCTTGGAGCCCCTTTTTGTTATTTATCTATGAGCTGATGTGGATCAACCAAAAATACTGGGGAAGTGATCACTATTCCTTATCACAAACACACTATTACCAGCATTGAGGAAGATTGGATCTGTACCCCTAGGAATTGATCTTAAAGTGGTATTCACCCTGCACAGGAGGAATAATTATCTTATATTTTTAAAATACTTTTTGGACTTTGATTCACTTTGCACAGGAGGAATATATGTATGTATATATATATATATATATATATATATATATATATATATATATATACATACAGTGCCTTGCAAAAGTATTTGGCCCCCTTGAACTTTGCCACCTTTTGCCACATTTCAAGCTTCAAACATTTATTGGATATTTCAAACTTTGTTAACAAATAAAAAACTAAAAATTTGGGCGTGCAAAATTATTCAGCCCCTTTACTTTCAGTACAGCAAACTCTCTCCAGAAGTTCAGTGAGGATCTCTGAATGATCCAATGTTGACCTAAATGACTAATGATGATAAATAGAATCCACCTGTGTGTAATCAAGTCTCCGTATGAATGCACTTGCACTGTGATAGTCTCAGAGGTCCGTTTAAAGCGCAGATAGCATAATGAAGAACAAGGAACACACCAGGCAGGTCCGAGATACTGTTGTGGAGAAGTTTAAAGGCGGATTTGGATACAAAAAGATTTCCCAAGCTTTAAAAATCCCAAGGAGCACTGTGCAAGCGATAAAATTGAAATGGAAGGAGTATCAGACCACTGCAAATCTAAGAAGTCCTGGCCGTCCCTCTAAACTTTCAGCTCATACAAGGAGAAGACTGATCAGAGATGCAGCCAAGAGGCCCATGATCACTCTGGATGAACTGCAGAGATCTACAGCTGAGGTGGGAGACTCTGTCGATAGGACAACAATCAGTCGTATACTGCACAAATCTGACCTTTATGGAAGAGTGGCAAGAAGAAAGCCATTTCTTAAAGATATCCATAAAAAGTGTTGTATAAAGTTTGCCACAAGCCACCTGGGAGACACACCAAACATGTGGAAGAAGGTGCTCTGGTCAGATGAAACCAAAATCAAACTTTTTGGCAACAATGCAAAACTTTATGTTTGGCGTAAAAGCAACACAGCTCATCACCCTGAACACACCATCCCCACTGTCAAACATGGTGTTGGCAGCATCATGGTTTGGGCCTGCTTTTCTTCAGCAGGGACAGGGAAGATGGTTAAAATTGATGGGAAGATGGATGGAGCCAAATACAGGACCATTCTGAAAGAAAACCTGATGGAGTCTGCAAAACACCTGAGACTAGGACAGAGATTTGTCTTCCAACAAGACAATGATCCAAAACATTAAGCAAAATCTACAATGGAATGGTTCACAAATAAACATATCCAGGTGTTAGAATGGCCAAGTCAAAGTCCAGACCTGAATCCAATCGAGAATATGTGGAAAGAACTGAAAACTGCTGTTCACAAACACTCTCCATCCAACCTCACTGAGCTCGAGCTGTTTAGCAAGGAGGAATGGGCAAAAATGTCAGTCTCTCGATGTGCAAAACTGATAGAGACATACCCCAAGCGACTTACAGCTGTAATCGCAGCAAAAGGTGGCGCTACAAAGTATTAACTTAAGGGGGCTGAATAATTTTGCACGCCCAATTTTTCAGTTTTTTATTTGTTAAATATTCAATAAATTTCGTTCCACTTCATGATTGTGTCCCACTTGTTGTTGATTCTTCACAAAAAATTACAGTTTTATATCTTTATGTTTGAAACCTGAAATGTGGCAAAAAGTCGCAAAGTTCAAGGGGGCCGAATACTTTCGCAAGGCACTGTATATATATACAGTGGGTACGGAAAGTATTCAGACCCCCTTAAATTTTTCACTCTTTGTTATATTGCAGCCATTTGCTAAAATCATTTAACCACTTAAGCCCCGGAGGATTTGGCTGCTAAAAGACCAGAGGGTATTTTGCGATTCCGCACTGCGTGACTTTAACGGACAATTGCGCGGTCGTGCGATGCTGTACCTAAACGAATTTGACGTCCTTTTTTTCCCACAAACAGAGCTTTCTTTTGGTGGTATTTGATCACCTGTGCAATTTTTTGATCATGCGCTATAAACAAAAAAAGAGCTTCAATTTTGCAAAAATAACAATATTTTTCACATTTTTTTTATATGAAATTCCCCAAAAAAATAATAAAAATCAAAATTTTTTAACATTTTCGGCCAATTTGTTTTATGCTACATATGTTTGGTAAAAAAAATCGCAAAAAGCGTATTTTGATTGGTTTGCGCAAAAGTTATCGCGTTTACTAACAAAGGGAAAGATTTTTGTAATTTTTGTTGTTTTTTTTAACGCGTAATGGCGGCGATCTGCGATTTTTTTTTTTGCGGTACTGCGACATTTCGGCGGACAGATCGGACCCCTGACTGACATTTTTGACACTTTTGGGGTTATCAGTGACATTTATACAGTAATCAGTGCTATATATATATATATGCACTGTTACTGTAAAATTACACTGGCAGTGAAGGGGTTAACTTTATTTGAGAGGGAGGGGCTGTGTGTGTCCCTAGGGGCATGATTCTAACTGTGATTGGCTGTGGCTTGAGGTGTAGGGACACTGATCAATGGTCCTACATAGTAGAACTGTATGATCAGTGTCTCTACACAGGGAGAACTGACAGGCAGCTTGTTTACACAAGCTGCCTGCCTTTCTCCCTCTCCCCCGACGATTGCTGAGTGACCGGCAGACATCGGGTCCGCCAGTCACACGCGCGGGGGGGTCCGTGACCGCGCGGGAGTGGGAGTGCGCCGTCGGCGGTGCGCACTCGCTCCCCAAACCCTCCCAGGCTAGTGACGTATATATACGTCACTTTGCCTGTGAGGGGCTGACCGCCGCAGTATATTTACGGCGGTCGGCAAGTGGTTAAGTTCATTCTTCTTCCTCATGAATGTACACACAGCTCCCCATATTGACGGAAAAACACAGAATTGTTGACATTGTTGAAGATTTATTAAAAAAGAAAAACTGAAATATCACATGGTCCTAAGTATTCAGACCCTTTGCTGTGACACTCATATATTTAACTCAGGTGCTTTCCATTTCTTCTGATCATCCTTGAGATGGTTCTACACCTTCATTTGAGTCCAGCTGTGTTTGATTATACTGATTGGACTTGATTATCAAAGCCACACACCTGTCTATATAAGACCTTCCAGATCACAATGCATGTCAGAGCAAATGAGAATCATGAGGTCAAAGGAACTGTCTGAAGAGCTCAGAGACAGAATTGTGGCAAGGCACAGATCTGGCCAAGGTTACAAAAAGATTTCTGCTGCACTTAAGGTTCCTAAGAGCACAGTGGCCTCCATAATCCTCAAATGGAAGACGTTTGGGACGACCAGAACCCTTCCTAGAGCTGGCCGTCCGGCCAAACTGAGCTATCGGGGGAGAAGAGCCTTGGTGAGAGAGGTAAAGAAGAACCCAAAGATCACTGTGGCTGAGCTCCAGAGATGCAGTCAGGAGATGGGAGAAAGTTGTAGAAAGTCAACCATCACTGCAGCCCTCCACCAGTCGGGGCTTTATGGCAGAGTGGCCAGACGGAAGCCTCTCCTCAGTGTAAGACACATGAAAGCCCGCATGGAGTTTGCTAAAAAAAACACCTGAAGGACTCCAAGATGGTGAGAAATAAGATTCTCTGGTCTGATGAGACCAAAATAGAACTTTTTGGCCTTAATTCTAAGCGGAATGTGTGGAGAAAACCAGGCAATGCTCATCACCTGTCCAATACAGTCCCAACAGTGAAGCATGGTGGTGGCAGCATCATGCTGTGGGGGTGTTTTTCAGCTGCAGGGACAGGACGACTGGTTGCAATCGAGGGAAAGATGAATGCGGCCAAGTACAGGGATATCCTGGACAAAAACCTTCTCCAGAGTGCTCTGGACCTCAGACTGGGCCGAAGGTTTACCTTCCAACAAGACAATGACTCTAAGCACACAGCTAAAATAATGAAGGAGTGGCTTCACAACAACTCCGTGACTGTTCTTGAATGGCCCAGCCAGAGCCCTGACTTAAACCCAATTGAGCATCTCTGGAGAGACCTAAAAATGGCTGTCCACCAACGTTTACCATCCAACCTGACAGAACTGGAGAGGATCTGCAAGGAGGAATGGCAGAGGATCCCCAAATCCAGGTGTGAAAGACTTGTTGCATCTTTCCCAAAAAGACTCCTGGCTGTATTAGATCAAAAGGGGGCTTCTACTAAATACTGAGCAAAGGGTCTGAATACTTAGGACCATATGATATTTCAGTTTTTCTTTTTTAATAAATCTGCAACAATGTCAACAATTCTGTGTTTTTCTGTCAGTATGGGGTGCTATGTGTACATTCATGAGGAAGAAGAATGAACCTAAATGATTTTAGCAAATGGCTGCAATATAACAAAGAATGAAAAATTTAAGGGGGTCTGAATACTTTCCGTACCCACTGTATATATAACATTTTTGGAACTATTAAGGGATTTTTTTGGACTAATTTATCTATATTCATATTTTGCACATATTGCTTGGTTTCCCAATTTTGGAACCTCTAGTTCACCAATTACTCTTATTAATTGTTCGCATTTTGTTGTCCTATATATTTCACCCCCATCACTTTGGAATATTTTATACAATTTCACTTATCCAATTATTTGTAAGTGGGTATGTGTGCACATTGTCCCATTTGATTTATATGATTTTATATTGTATTGTGATTTTAGCGCAGATTTATATATTTTACTGTTCTTTGGTATGTGGTGACATTACTAGAAATTGGCTGCTATTATCCTTCATTCCACTGAGTGTTTTATCCATTATAACTTTCTAGTGTGGTTAGCGCATTGGTTCATTTATCTTATTTTAGTGTTTCAATCATGCAGATCAAGCATAACAGAAAGCTGCCAACCATTAATCCTGGCAAAAGGGCAGATATTATCAAAATAATAAGAATTCCGCATCACAAATATATCTCCGTCAGTGAATACCGGGGCCCTGGCTGGCTGATATACATTTGTGCGGTGGAGTTCACCTTGCACTGCCATAGATCCGGACCGGCACCGCCGATAGGGAAGATTAGGCTACAAAAAGCATGCAGTCTCCATTTAATGGAAGGTTTCCACAACTATAGGTCTTTCCTCAAAGCCAGTTAACCACTTCCATACCGAGTCATAGTAATATGACGTCGGCATGGTGGTTGTACGGATCCGGGCGGGCGTCATATGACGTCCGCCCGCTCTAGCTGCTACTGCGCGCGGCGATCGGGGGTGAGGCTCGTCCCTCGGACATAGCCCATCCCTGATCAAGGTAAACAGCCAATAGAAATTGGCTGTTTACCACGTGATCGGCTGTGTCAATCACAGCCGATCACATGAGCGGCTCCAGCACGAGCCGCTCGTTCTCTCTGCAATGCGCGCCCCCGGGGGCGCGCAGAGCAGCGATCGGGGACGAGGCTCGTCCCTCGGACAGAGTCGATCCCCGATCTAGGTAAAGAGCCAATGAAATTGGCTCTTTACCACGTGACCGACTGTGTCCAATCACAGCCGGTCACAAATGTCAACAGAGAACACGGTAACTAGCTGTCACCGTGTTCTCCTCCTCACACACTGATCCTGTGTGAGGAGGAGAGTGTGGTAACAGCTAGTTACCAATCATAGTGCACCCCAAACACACTGATTGCCCCCCCCCCTATAAAGAGTACCTGTCACTAGCCCATCAAAGTACCCGAGTACCTGTCACCAGCCCATCAGGTACTCTGATGACAGGTACTCGGGTACTCTGATGACGGGTACTCTGGTACTCTGATGACGGGTACTCGGGTACTCTGATGACGGGTACTCGGGTACTCTGATGACAGGTACTTGGGTACTCTGATGACAGGTACTCGGGTACTCTGATGACAGGTACTCGGGTACTCTGATGACAGGTACCCGGGTACTCTGATGACAGGTACTTGGGTACTCTGATGACAGGTACTCGGGTACTCTGATGACAGGTACTTGGGTACTCTGATGACAGGTACTCGGGTACTCTGATGACAGGTACTTGGGTACTCTGATGACAGGTACTCGTGTACTCTGATGACGGGTACTCGGGTACTCTGATGACAGGTACTCGGGTACTCTGATGACGGATACTCGGGTACTTTGAGTATCTGTCAACGGAGTACCCGTCATCAGAGTACCTGAGTACCTGTCACCTACCCATCAGAGTACCCGAGTACCTTCCACCTGCTCATCAGAGTACCTGACGCCTGAAGTACCCGAGTACTTGCCGCCTGCTCATCAGTACCCATCACTACTCATCAGTACCTATCACGTATCAGTATCACCTATCAGTATCAGTACTACTCATCAGTACCTATCACCTGCCTGTCACCTGCCCATCAGAGTATCCGAGTACCTGTCACCTGCCTATCGGAGTACCCGAGTACCTGCCACCTGCTCATCAGTACCAGAGTACCTGTCACCTGCCCAACAAAGTACCCGAGTACCTGTCGCCCTTCATACAGCCACCATGTCTAAGTCCAAAAAGGTTTATATACGTCCTCCGTTTAAACCTAAATACCGGTGTTATGGCAGCAGATAGCTGCCATAACCCTGGTATTTTTTTAAACGGTGGATGGTTGGCTTTCCAATAAGGGTGGTCCCAGCGGCGGATTCGCCGTGGGATCACCCTTCTGGGATGGCGGAAGAGGTTCCCCCCCCCCCTCCCGCCGCGTCCGGTCCTTTTCCCCGCTTACCGGACCCGCCGGCAGCGGGGAAAACGATCCGGTCCCGGATCCTCACAGACAGGATGTCGAGTGAGGGCAAGCTTGCCCTCACTTGACTCTATGGTCTTGGAGGACCGGAGCTACGGAAAATGTTGTTGCCTAGCAACCGGTTTAAAGGTCCTTTTTTTTTTTTTTTTTCATTTTATATAATAATTTTTTTTTTTTCTTTCTATCTTTTAGTGTACTTGTGAGATCTGAGGACTTTTTGACCCCAGATCTCACAAAAAAGAGGTCCTGTCGTGCCTTTTTCTATTACAAGTAATGTTTACATTTCTTGTAATAGAAATAAAAATGATCCTTTTTTTTTTTTTTGTTAAACGGTGTAAAAATAAAAAATAATAAATAAAATAAATAGTAAAAAAAAAAAAAAATTAAAGCACCCTGTCCCCGTTAGCTCGCGCGCAGAAGCGACGCATACGGAAACCCCGCCCACATATGTAAACGGTGTTCAAACCACACATGTGAGGTATCGCCGCGATCGTTAGAGCAAGGGGAATAATTTGAGCCCTAGACCTCCTCTGTAACTCAAGGATGGCAACCTGTAGAAATTTTTAAATTGTCGCCTATGGGGATTTTTAAGTACCAAAGTTTGTCGCCATTCCGTGAGCGTGCGCAATTTTGAAACATGACATGTTGGGTATCTATTTACTCGGCGTAACATTATCTTTCACATTATGGAAAAAAATTGGGCTAACTTTACTGGTTTCTTATTTTTTAATTAAAAAAAGTGAATTTTTTCCAAAAAAATTGCGTTTGGAAGACCGCTGCGCAAATACGGTGTGATAAAAAATATTGCAATAATCTCCATTTTAATCTCTAGGGTCACTGCTAAAAAAAAATATATAATGTTTGGGGGTTCTAAGCAGTTTTCTAGCAAAACAACTGATTTTAGCTTGTAAACACCAAATGTCAAAAATAGGCCTAGGCAAGTGGCTAGGATGCATGATGATGCTCCTTGGATGTTAGGCCCCTCTATATGGCTAGGCTGTGAAAAAGTCTCACACATGTGGTATTGCCATACTCAGGAGGAGTGGCAGAATGAATTTTGGGGTGTCATTTTTGCTGTGTACATGCTATGTGTTAGGAATATCCTATAAATTGACAACTTTGTGTAAAAAAAAAAAGTTTTCATTTTTTTCCCACATTTTCCAAAAACCTGTGGAAAAAAATGACATGTTCAAAGGACCCATAATGCCTCATAGAATATACGTTGGAGTGTTTTCTTTCCAAAATGGGGTCATTTTGTGGACTTTTCCATTGTATTGGTGCTCTAGGGCCTTGAAAAGTGTGATAGGTAGTAAGAAAGTTTTATGTGTATTTATGCTCCTAGAACGCCTGAAGGTGCTTCTTGGACGTGGAGTATCTTTTTGTGGCCAGGCTGTGTAAAAGTCTCACACATGTGGTATCGCCATACTCGGAAGGAGTAGCAGAATGTATTTTTGGGTGTAATTTTTGCTGTGTACATGCTATGTGTTAGAAATAGCTTATAAATTGACAACTTTGTGGGAAAAAAAAAGAAAAAAAATTTTTTTTCTTCATTTTCCCAAGAATTGTGGGAAAAAATTACAACTTCAAAAAACCCACCATGCCTCTTACTAAATACCTTGGACTGTCTACTTTACAAAAAGGGGTCATTTGGGCGGTATTTGTACTGTCCTGACATTTCAGGGCCTCAAGAAAGGAGATAGGCAGTCAGTACTTCTGGTGTGATCAATTTTCAGTAATTGGTACCATAGCTTCTAGACTCAATAACTTTCACACAGACTAAATAATATACACTAATTTGGGTTAATTTTACCAGAGACATGTAGCAGTATACATTTTGGCCCAAATGTATGAAGAAAAATTAATTTTTTGCAAAATTTTATAATTGAAACTAAAAAAAAGTGGTTTTTTTTCAAAATTTTTGCTCTTTTTTTGCATATATCACGAAAAAAAAAACCCCCAGTTGTGATCAAATACCACCAAAAGAAAGCTCTATTTGTGTGAAAAAAATGATAAAAAATTTGTTTGGTTACAGTGTAGCATGACTGAGCAATTGTCATTCAAAGTGTGAGAGTGCTGAAAGCTGAAAATTGGTCTGGGCAGGAAGGGTGTCAAACTGCTCTGTATGGAAGTGGTTAAAGCCATATTCGCTGTGCATAGCAATTACCGGTAAACTGACACTGGGAGACATAATGGCAAAATAAAACACTTCCTGAAAAATGTCCACACAAATATTTATAAAATTTCCACAACAGCCTCTCCTCTTTGTCATATGCTCCCACGTGTCCCTCGATAAATCTTGATCTTCTTCTTTCAAATAAACAGAACAGTTCTTCTCATACATAAAAACAATCAATTTAAAAAAATTAAAAAGAAAGATAACGGGTCAAAAGGGAACTATTGTTGACACATAGGGCCTGATTCATAGTACGGCGAATTGGCGTTTCGGCGGGATTTTGCGAACCGGCGATTATTTAAGTCTGAAATTGGCATTCAAAGAACGGCGGGCGGAAAATAGCGCCTAGTGTGAGATTTATTAAGATGCAATATGGTCAGAGCGCGACTTAAAACCACGCCAGCTAAAAGCTCGACTAAAGTTTAGCCAAATTTTCCCCTGTACCCCCAAAAATCCCAAATCACTGTGGAAGGTGTGGAAGTCAATTTGGAGATGACTTGCGTTTAAAAAATCTCAAAAACTGACTTAGAAAGAGAGATATCTGCGAAAGTGTGGAAAGGTTAAACAGCTCCTCCAGCCCCGAGCTGCGAACGCGCGAATGTGCGCATGCGCAACGCCAAATAGGCTCAAAAAATTTCGCCAGCGCGATTTTGGGTCAATTTTTTTTTGAATACCGCTTGCAAATCCGCTGTCTCGCCCATAGAAAATGGCAAAAACCGGCGGAATTGGAAAAACATGCACACTTCCAACAAGGGATCCCTTAGTAAACACCATCACATTCCATACACCTTTCCTGCTAACTCCGAAATCATAGCAGTCAAATCTACAGTGTTTATATAGAACCTCCACATTATCTGAAAAAACCCACAAAATATTACATTGGGGAATTGGTCGTCAGATATAAAAAAAATAGATGTAAAACATATTTCAAAGAAAGATTATTAGCATTTCACACATATCAAGGAAATGTCACAATTTTGACAATATTTTATGTGTTTCCAAAGAATGTTTTTAGAAATATATTGCAAATACTACCTTTTCTTCCATATGGGTATGGCCAAGTGTTACCATTTTACTACACATTTAACTGAAGGTATATATATATATATCCCTTATACTTGGCTAATTAGCAAAGTATGCCCAACAAACAAATAGAGCTTTAGCTCACAATATTGCTACATATTGACTTTATGTGGCATCTTTTGTATTTTGTTCATGTCTTTAGATTAAAAGTTTGCTGATACACATGCCTTTTTCAAACATGAACAAAATTAATGATGTCAACATTTGGAGGATTGGAGATATCCAAGTGTTGCCCATACAGAGGGCACCTTCCGGATTCGAACTTACAAACCTACAGCAGGAAGGCAGACTCCCTAATCATTGTGCTATTTCT